>NC_139898.1:9035472-9460607 GCF_905171665.1 Trachurus trachurus | reverse complement strand
TGGCCTTTTTTTTCAAAATGGCCTGTGTGGTTTTTGGTCATTTTCTCCAAAACCACCGTCCCGATTTCAGCCAAACTTCTGCGTTGGACTCCCCTCGGACCCCCAGATGATATCTCCGAGTTTGGAGAAATTTTAATTTTTGGTGAAAAAAAAAAAAAGTAACCCGCGGAGTGGCCTATTTTTTTCAAAATGGCCTGTGTGGTTTTTGGTTATTTTCTCCAAAACCACCAGTCCGATTTCAACCAAACTTCTGCGTTGGACTCCCCTCGGACCCCCTGATGATATATCCGAGTTTGGAGAAATTTTAATTTTTGGTAAAAAAAAAAAAAAAAATTTGGTCAGAAAAAAAAATGTAACCCGCAGAGTGGCCTTCTTTGTCAAAATGGCCTGTGTGGTTTTTAGTTATTTTCTCCAAAACCACCGTCCCGATTTCAACCAAACTTCTGCGTTGGACTCCCCTCGGACCCCCAGATGATATCTCCGAGTTTGGAGAAATTTTAATTTTTGGTAAAAAAAAAAAAAAATTTTGGTCAAAAAAAAAAATGTAACCCGCGGAGTGGCCTTTTTTTCCAAAATGGCCTGTGTGGTTTTTGGTCATTTTCTCCAAAACCACCGTCCCGATTTCAGCCAAACTTCTGCGTTGGACTCCCCTCGGACCCCCAGATGATATATCCGAGTTTGGAGAAATTTTAATTTTTGGTCAAAAAAAAAAAAGTAACCCGCGGAGTGGCCTTTTTTTTCAAAATGGCCTGTGTGGTTTTTGGTCATTTTCTCCAAAACCACCAGTCCGATTTCAGCCAAACTTCTGCGTTGGACTCCCCTCGGACCCCCAGATGATATATCCGAGTTTGGAGAAATTTTAATTTTTGGTCCAAAAAAAAAAAAAAATTTGGTCAAAGAAAAAAAAGGAACCCGCGGAGTGGCCTTTTTTTTCAAAATGGCCTGTGTGGTTTTTGGTCATTTTCTCCAAAACCACCAGTCCGATTTCAACCAAACTTCTGCGTTGGACTCCCCTCGGGCCCCCAGATGATACCTCCGAGTTTGGAGAAATTTTAATTTTTGGTAAAAAAAAAAAAAAAATTTGGTCAAAAAAAAAAAAGTAACCCGTGGAGTGGCCTTTTTTTTCAAAATGGCCTGTGTGGTTTTTGGTCATTTTCTCCAAAACCACCGTCCCGATTTCAGCCAAACTTCTGCGTTGGACTCCCCTCGGACCCCCAGATGATATATCCGAGTTTGGAGAAATTTTAATTTTTGGTCAAAAAAAAAAAAGTAACCCGCGGAGTGGCCTTTTTTTTCAAAATGGCCTGTGTGGTATTTGGTCATTTTCTCCAAAACCACTGTCCCGATTTCAACCAAACTTCTGCGTTGGACTCCCCTCGGACCCCCAGATGATATCTCCGAGTTTGGAGAAATTTTAATTTTTGGTAAAAAAAAAAAAAAATTTTGGTCAAAAAAAAAAAAAGTAACCCGCGGAGTGGCCTATTTTTTTCAAAATGGCCTGTGTGGTTTTTGGTTATTTTCTCCAAAACCACCAGTCCGATTTCAACCAAACTTCTGCGTTGGACTCCCCTCGGACCCCCAGATGATATCTCCGAGTTTGGAGAAATTTTAATTTTTGGTAAAAAAAAAAAAAAAGAATTTGGTGAAAAAAAAAAAAGTAACCCGCGGAGTGGCCTTTTTTTTCAAAATGGCCTGTGTGGTTTTTGGTCATTTTCTCCAAAACCACCAGTCCGATTTCAACCAAACTTCTGCGTTGGACTCCCCTCGGACCCCCAGATGATATCTCCGAGTTTGGAGAAATTTTAATTTTTGGTAAAAAAAAAAAAAAATTTTGGTCAAAAAAAAAAAAGTAACCCGCGGAGTGGCCTTTTTTTTCAAAATGGCCTGTGTGGTTTTTGGTCATTTTCTCCAAAACCACCGTCCCGATTTCAACCAAACTTCTGCGTTGGACTCCCCTCGGACCCCCAGATGATATATCCGAGTTTGGAGAAATTTTAATTTTTGGTCAAAAAAAAAAATGTAACCCGCGGAGTGGCCTTTTTTTTCAAAATGGCCTGTGTGGTTTTTGGTCATTTTCTCCAAAACCACCAGTCCGATTTCAACCAAACTTCTGCGTTGGACTCCCCTCGGGCCCCCAGATGATACCTCCGAGTTTGGAGAAATTTTAATTTTTGGTAAAAAAAAAAAAAAAATTTGGTCAAAAAAAAAAAAGTAACCCGTGGAGTGGCCTTTTTTTTCAAAATGGCCTGTGTGGTTTTTGGTCATTTTCTCCAAAACCACCGTCCCGATTTCAGCCAAACTTCTGCGTTGGACTCCCCTCGGACCCCCAGATGATATATCCGAGTTTGGAGAAATTTTAATTTTTGGTCAAAAAAAAAAAAGTAACCCGCGGAGTGGCCTTTTTTTTCAAAATGGCCTGTGTGGTTTTTGGTCATTTTCTCCAAAACCACCGTCCCGATTTCAACCAAACTTCTGCGTTGGACTCCCCTCGGACCCCCAGATGATATATCCGAGTTTGGAGAAATTTTAATTTTTGGTCAAAAAAAAAAAGATTTTTGGTGAAAAAAAAAAATGTAACCCGCGGAGTGGCCTTTTTTTTCAAAATGGCCTGTGTGGTTTTTGGTCATTTTCTCCAAAACCACCGTCCCGATTTCAGCCAAACTTCTGCGTTGGACTCCCCTCGGACCCCCAGATGCTATCTCCGAGTTTGGAGAAATTTTAATTTTTGGTGAAAAAAAAAAAAAGTAACCCGCGGAGTGGCCTTTTTTTTCAAAATGGCCTGTGTGGTTTTTGGTCATTTTCTCCAAAACCACGGTTCCGATTTCAACCAAACTTCTGCGTTGGACTCCCCTCGGACCCCCAGATGATATCTCCGAGTTTGGAGAAATTTTAATTTTTGGTGAAAAAAAAAAAAGTTTGCATAAAAAAAAAAAAGTAACCCGCGGAGTGGCCTATTTTTTTCAAAATGGCCTGTGTGGTTTTTGGTTATTTTCTCCAAAACCACCAGTCCGATTTCAACCAAACTTCTGCGTTGGACTCCCCTCGGACCCCCAGATGATATCTCCGAGTTTGGAGAAATTTTAATTTTTGGTAAAAAAAAAAAAAAAATATGGTGAAAAAAAAAAAAAGTAACCCGGGGAGTGGCCTTTTTTTTCAAAATGGCCTGTGTGGTTTTTGGTCATTTTCTCCAAAACCACCAGTCCGATTTCAACCAAACTTCTGCGTTGGACTCCCCTCGGACCCCCAGATGATATCTCCGAGTTTGGAGAAATTTTAATTTTTGGTAAAAAAAAAAAAAATTTTGGTGAAAAAAAAAAAAGGAACCCGCGGAGTGGCCTTTTTTTTCAAAATGGCCTGTGTGGTTTTTGGTCATTTTCTCCAAAACCACCGTCCCGATTTCAGCCAAACTTCTGCGTTGGACTCCCCTCGGACCCCCAGATGATATATCCGAGTTTGGAGAAATTTTAATTTTTGGTCAAAAACAAAAAAGTTACCCGCGGAGTGGCCTTTTTTTTCAAAATGGCCTGTGTGGTTTTTGGTCATTTTCTCCAAAACCACCAGTCCGATTTCAACCAAACTTCTGCGTTGGACTCCCCTCGGACCCCCAGATGATATCTCCGAGTTTGGAGAAATTTTAATTTTTGGCGAAAAAAAAAAAAGTAACCCGCGGAGTGGCCTTTTTTTTCAAAATGGCCTGTGTGGTTTTTGGTCATTTTCTCCAAAACCACGGTTCCGATTTCAACCAAACTTCTGCGTTGGACTCCCCTCGGACCCCCAGATGATATATCCGAGTTTGGAGAAATTTTAATTTTTGGTCAAAAAAAAAAAGATTTTTGGTGAAAAAAAAAAATGTAACCCGCGGAGTGGCCTTTTTTTTCAAAATGGCCTGTGTGGTTTTTGGTCATTTTCTCCAAAACCACCGTCCCGATTTCAGCCAAACTTCTGCGTTGGACTCCCCTCGGACCCCCAGATGATATCTCCGAGTTTGGAGAAATTTTAATTTTTGGTGAAAAAAAAAAAAAGTAACCCGCGGAGTGGCCTATTTTTTTCAAAATGGCCTGTGTGGTTTTTGGTTATTTTCTCCAAAACCACCAGTCCGATTTCAACCAAACTTCTGCGTTGGACTCCCCTCGGACCCCCTGATGATATATCCGAGTTTGGAGAAATTTTAATTTTTGGTAAAAAAAAAAAAAAAAATTTGGTCAGAAAAAAAAATGTAACCCGCAGAGTGGCCTTCTTTGTCAAAATGGCCTGTGTGGTTTTTAGTTATTTTCTCCAAAACCACCGTCCCGATTTCAACCAAACTTCTGCGTTGGACTCCCCTCGGACCCCCAGATGATATCTCCGAGTTTGGAGAAATTTTAATTTTTGGTAAAAAAAAAAAAAAATTTTGGTCAAAAAAAAAAATGTAACCCGCGGAGTGGCCTTTTTTTCCAAAATGGCCTGTGTGGTTTTTGGTCATTTTCTCCAAAACCACCGTCCCGATTTCAGCCAAACTTCTGCGTTGGACTCCCCTTGGACCCCCAGATGATATATCCGAGTTTGGAGAAATTTTAATTTTTGGTCAAAAAAAAAAAAGTAACCCGCGGAGTGGCCTTTTTTTTCAAAATGGCCTGTGTGGTTTTTGGTCATTTTCTCCAAAACCACGGTTCCGATTTCAACCAAACTTCTGCGTTGGACTCCCCTCGGACCCCCTGATGATATATCCGAGTTTGGAGAAATTTACATTTTTGGATTAAAAAAAAAAAAGTAACCCGCGGAGTGGCCTTTTTTTTCAAAATGGCCTGTGTGGTTTTTGGTCATTTTCTCCAAAACCACCAGTCCGATTTCAACCAAACTTCTGCGTTGGACTCCCCGGACCCCCAGATGATATATCCGAGTTTGGAGAAATTTTAATTTTTGGTAAAAAAAAATAAAAAATTTGGTCAAAAAAAAAAATGTAACCCGCGGAGTGGCCTTCTTTGTCAAAATGGCCTGTGTGGTTTTTGGTCATTTTCTCCAAAACCACCGGCCCGATTTCAACCAAACTTCTGCGTTGGACTCCCCTCGGACCCCCAGATGATATCTCCGAGTTTGGAGAAATTTTAATTTTTGGTAAAAAAAAAAAAAGTAACCCGCGGAGTGGCCTTCTTTTTCAAATGGCCTGTGTGGTTTTTGGTCATTTTCTCCAAAACCACTGTCCCGATTTCAACCAAACTTCTGCGTTGGACTCCCCTCGGACCCCCAGATGATACCTCCGAGTTTGGAGAAATTTTAATTTTTGGTCAAAAAAAAAAAAAATTTTGGTCAAAAAAAAAAAGTAACCCGCGGAGTGGTCTTTTTTTTCAAAATGGCCTGTGTGGTTTTTGGTTATTTTCTCCAAAACCACGGTTCCGATTTCGACCAAACTTCTGCGTTGGACTCCCCTCGGACCCCCTGATGATATATCCGAGTTTGGAGAAATTTACATTTTTGGTGAAAAAAAAAAAAAGTAACCCGCGGAGTGGCCTTTTTTTTCAAAATGGCCTGTGTGGTTTTTGGTCATTTTCTCCAAAACCACGGTTCCGATTTCAACCAAACTTCTGCGTTGGACTCCCCTCGGACCCCCAGATGATATATCCGAGTTTGGAGAAATTTTAATTTTTGGTCAAAAAAAAAAAAGTAACCCGCGGAGTGGCCTTTTTTTTCAAAATGGCCTGTGTGGTTTTTGGTCATTTTCTCCAAAACCACCGTCCCGATTTCAGCCAAACTTCTGCGTTGGACTCCCCTCGGACCCCCAGATGATATATCCGAGTTTGGAGAAATTTTAATTTTTGGTCAAAAAAAAAAAGATTTTTGGTGAAAAAAAAAAATGTAACCCGCGGAGTGGCCTTTTTTTTCAAAATGGCCTGTGTGGTTTTTGGTCATTTTCTCCAAAACCACCGTCCCGATTTCAGCCAAACTTCTGCGTTGGACTCCCCTCGGACCCCCAGATGATATCTCCGAGTTTGGAGAAATTTTAATTTTTGGTGAAAAAAAAAAAAAGTAACCCGCGGAGTGGCCTATTTTTTTCAAAATGGCCTGTGTGGTTTTTGGTTATTTTCTCCAAAACCACCAGTCCGATTTCAACCAAACTTCTGCGTTGGACTCCCCTCGGACCCCCTGATGATATATCCGAGTTTGGAGAAATTTTAATTTTTGGTAAAAAAAAAAAAAAAAATTTGGTCAGAAAAAAAAATGTAACCCGCAGAGTGGCCTTCTTTGTCAAAATGGCCTGTGTGGTTTTTAGTTATTTTCTCCAAAACCACCGTCCCGATTTCAACCAAACTTCTGCGTTGGACTCCCCTCGGACCCCCAGATGATATCTCCGAGTTTGGAGAAATTTTAATTTTTGGTAAAAAAAAAAAAAAATTTTGGTCAAAAAAAAAAATGTAACCCGCGGAGTGGCCTTTTTTTCCAAAATGGCCTGTGTGGTTTTTGGTCATTTTCTCCAAAACCACCGTCCCGATTTCAGCCAAACTTCTGCGTTGGACTCCCCTCGGACCCCCAGATGATATATCCGAGTTTGGAGAAATTTTAATTTTTGGTCAAAAAAAAAAAAGTAACCCGCGGAGTGGCCTTTTTTTTCAAAATGGCCTGTGTGGTTTTTGGTCATTTTCTCCAAAACCACGGTTCCGATTTCAACCAAACTTCTGCGTTGGACTCCCCTCGGACCCCCTGATGATATATCCGAGTTTGGAGAAATTTACATTTTTGGATTAAAAAAAAAAAAGTAACCCGCGGAGTGGCCTTTTTTTTCAAAATGGCCTGTGTGGTTTTTGGTCATTTTCTCCAAAACCACCAGTCCGATTTCAACCAAACTTCTGCGTTGGACTCCCCGGACCCCCAGATGATATATCCGAGTTTGGAGAAATTTTAATTTTTGGTAAAAAAAAATAAAAAATTTGGTCAAAAAAAAAAATGTAACCCGCGGAGTGGCCTTCTTTGTCAAAATGGCCTGTGTGGTTTTTGGTCATTTTCTCCAAAACCACCGGCCCGATTTCAACCAAACTTCTGCGTTGGACTCCCCTCGGACCCCCAGATGATATCTCCGAGTTTGGAGAAATTTTAATTTTTGGTAAAAAAAAAAAAAGTAACCCGCGGAGTGGCCTTCTTTTTCAAATGGCCTGTGTGGTTTTTGGTTATTTTCTCCAAAACCACTGTCCCGATTTCAACCAAACTTCTGCGTTGGACTCCCCTCGGACCCCCAGATGATACCTCCGAGTTTGGAGAAATTTTAATTTTTGGTAAAAAAAAAAAAAAATTTTGGTCAAAAAAAAAAAGTAACCCGCGGAGTGGTCTTTTTTTTCAAAATGGCCTGTGTGGTTTTTGGTTATTTTCTCCAAAACCACGGTTCCGATTTCGACCAAACTTCTGCGTTGGACTCCCCTCGGACCCCCTGATGATATATCCGAGTTTGGAGAAATTTACATTTTTGGTCAAAAAAAAAAAAAGTAACCCGCGGAGTGGCCTTTTTTTTCAAAATGGCCTGTGTGGTTTTTGGTCATTTTCTCCAAAACCACGGTTCCGATTTCAACCAAACTTCTGCGTTGGACTCCCCTCGGACCCCCAGATGATATATCCGAGTTTGGAGAAATTTTAATTTTTGGTCAAAAAAAAAAAAGTAACCCGCGGAGTGGCCTTTTTTTTCAAAATGGCCTGTGTGGTTTTTGGTCATTTTCTCCAAAACCACCGTCCCGATTTCAGCCAAACTTCTGCGTTGGACTCCCCTCGGACCCCCAGATGATATATCCGAGTTTGGAGAAATTTTAATTTTTGGTCAAAAAAAAAAAAGTAACCCGCGGAGTGGCCTTTTTTTTCAAAATGGCCTGTGTGGTTTTTGGTCATTTTCTCCAAAACCACGGTTCCGATTTCAACCAAACTTCTGCGTTGGACTCCCCTCGGACCCCCAGATGATATCTCCGAGTTTGGAGAAATCTTAATTTTTGGTAAAAAAAAAAAAAATTTTTGGTCAAAAAAAAAAATGTAACCCGCGGAGTGGCCTTTTTTTTCAAAATGGCCTGTGTGGTTTTTGGTCATTTTCTCCAAAACCACTGTCCCGATTTCAACCAAACTTCTGCGTTGGACTCCCCTCGGACCCCCAGATGATATCTCCGAGTTTGGAGAAATTTTAATTTTTGGTGAAAAAAAAAAAGTAACCCGCGGAGTGGCCTTTTTTTTCAAAATGGCCTGTGTGGTTTTTGGTCATTTTCTCCAAAACCACGGTTCCGATTTCAGCCAAACTTCTGCGTTGGACTCCCCTCGGACCCCCAGATGATATATCCGAGTTTGGAGAAATTTTAATTTTTGGTGAAAAAAAAAAAAGTAACCCGCGGAGTGGCCTTTTTTTTCAAAATGGCCTGTGTGGTTTTTGGTCATTTTCTCCAAAACCACCGTCCCGATTTCAACCAAACTTCTGCGTTGGACTCCCCTCGGACCCCCAGATGATATCTCCGAGTTTGGAGAAATTTTAATTTTTGGTCAAAAAAAAAAAAGTAACCCGCGGAGTGGCCTTTTTTTTCAAAATGGCCTGTGTGGTTTTTGGTTATTTTCTCCAAAACCACAAGTCCGATTTCAACCAAACTTCTGCGTTGGACTCCCCTCGGACCCCCAGATGATATCTCCGAGTTTGGAGAAATTTTAATTTTTGGTGAAAAAAAAAAAGTAACCCGCGGAGTGGCCTTTTTTTTCAAAATGGCCTGTGTGGTTTTTGGTCATTTTCTCCAAAACCACGGTTCCGATTTCAACCAAACTTCTGCGTTGGACTCCCCTCGGACCCCCAGATGATATATCCGAGTTTGGAGAAATTTTAATTTTTGGTGAAAAAAAAAAAAGTTTGGATAAAAAAAAAAAGTAACCCGCGGAGTGGCCTATTTTTTTCAAAATGGCCTGTGTGGTTTTTGGTCATTTTCTCCAAAACCACGGTTCCGATTTCAACCAAACTTCTGCGTTGGACTCCCCTCGGACCCCCTGATGATATATCCGAGTTTGGAGAAATTTTAATTTTTGGTCAAAAAAAAAAAAAGTAACCCGTGGAGTGGCCTTCTTTTTCAAAATGGCCTGTGTGGTTTTTGGTTATTTTCTCCAAAACCACCGTCCCGATTTCAACCAAACTTCTGCGTTGGACTCCCCTCGGACCCCCAGATGATATCTCCGAGTTTGGAGAAATTTTAATTTTTGGTGAAAAAAAAAAAGTAACCCGCGGAGTGGCCTTTTTTTTCAAAATGGCCTGTGTGGTTTTTGGTCATTTTCTCCAAAACCACGGTTCCGATTTCAACCAAACTTCTGCGTTGGACTCCCCTCGGACCCCCAGATGATATCTCCGAGTTTGGAGAAATTTTAATTTTTGGTGAAAAAAAAAAAAGTTTGGATAAAAAAAAAAAGTAACCCGCGGAGTGGCCTATTTTTTTCAAAATGGCCTGTGTGGTTTTTGGTCATTTTCTCCAAAACCACGGTTCCGATTTCAACCAAACTTCTGCGTTGGACTCCCCTCGGACCCCCTGATGATATATCCGAGTTTGGAGAAATTTTAATTTTTGGTCAAAAAAAAAAAAAGTAACCCGTGGAGTGGCCTTCTTTTTCAAAATGGCCTGTGTGGTTTTTGGTTATTTTCTCCAAAACCACCGTCCCGATTTCAACCAAACTTCTGCGTTGGACTCCCCTCGGACCCCCAGATGATATCTCCGAGTTTGGAGAAATTTTAATTTTTGGTAAAAAAAAAAAAAAAATTTTGGTCAAAAAAAAAAAAGTAACCCGCGGAGTGGCCTTTTTTTTCAAAATGGCCTGTGTGGTTTTTGGTCATTTTCTCCAAAACCACCGGCCCAATTTCAACCAAACCTTCTGCGTTGGACTCCCCTCGGACCCCCAGATGATATATCCGAGTTTGGAGAAATTTTAATTTTTGGTAAAAAAATTTGGTCAAAAAAAAAAAAAGTAACACGCGGAGTGGCCTTCTTTTTCAAAATGGCCTGTGTGGTTTTTGGTTATTTTCTCCAAAACCACGGTTCCGATTTCAACCAAACTTCTGCGTTGGACTCCCCTCGGACCCCCTGATGATATGTCCGAGTTTGGAGAAATTTTAATTTTTGGTCAAAAAAAAAAAAAGTAACCCGCGGAGTGGCCTTTTTTTTCAAAATGGCCTGTGTGGTTTTTGGTCATTTTCTCCAAAACCACGGTTCCGATTTCAACCAAACTTCTGCGTTGGACTCCCCTCGGACCCCCAGATGATATATCCGAGTTTGGAGAAATTTTAATTTTTGGTCAAAAAAAAAAAAGTAACCCGCGGAGTGGCCTTTTTTTTCAAAATGGCCTGTGTGGTTTTTGGTCATTTTCTCCAAAACCACCGTCCCGATTTCAGCCAAACTTCTGCGTTGGACTCCCCTCGGACCCCCAGATGATATATCCGAGTTTGGAGAAATTTTAATTTTTGGTCAAAAAAAAAAAGTAACCCGCGGAGTGGCCTTTTTTTTCAAAATGGCCTGTGTGGTTTTTGGTCATTTTCTCCAAAACCACGGTTCCGATTTCAACCAAACTTCTGCGTTGGACTCCCCTCGGACCCCCTGATGATATATCCGAGTTTGGAGAAATTTTAATTTTTGGTCAAAAAAAAAAAAAGTAACCCGCGGAGTGGCCTTCTTTTTCAAAATGGCCTGTGTGGTTTTTGGTTATTTTCTCCAAAACCACCAGTCCGATTTCAACCAAACTTCTGCGTTGGACTCCCCTCGGACCCCCAGATGATATCTCCGAGTTTGGAGAAATTTTAATTTTTGGTAAAAAAAAAAAAAAAAATTTGGTCAAAAAAAAAAAAGTAACCCGCGGAGTGGCCTTTTTTTTCAAAATGGCCTGTGTGGTTTTTGGTTAATTTCTCCAAAACCACGGTTCCGATTTCAACCAAACTTCTGCGTTGGACTCCCCTCGGACCCCCTGATGATATATCCGAGTTTGGAGAAATTTTAATTTTTGGTCAAAAAAAAAAAAAGTAACCCGCGGAGTGGCCTTCTTTTTCAAAATGGCCTGTGTGGTTTTTGGTTATTTTCTCCAAAACCACGAGTCCGATTTCAACCAAACTTCTGCGTTGGACTCCCCTCGGACCCCCAGATGATATCTCCGAGTTTGGAGAAATTTTAATTTTTGGTAAAAAAAAAAAAAAAAATTTGGTCAAAAAAAAAAAAGTAACCCGCGGAGTGGTCTTTTTTTTCAAAATGGCCTGTGTGGTTTTTGGTCATTTTCTCCAAAACCACCAGTCCGATTTCAACCAAACTTCTGCGTTGGACTCCCCTCGGACCCCCAGATGATATATCCGAGTTTGGAGAAATTTTAATTTTTGGTCAAAAAAAAAAAAAAAATTTGGTCAAAAAAAAAAAAGTAACCCGCGGAGTGGTCTTTTTTTTCAAAATGGCCTGTGTGGTTTTTGGTCATTTTCTCCAAAACCACCAGTCCGATTTCAACCAAACTTCTGCGTTGGACTCCCCTCGGACCCCCAGATGATATATCCGAGTTTGGAGAAATTTTAATTTTTGGTAAAAAAATAAAAAAAATTTGGTCAAAAAAAAAATGTAACCCGCGGAGTGGCCTTTTTTTTCAAAATGGCATGTGTGGTTTTTGGTCATTTTCTCCAAAACCACCGTCCCGATTTCAGCCAAACTTCTGCGTTGGACTCCCCTCGGACCCCCAGATGATATATCCGAGTTTGGAGAAATTTTAATTTTTGGTCAAAAAAAAAAAAGTAACCCGCGGAGTGGCCTTTTTTTTCAAAATGGCCTGTGTGGTTTTTGGTCATTTTCTCCAAAACCACGGTTCCGATTTCAACCAAACTTCTGCGTTGGACTCCCCTCGGACCCCCTGATGATATATCCGAGTTTGGAGAAATTTTAATTTTTGGTCAAAAAAAAAAAAAGTAACCCGTGTAGTGGCCTTCTTTTTCAAAATGGCCTGTGTGGTTTTTGGTTATTTTCTCCAAAACCACCAGTCCGATTTCAACCAAACTTCTGCGTTGGACTCCCCTCGGACCCCCAGATGATATCTCCGAGTTTGGAGAAATTTTAATTTTTGGTAAAAAAAAAAAAAAATTTTGGTCAAAAAAAAAAATGTAACCCGCGGAGTGGCCTTTTTTTTCAAAATGGCCTGTGTGGTTTTTGGTCATTTTCTCCAAAACCACCGTCCCGATTTCAGCCAAACTTCTGCGTTGGACTCCCCTCGGACCCCCAGATGATATATCCGAGTTTGGAGAAATTTTAATTTTTGGTCAAAAAAAAAAAAGTAACCCGCGGAGTGGCCTTTTTTTTCAAAATGGCCTGTGTGGTTTTTGGTCATTTTCTCCAAAACCACGGTTCCGATTTCAACCAAACTTCTGCGTTGGACTCCCCTCGGACCCCCTGATGATATATCCGAGTTTGGAGAAATTTTAATTTTTGGTCAAAAAAAAAAAAAAGTAACCCGCGGAGTGGCCTTCTTTTTCAAAATGGCCTGTGTGGTTTTTGGTTATTTTCTCCAAAACCACCAGTCCGATTTCAACCAAACTTCTGCGTTGGACTCCCCTCGGACCCCCAGATGATATCTCCGAGTTTGGAGAAATTTTAATTTTTGGTAAAAAAAAAAAAAAATTTTGGTCAAAAAAAAAAAAGTAACCCGCGGAGTGGCCTTTTTTTTCAAAATGGCCTGTGTGGTTTTTGGTCAATTTCTCCAAAACCACCAGTCCGATTTCAACCAAACTTCTGCGTTGGACTCCCCTCGGACCCCCAGATGATATCTCCGAGTTTGGAGAAATTTTAATTTTTGGTAAAAAAAAAAAAAAATTTTGGTCAAAAAAAAAAAAGTAACCCGCGGAGTGGCCTTTTTTTTCAAAATGGCCTGTGTGGTTTTTGGTCAATTTCTCCAAAACCACCAGTCCGATTTCAACCAAACTTCTGCGTTGGACTCCCCTCGGACCCCCAGATGATATCTCCGAGTTTGGAGAAATTTTAATTTTTGGTAAAAAAAAAAAAAAATTTTGGTCAAAAAAAAAAAAGTAAAGCCTGCCACACACATAAAGATAATCGGGCTGATTTTGCCCCGATTTTCCCCCTTCCGACCACGGACAGACACCGCCCGATTATCTTAAGGTCTTAAGATTATTTTATAAGATTCTCTTGTAGTGTGTGGTGTGTTAAGAGTCAAAATTCCCCCGACAATCGGCTCGGAAAACGTTCGGCGCCGATAATCGTAAGTATTAAACATGTTCAATATTTACGATTATCGGGGCCGACTTCGGTGGCCGTTTCAATCAAAAGTCATCTTGTGTGTGGAGAGCCGGTGTTGTGCGGAGAAGCGCCTGCTGGCCGAGCTCTGCTGGCCGAGCTCTGCATGCTGCTCGCGGCAACAAGTCACTTCTCCACACAGCACCGGCAACCTCACAGAGAGCCACAGTGCAGCCCTGGCATTACATGAGGTTCACAAAGACATTCACGCACACGGGAGATTTCCTGATAGCTGATAGCAAAGACAGTAGCGCTCGTAGCCGGCAACAGCCGGCAATACAGCAGCCATGTTTAAACGATCATGTGACCGCCGCTCACAGCCCGTCATGTGACAGCACGGGTCCCTATTGGACAGCCGCTTGACTGCTCGGCGTCCGGAGCCACAGACACACACAGATGGGATCGTTGTAAAGGCTGAAGTGTCCCGCTTTCATTAAAAAAAAAAAATTACGTCGCTCTCATTGTCCATTCCGGAAATAGACCCGAAAGAGTAGCTACAACGACACCCCTGGTATCGCTGGTGATGCCGGATTGTTTTCTGACCAGAGGGTCAAGATTCTGAATAATCTTAATGTGTGTGGTGTGCTGTGTTTGGAATATCACAGCACACCACACACAATACGATCAAAACTGTTCAATCACAGATTTTGTATCTTCATGTGTGGGGTCTCTCACAGATAATAAATCGGTTGAGATTTATAAAATCTTTATGTGTGTGGCAGGCTTAACCCGCGGAGTGGCCTTTTTTTTCAAAATGGCCTGTGTGGTTTTTGGTCATTTTCTCCAAATCCACGGTTCCGATTTCGACCAAACTTCTGCGTTGGACTCCCCTCGGACCCCCTGATGATATATCCGAGTTTGGAGAAATTTAAATTTTTGGTCAAAAAAAAAAAAGTAACCCGCGGAGTGGCCTTCTTTTTCAAAATGGCCTGTGTGGTTTTTGGTTATTTTCTCCAAAACCACGGTTCCGATTTCAACCAAACTTCTGCGTTGGACTCCCCTCGGACCCCCTGATGATATATCCGAGTTTGGAGAAATTTTAATTTTTGGTCAAAAAAAAAAAAAGTAACCCGCGGAGTGGCCTTTTTTTTCAAAATGGCCTGTGTGGTTTTTGGTCATTTTCTCCAAAACCACGGTTCCGATTTCAACCAAACTTCTGCGTTGGACTCCCCTCGGACCCCCAGATGATATATCCGAGTTTGGAGAAATTTTAATTTTTGGTCAAAAAAAAAAAAGTAACCCGCGGAGTGGCCTTTTTTTTCAAAATGGCCTGTGTGGTTTTTGGTCATTTTCTCCAAAACCACCAGTCCGATTTCAGCCAAACTTCTGCGTTGGACTCCCCTCGGACCCCCAGATGATATATCCGAGTTTGGAGAAATTTTAATTTTTGGTCAAAAAAAAAAAAAAAATTTGGTCAAAGAAAAAAAAGGAACCCGCGGAGTGGTCTTTTTTTTCAAAATGGCCTGTGTGGTTTTTGGTCATTTTCTCCAAAACCACCAGTCCGATTTCAACCAAACTTCTGCGTTGGACTCCCCTCGGACCCCCTGATGATATATCCGAGTTTGGAGAAATTTTAATTTTTGGTCAAAAAAAAAAAAAGTAACCCGCGGAGTGGCCTTTTTTTTCAAAATGGCCTGTGTGGTTTTTGGTCATTTTCTCCAAAACCACGGTTCCGATTTCAACCAAACTTCTGCGTTGGACTCCCCTCGGACCCCCAGATGATATATCCGAGTTTGGAGAAATTTTAATTTTTGGTCAAAAAAAAAAAAGTAACCCGCGGAGTGGTCTTTTTTTTCAAAATGGCCTGTGTGGTTTTTGGTCATTTTCTCCAAAACCACCAGTCCGATTTCAGCCAAACTTCTGCGTTGGACTCCCCTCGGACCCCCAGATGATATATCCGAGTTTGGAGAAATTTTAATTTTTGGTCAAAAAAAAAAAAAAAATTTGGTCAAAGAAAAAAAAGGAACCCGCGGAGTGGCCTTTTTTTTCAAAATGGCCTGTGTGGTTTTTGGTCATTTTCTCCAAAACCACCGTCCCGATTTCAGCCAAACTTCTGCGTTGGACTCCCCTCGGACCCCCAGATGATATATCCGAGTTTGGAGAAATTTTAATTTTTGGTCAAAAAAAAAAATGTAACCCGCGGAGTGGCCTTTTTTTTCAAAATGGCCTGTGTGGTTTTTGGTCATTTTCTCCAAAACCACCAGTCCGATTTCAACCAAACTTCTGCGTTGGACTCCCCTCGGGCCCCCAGATGATACCTCCGAGTTTGGAGAAATTTTAATTTTTGGTAAAAAAAAAAAAAAAATTTGGTCAAAAAAAAAAAAGTAACCCGTGGAGTGGCCTTTTTTTTCAAAATGGCCTGTGTGGTTTTTGGTCATTTTCTCCAAAACCACCGTCCCGATTTCAGCCAAACTTCTGCGTTGGACTCCCCTCGGACCCCCAGATGATATATCCGAGTTTGGAGAAATTTTAATTTTTGGTCAAAAAAAAAAAAGTAACCCGCGGAGTGGCCTTTTTTTTCAAAATGGCCTGTGTGGTATTTGGTCATTTTCTCCAAAACCACTGTCCCGATTTCAACCAAACTTCTGCGTTGGACTCCCCTTGGACCCCCAGATGATATCTCCGAGTTTGGAGAAATTTTAATTTTTGGTAAAAAAAAAAAAAAATTTTGGTCAAAAAAAAAAAAAGTAACCCGCGGAGTGGCCTTCTTTTTCAAAATGGCCTGTGTGGTTTTTGGTTATTTTCTCCAAAACCACCAGTCCGATTTCAACCAAACTTCTGCGTTGGACTCCCCTCGGACCCCCAGATGATATCTCCGAGTTTGGAGAAATTTTAATTTTTGGTAAAAAAAAAAAAAAAATTTGGTGAAAAAAAAAAAAGTAACCCGCGGAGTGGCCTTTTTTTTCAAAATGGCCTGTGTGGTTTTTGGTCATTTTCTCCAAAACCACCAGTCCGATTTCAACCAAACTTCTGCGTTGGACTCCCCTCGGGCCCCCAGATGATATCTCCGAGTTTGGAGAAATCTTAATTTTTGGTAAAAAAAAAAAAAAATTTTGGTCAAAAAAAAAAAAGTAACCCGCGGAGTGGCCTTTTTTTTCAAAATGGCCTGTGTGGTTTTTGGTCATTTTCTCCAAAACCACGGTTCCGATTTCAACCAAACTTCTGCGTTGGACTCCCCTCGGACCCCCAGATGATATATCCGAGTTTGGAGAAATTTTAATTTTTGGTCAAAAAAAAAAAAGTAACCCGCGGAGTGGTCTTTTTTTTCAAAATGGCCTGTGTGGTTTTTGGTCATTTTCTCCAAAACCACCAGTCCGATTTCAGCCAAACTTCTGCGTTGGACTCCCCTCGGACCCCCAGATGATATATCCGAGTTTGGAGAAATTTTAATTTTTGGTCAAAAAAAAAAAAAAAATTTGGTCAAAGAAAAAAAAGGAACCCGCGGAGTGGCCTTTTTTTTCAAAATGGCCTGTGTGGTTTTTGGTCATTTTCTCCAAAACCACCGTCCCGATTTCAGCCAAACTTCTGCGTTGGACTCCCCTCGGACCCCCAGATGATATATCCGAGTTTGGAGAAATTTTAATTTTTGGTCAAAAAAAAAAATGTAACCCGCGGAGTGGCCTTTTTTTTCAAAATGGCCTGTGTGGTTTTTGGTCATTTTCTCCAAAACCACCAGTCCGATTTCAACCAAACTTCTGCGTTGGACTCCCCTCGGGCCCCCAGATGATACCTCCGAGTTTGGAGAAATTTTAATTTTTGGTAAAAAAAAAAAAAAAATTTGGTCAAAAAAAAAAAAGTAACCCGTGGAGTGGCCTTTTTTTTCAAAATGGCCTGTGTGGTTTTTGGTCATTTTCTCCAAAACCACCGTCCCGATTTCAGCCAAACTTCTGCGTTGGACTCCCCTCGGACCCCCAGATGATATATCCGAGTTTGGAGAAATTTTAATTTTTGGTCAAAAAAAAAAAAGTAACCCGCGGAGTGGCCTTTTTTTTCAAAATGGCCTGTGTGGTATTTGGTCATTTTCTCCAAAACCACTGTCCCGATTTCAACCAAACTTCTGCGTTGGACTCCCCTCGGACCCCCAGATGATATCTCCGAGTTTGGAGAAATTTTAATTTTTGGTAAAAAAAAAAAAAAATTTTGGTCAAAAAAAAAAAAGTAACCCGCGGAGTGGCCTATTTTTTTCAAAATGGCCTGTGTGGTTTTTGGTTATTTTCTCCAAAACCACCAGTCCGATTTCAACCAAACTTCTGCGTTGGACTCCCCTCGGACCCCCAGATGATATCTCCGAGTTTGGAGAAATTTTAATTTTTGGTAAAAAAAAAAAAAAAATTTGGTGAAAAAAAAAAAAAGTAACCCGCGGAGTGGCCTTTTTTTTCAAAATGGCCTGTGTGGTTTTTGGTCATTTTCTCCAAAACCACCAGTCCGATTTCAACCAAACTTCTGCGTTGGACTCCCCTCGGGCCCCCAGATGATATCTCCGAGTTTGGAGAAATTTTAATTTTTTGGTAAAAAAAAAAAAAAATTTTGGTCAAAAAAAAAAAAGTAACCCGCGGAGTGGCCTTTTTTTTCAAAATGGCCTGTGTGGTTTTTGGTCATTTTCTCCAAAACCACCGTCCCGATTTCAGCCAAACTTCTGCGTTGGACTCCCCTCGGACCCCCAGATGATATATCCGAGTTTGGAGAAATTTTAATTTTTGGTCAAAAAAAAAAATGTAACCCGCGGAGTGGCCTTTTTTTTCAAAATTGCCTGTGTGGTTTTTGGTCATTTTCTCCAAAACCACCAGTCCGATTTCAACCAAACTTCTGCGTTGGACTCCCCTCGGGCCCCCAGATGATACCTCCGAGTTTGGAGAAATTTTAATTTTTGGTAAAAAAAAAAAAAAAATTTGGTCAAAAAAAAAAAAGTAACCCGTGGAGTGGCCTTTTTTTTCAAAATGGCCTGTGTGGTTTTTGGTCATTTTCTCCAAAACCACCGTCCCGATTTCAGCCAAACTTCTGCGTTGGACTCCCCTCGGACCCCCAGATGATATATCCGAGTTTGGAGAAATTTTAATTTTTGGTCAAAAAAAAAAAAGTAACCCGCGGAGTGGCCTTTTTTTTCAAAATGGCCTGTGTGGTATTTGGTCATTTTCTCCAAAACCACTGTCCCGATTTCAACCAAACTTCTGCGTTGGACTCCCCTCGGACCCCCAGATGATATCTCCGAGTTTGGAGAAATTTTAATTTTTGGTAAAAAAAAAAAAAAATTTTGGTCAAAAAAAAAAAAAGTAACCCGCGGAGTGGCCTTTTTTTTTCAAAATGGCCTGTGTGGTTTTTGGTTATTTTCTCCAAAACCACCAGTCCGATTTCAACCAAACTTCTGCGTTGGACTCCCCTCGGACCCCCAGATGATATCTCCGAGTTTGGAGAAATTTTAATTTTTGGTAAAAAAAAAAAAAAAATTTGGTGAAAAAAAAAAAAAGTAACCCGCGGAGTGGCCTTTTTTTTCAAAATGGCCTGTGTGGTTTTTGGTCATTTTCTCCAAAACCACCAGTCCGATTTCAACCAAACTTCTGCGTTGGACTCCCCTCGGGCCCCCAGATGATATCTCCGAGTTTGGAGAAATTTTAATTTTTTGGTAAAAAAAAAAAAAAATTTTGGTCAAAAAAAAAAAAAGTAACCCGCGGAGTGGCCTTTTTTTTCAAAATGGCCTGTGTGGTTTTTGGTCATTTTCTCCAAAACCACCGTCCCGATTTCAGCCAAACTTCTGCGTTGGACTCCCCTCGGACCCCCAGATGATATATCCGAGTTTGGAGAAATTTTAATTTTTGGTCAAAAAAAAAAATGTAACCCGCGGAGTGGCCTTTTTTTTCAAAATGGCCTGTGTGGTTTTTGGTCATTTTCTCCAAAACCACCAGTCCGATTTCAACCAAACTTCTGCGTTGGACTCCCCTCGGGCCCCCAGATGATACCTCCGAGTTTGGAGAAATTTTAATTTTTGGTAAAAAAAAAAAAAAAATTTGGTCAAAAAAAAAAAAGTAACCCGTGGAGTGGCCTTTTTTTTCAAAATGGCCTGTGTGGTTTTTGGTCATTTTCTCCAAAACCACCGTCCCGATTTCGGCCAAACTTCTGCGTTGGACTCCCCTCGGACCCCCAGATGATATATCCGAGTTTGGAGAAATTTTAATTTTTGGTCAAAAAAAAAAAAGTAACCCGCGGAGTGGCCTTTTTTTTCAAAATGGCCTGTGTGGTATTTGGTCATTTTCTCCAAAACCACTGTCCCGATTTCAACCAAACTTCTGCGTTGGACTCCCCTCGGACCCCCAGATGATATCTCCGAGTTTGGAGAAATTTTAATTTTTGGTAAAAAAAAAAAAAAATTTTGGTCAAAAAAAAAAAAAGTAACCCGCGGAGTGGCCTTTTTTTTCAAAATGGCCTGTGTGGTTTTTGGTCATTTTCTCCAAAACCACCGTCCCGATTTCAACCAAACTTCTGCGTTGGACTCCCCTCGGACCCCCAGATGATATATCCGAGTTTGGAGAAATTTTAATTTTTGGTCAAAAAAAAAAAGATTTTTGGTGAAAAAAAAAAATGTAACCCGCGGAGTGGCCTTTTTTTTCAAAATGGCCTGTGTGGTTTTTGGTCATTTTCTCCAAAACCACCGTCCCGATTTCAGCCAAACTTCTGCGTTGGACTCCCCTCGGACCCCCAGATGCTATCTCCGAGTTTGGAGAAATTTTAATTTTTGGTGAAAAAAAAAAAAGTAACCCGCGGAGTGGCCTTTTTTTTCAAAATGGCCTGTGTGGTTTTTGGTCATTTTCTCCAAAACCACGGTTCCGATTTCAACCAAACTTCTGCGTTGGACTCCCCTCGGACCCCCAGATGATATCTCCGAGTTTGGAGAAATTTTAATTTTTGGTGAAAAAAAAAAAGTTTGCATAAAAGAAAAAAAGTAACCCGCGGAGTGGCCTATTTTTTTCAAAATGGCCTGTGTGGTTTTTGGTTATTTTCTCCAAAACCACCAGTCCGATTTCAACCAAACTTCTGCGTTGGACTCCCCTCGGACCCCCAGATGATATCTCCGAGTTTGGAGAAATTTTAATTTTTGGTAAAAAAAAAAAAAAAATTTGGTGAAAAAAAAAAAAAGTAACCCGGGGAGTGGCCTTTTTTTTCAAAATGGCCTGTGTGGTTTTTGGTCATTTTCTCCAAAACCACCAGTCCGATTTCAACCAAACTTCTGCGTTGGACTCCCCTCGGACCCCCAGATGATATCTCCGAGTTTGGAGAAATTTTAATTTTTGGTAAAAAAAAAAAAAAATTTTGGTGAAAAAAAAAAAGGAACCCGCGGAGTGGCCTTTTTTTTCAAAATGGCCTGTGTGGTTTTTGGTCATTTTCTCCAAAACCACCGTCCCGATTTCAGCCAAACTTCTGCGTTGGACTCCCCTCGGACCCCCAGATGATATATCCGAGTTTGGAGAAATTTTAATTTTTGGTCAAAAACAAAAAAGTTACCCGCGGAGTGGCCTTTTTTTTCAAAATGGCCTGTGTGGTTTTTGGTCATTTTCTCCAAAACCACCAGTCCGATTTCAACCAAACTTCTGCGTTGGACTCCCCTCGGACCCCCAGATGATATCTCCGAGTTTGGAGAAATTTTAATTTTTGGCGAAAAAAAAAAAAGTAACCCGCGGAGTGGCCTTTTTTTTTCAAAATGGCCTGTGTGGTTTTTGGTCATTTTTTCCAAAACCACGGTCCCGATTTCAACCAAACTTCTGCGTTGGACTCCCCTCGGACCCCCAGATGATATATCCGAGTTTGGAGAAATTTTAATTTTTGGTCAAAAAAAAAAAGATTTTTGGTGAAAAAAAAAAATGTAACCCGCGGAGTGGCCTTTTTTTTCAAAATGGCCTGTGTGGTTTTTGGTCATTTTCTCCAAAACCACCGTCCCGATTTCAGCCAAACTTCTGCGTTGGACTCCCCTCGGACCCCCAGATGATATCTCCGAGTTTGGAGAAATTTTAATTTTTGGTGAAAAAAAAAAAAAGTAACCCGCGGAGTGGCCTATTTTTTTCAAAATGGCCTGTGTGGTTTTTGGTTATTTTCTCCAAAACCACCAGTCCGATTTCAACCAAACTTCTGCGTTGGACTCCCCTCGGACCCCCTGATGATATATCCGAGTTTGGAGAAATTTTAATTTTTGGTAAAAAAAAAAAAAAAAATTTGGTCAGAAAAAAAAATGTAACCCGCAGAGTGGCCTTCTTTGTCAAAATGGCCTGTGTGGTTTTTAGTTATTTTCTCCAAAACCACCGTCCCGATTTCAACCAAACTTCTGCGTTGGACTCCCCTCGGACCCCCAGATGATATCTCCGAGTTTGGAGAAATTTTAATTTTTGGTAAAAAAAAAAAAAAATTTTGGTCAAAAAAAAAAATGTAACCCGCGGAGTGGCCTTTTTTTCCAAAATGGCCTGTGTGGTTTTTGGTCATTTTCTCCAAAACCACCGTCCCGATTTCAGCCAAACTTCTGCGTTGGACTCCCCTCGGACCCCCAGATGATATATCCGAGTTTGGAGAAATTTTAATTTTTGGTCAAAAAAAAAAAAGTAACCCGCGGAGTGGCCTTTTTTTTCAAAATGGCCTGTGTGGTTTTTGGTCATTTTCTCCAAAACCACGGTTCTGATTTCAACCAAACTTCTGCGTTGGACTCCCCTCGGACCCCCTGATGATATATCCGAGTTTGGAGAAATTTACAATTTTGGATTAAAAAAAAAAAAGTAACCCGCGGAGTGGCCTTTTTTTTCAAAATGGCCTGTGTGGTTTTTGGTCATTTTCTCCAAAACCACCAGTCCGATTTCAACCAAACTTCTGCGTTGGACTCCCCGGACCCCCAGATGATATATCCGAGTTTGGAGAAATTTTAATTTTTGGTAAAAAAAAAAAAAAATTTTGGTCAAAAAAAAAAAAAGTAACCCGCGGAGTGGCCTATTTTTTTCAAAATGGCCTGTGTGGTTTTTGGTTATTTTCTCCAAAACCACCAGTCCGATTTCAACCAAACTTCTGCGTTGGACTCCCCTCGGACCCCCAGATGATATCTCCGAGTTTGGAGAAATTTTAATTTTTGGTAAAAAAAAAAAAAAAATTTGGTGAAAAAAAAAAAAAGTAACCCGCGGAGTGGCCTTTTTTTTCAAAATGGCCTGTGTGGTTTTTGGTCATTTTCTCCAAAACCACCAGTCCGATTTCAACCAAACTTCTGCGTTGGACTCCCCTCGGGCCCCCAGATGATATCTCCGAGTTTGGAGAAATTTTAATTTTTGGTAAAAAAAAAAAAAAATTTTGGTCAAAAAAAAAAAAAAGTAACCCGCGGAGTGGCCTTTTTTTTCAAAATGGCCTGTGTGGTTTTTGGTCATTTTCTCCAAAACCACCGTCCCGATTTCAGCCAAACTTCTGCGTTGGACTCCCCTCGGACCCCCAGATGATATATCCGAGTTTGGAGAAATTTTAATTTTTGGTCAAAAAAAAAAATGTAACCCGCGGAGTGGCCTTTTTTTTCAAAATGGCCTGTGTGGTTTTTGGTCATTTTCTCCAAAACCACCAGTCCGATTTCAACCAAACTTCTGCGTTGGACTCCCCTCGGGCCCCCAGATGATACCTCCGAGTTTGGAGAAATTTTAATTTTTGGTAAAAAAAAAAAAAAAATTTGGTCAAAAAAAAAAAAGTAACCCGTGGAGTGGCCTTTTTTTTCAAAATGGCCTGTGTGGTTTTTGGTCATTTTCTCCAAAACCACCGTCCCGATTTCAGCCAAACTTCTGCGTTGGACTCCCCTCGGACCCCCAGATGATATATCCGAGTTTGGAGAAATTTTAATTTTTGGTAAAAAAAAAAAAAGTAACCCGCGGAGTGGCCTTTTTTTTCAAAATGGCCTGTGTGGTATTTGGTCATTTTCTCCAAAACCACTGTCCCGATTTCAACCAAACTTCTGCGTTGGACTCCCCTCGGACCCCCAGATGATATCTCCGAGTTTGGAGAAATTTAAATTTTTGGTAAAAAAAAAAAAAAATTTTGGGGTCAAAAAAAAAAAAAGTAACCCGCGGAGTGGCCTTTTTTTTCAAAATGGCCTGTGTGGTTTTTGGTCATTTTCTCCAAAACCACCGTCCCGATTTCAACCAAACTTCTGCGTTGGACTCCCCTCGGACCCCCAGATGATATATCCGAGTTTGGAGAAATTTTAATTTTTGGTCAAAAAAAAAAAGATTTTTGGTGAAAAAAAAAAATGTAACCCGCGGAGTGGCCTTTTTTTTCAAAATGGCCTGTGTGGTTTTTGGTCATTTTCTCCAAAACCACCGTCCCGATTTCAGCCAAACTTCTGCGTTGGACTCCCCTCGGACCCCCAGATGCGATCTCCGAGTTTGGAGAAATTTTAATTTTTGGTGAAAAAAAAAAAAGTAACCCGCGGAGTGGCCTTTTTTTTCAAAATGGCCTGTGTGGTTTTTGGTCATTTTCTCCAAAACCACGGTTCCGATTTCAACCAAACTTCTGCGTTGGACTCCCCTCGGACACCCAGATGATATCTCCGAGTTTGGAGAAATTTTAATTTTTGGTGAAAAAAAAAAAGTTTGCATAAAAGAAAAAAAGTAACCCGCGGAGTGGCCTATTTTTTTCAAAATGGCCTGTGTGGTTTTTGGTTATTTTCTCCAAAACCACCAGTCCGATTTCAACCAAACTTCTGCGTTGGACTCCCCTCGGACCCCCAGATGATATCTCCGAGTTTGGAGAAATTTTAATTTTTGGTAAAAAAAAAAAAAAAATTTGGTGAAAAAAAAAAAAAGTAACCCGCGGAGTGGCCTTTTTTTTCAAAATGGCCTGTGTGGTTTTTGGTCATTTTCTCCAAAACCACCAGTCCGATTTCAACCAAACTTCTGCGTTGGACTCCCCTCGGACCCCCAGATGATATCTCCGAGTTTGGAGAAATTTTAATTTTTGGTAAAAAAAAAAAAAAATTTTGGTGAAAAAAAAAAAAGGAACCCGCGGAGTGGCCTTTTTTTTCAAAATGGCCTGTGTGGTTTTTGGTCATTTTCTCCAAAACCACCGTCCCGATTTCAACCAAACTTCTGCGTTGGACTCCCCTCGGACCCCCAGATGATATATCCGAGTTTGGAGAAATTTTAATTTTTGGTCAAAAACAAAAAAGTTACCCGCGGAGTGGCCTTTTTTTTCAAAATGGCCTGTGTGGTTTTTGGTCATTTTCTCCAAAACCACCAGTCCGATTTCAACCAAACTTCTGCGTTGGACTCCCCTCGGACCCCCAGATGATATCTCCGAGTTTGGAGAAATTTAAATTTTTGGTGAAAAAAAAAAAAGTAACCCGCGGAGTGGCCTTTTTTTTTCAAAATGGCCTGTGTGGTTTTTGGTCATTTTCTCCAAAACCACGGTTCCGATTTCAACCAAACTTCTGCGTTGGACTCCCCTCGGACCCCCAGATGATATATCCGAGTTTGGAGAAATTTTAATTTTTGGTCAAAAAAAAAAAGATTTTTGGTGAAAAAAAAAAATGTAACCCGCGGAGTGGCCTTTTTTTTCAAAATGGCCTGTGTGGTTTTTGGTCATTTTCTCCAAAACCACCGTCCCGATTTCAGCCAAACTTCTGCGGAGTGGCCTTTTTTTTCAAAATGGCCTGTGTGGTTTTTGGTCATTTTCTCCAAAACCACCAGTCCGATTTCAACCAAACTTCTGCGTTGGACTCCCCTCGGACCCCCAGATGATATCTCCGAGTTTGGAGAAATTTTAATTTTTGGCGAAAAAAAAAAAAGTAACCCGCGGAGTGGCCTTTTTTTTTCAAAATGGCCTGTGTGGTTTTTGGTCATTTTCTCCAAAACCACGGTTCCGATTTCAACCAAACTTCTGCGTTGGACTCCCCTCGGACCCCCAGATGATATATCCGAGTTTGGAGAAATTTTAATTTTTGGTAAAAAAAAAAAAGATTTTTGGTGAAAAAAAAAAATGTAACCCGCGGAGTGGCCTTTTTTTTCAAAATGGCCTGTGTGGTTTTTGGTCATTTTCTCCAAAACCACCGTCCCGATTTCAGCCAAACTTCTGCGTTGGACTCCCCTCGGACCCCCAGATGATATCTCCGAGTTTGGAGAAATTTTAATTTTTGGTGAAAAAAAAAAAAAGTAACCCGCGGAGTGGCCTATTTTTTTCAAAATGGCCTGTGTGGTTTTTGGTTATTTTCTCCAAAACCACCAGTCCGATTTCAACCAAACTTCTGCGTTGGACTCCCCTCGGACCCCCTGATGATATATCCGAGTTTGGAGAAATTTTAATTTTTGGTAAAAAAAAAAAAAAAAATTTGGTCAGAAAAAAAAATGTAACCCGCAGAGTGGCCTTCTTTGTCAAAATGGCCTGTGTGGTTTTTAGTTATTTTCTCCAAAACCACCGTCCCGATTTCAACCAAACTTCTGCGTTGGACTCCCCTCGGACCCCCAGATGATATCTCCGAGTTTGGAGAAATTTTAATTTTTGGTAAAAAAAAAAAAAAATTTTGGTCAAAAAAAAAAATGTAACCCGCGGAGTGGCCTTTTTTTCCAAAATGGCCTGTGTGGTTTTTGGTCATTTTCTCCAAAACCACCGTCCCGATTTCAACCAAACTTCTGCGTTGGACTCCCCTCGGACCCCCAGATGATATATCCGAGTTTGGAGAAATTTTAATTTTTGGTCAAAAAAAAAAAAGTAACCCGCGGAGTGGCCTTTTTTTTCAAAATGGCCTGTGTGGTTTTTGGTCATTTTCTCCAAAACCACGGTTCTGATTTCAACCAAACTTCTGCGTTGGACTCCCCTCGGACCCCCTGATGATATATCCGAGTTTGGAGAAATTTACATTTTTGGATTAAAAAAAAAAAAGTAACCCGCGGAGTGGCCTTTTTTTTCAAAATGGCCTGTGTGGTTTTTGGTCATTTTCTCCAAAACCACCAGTCCGATTTCAACCAAACTTCTGCGTTGGACTCCCCGGACCCCCAGATGATATATCCGAGTTTGGAGAAATTTTAATTTTTGGTAAAAAAAAATAAAAAATTTGGTCAAAAAAAAAAATGTAACCCGCGGAGTGGCCTTCTTTGTCAAAATGGCCTGTGTGGTTTTTGGTCATTTTCTCCAAAACCACCGGCCCGATTTCAACCAAACTTCTGCGTTGGACTCCCCTCGGACCCCCAGATGATATCTCCGAGTTTGGAGAAATTTTAATTTTTGGTAAAAAAAAAAAAAGTAACCCGCGGAGTGGCCTTCTTTTTCAAAATGGCCTGTGTGGTTTTTGGTCATTTTCTCCAAAACCACTGTCCCGATTTCAACCAAACTTCTGCGTTGGACTCCCCTCGGACCCCCAGATGATACCTCCGAGTTTGGAGAAATTTTAATTTTTCGTCAAAAAAAAAAAAAATTTTGGTCAAAAAAAAAAAGTAACCCGCGGAGTGGTCTTATTTTTCAAAATGGCCTGTGTGGTTTTTGGTCATTTTCTCCAAAACCACCAGTCCGATTTCAACCAAACTTCTGCGTTGGACTCCCCTCGAACCCCCAGATTATATCTCCGAGTTTGGAGAAATTTTAATTTTTGGTAAAAAAAAAAAAAAAATTTTGGTCAAAAAAAAAAAAGTAACCCGCGGAGTGGCCTTTTTTTTCAAAATGGCCTGTGTGGTTTTTGGTCATTTTCTCCAAAACCACCGGCCCAATTTCAACCAAACCTTCTGCGTTGGACTCCCCTCGGACCCCCTGATGATATATCCGAGTTTGGAGAAGTTTTAATTTTTGGATAAAAAAAAAAAAGTAACCCGCGGAGTGGACTATTTTTTTCAAAATGGCCTGTGTGGTTTTTGGTCATTTTCTCCAAAACCACCGGCCCGATTTCAACCAAACCTTCTGCCTTGGACTCCCCCCGGACCCCCAGATGATATATCCGAGTTTGGAGAATTTTTAATTTTTGGTCAAAAAAAAAAAAGTAACCCGCGGAGTGGCCTTCTTTTTCAAAATGGCCTGTGTGGTTTTTGGTCATTTTCTCCAAAACCACCGGCCCGATTTCAACCAAACCTTCTGCGTTGGACTCCCCTCGGACCCCCAGATGATATCTCCGAGTTTGGAGAAATTTTAATTTTTGGTTAAAAAAAAAAAAAAAATTTGGTCAAAAAGAAAAAAGTAACCCGCGGAGTGGCCTATTTTTTTCAAAATGGCCTGTGTGGTTTTTGGTCATTTTCTCCAAAACCACCGGCCCGATTTCAACCAAACCTTCTGCGTTGGACTCCCCTCGGACCCCCAGATGATATATCCGAGTTTGGAGAAATTTGAAGAAATTTTAATTTTTGGTCAAAAAAAAAAAAATGTACCCGCGGGGTTGTCGTTTTTTTCAAAATCGCCTGTGTGGTTTTTGGTCATTTTGCCTGAAACCACCGGCCCGATTTCAACCAAACCTTCTGCCTTGGACTCCCCTCGGACCCCCAGATGATATATCCGAGTTTGGAGAAATTTTAATTTTTACTGGTGGAGAAAGGTTTTGGTGAATAAAAGAATGAAGCTTGATGCTGAACTCATCATGTTTCTTATGGACTGGTGAGTCGTTAATGCTAATGTATGTTAGTTATGTAGAATCAGCTAAACTTACAACATCTATTTTGATCATCATTATCACATCATTACTTCACATGTGTCTTTGTCACTTCATCCTGTCATTTTACATCATTACATCTTACACATCCTTACATCTTTGGAAACTTTGGACAGCATTTCAAATGTAGGTTCTCTGGGTCATATTGGGCCTTTGGGGTTGAGAAGTTTCATTACATGTTTAGAGTTTAGCACATCCATTGATGCTCACGGGACCAGCTACTGTAGCGTGAGTGTCAAATGCAACGGGCCTTTCATTAACCCTAACATTTCGCAAGCAGCCCTCAAATGGTGAAGACACAGGAGCCCGGTTGTACTTGGTTGTCCCTGGATGGAGAAAAGAGAAAGCGGAAAAGGAAGACTCTGCTCAGTGTTTTCTATAAGAAATTTGAAAAACATGCAGTAAAAAGGTGGTGGATTTACCGCCAATGTAAAGTGAATACAGTGCTGTTGAGTGAGACATGGAGGGCTCAGCTTTCTGCTCAAACATGGAGTCCACATCTAGTTTGATCACTTCTCCTTGTTTGGACACTGATGACAATATCACAAGAATTGAAAATTTAGAGTAACTCACTAGTATGATGGAGTAATGTAATAAGCATGTGAAGCCATACCTGTAACCATGTGAAACTGTCCATCACAGAGGCTCTCACGAGGAGTCACAGAGACGCTGACAGCTCCGCCACCATCATCCACTTTAACCCCCATCTGGTAACAGACAGCATCAGTGCACATGGTCATTTGGTGCAGTTCTTACCCCAGACTGATCAACTGTGAAAAGTAAAAGTTATACCTTGTTTTCCATTAAGAACACATCAAGGCTGGCCTGCTTACTTTCAGCATGAAAGAGAAGACCTGTCAAGTACTGAGGACGCAGCTCGAAGGACAACACAAAGTCGGATCCAACAGCGAAGTAATTATCTGATATTGACAGATATATTATTCATTAGCGAGTTTGTTGTAACTTAATACAACAGGATCTATAGAATGAAATCTCAAACCTTTGACAATATGACCACCGCCAAAGTATGTCCCCATCTCTGTAAGCCCATCGGGACACGGTAAAATTCTGTGGATTGCCTCCGGTTCCTCAACAGCTACATCATTCATTCTGAAATCCCGTATACAGCCGCTAACACTGTTGATAGGAATGTAGTGTCCCTGCGGTGAGACCAGGAGACAAGAGATGATCATAGGTAGGTAGGGAGGTATCCAGTTTAGCCCAAATATCTATACACTATTTAGCAGGAGGGATATAATCACATTATTGTATCTTGTGTTTCAGATAGGTGTTATTGTCACTAAACAGCAGTTCAAACATATCAAAATACAAAGTGAAATGAGCTTTGGACACTATGCAGAAAACTGGAAATAAATATTGGTTAAAAAGAATAGTGGCTGTAGTGGGTAATATATTGGTTTGTAAGATATTATAGACATTTCAGTTAATTCATTAGTAAATAAACTTGGGGAAATGTGTAACATGGCTGTTAAATACATTGTCAATGACGGAAATTTCATTTGATACAGACCTTTGTGCTTTTGGGATCACCCCCGAGGTGCACGGGATTGTGCAGATCTAACGATGATCCTTCATCGTTAGGTAAGTGACCATCAGGCACACGAAGTCCATCAACCAGCAGATGGAAAGTGCTTTTCTCCACACTGATCTCAACCTACACACACACAGAGACACACACACAGAGACACACACACACACAGAGACACACACACACACAGAGACACACACACACACAGAGACAGACACAGAGACAGAGACACACACACACACACACACACACACACACTATAAGAGAGACAATCTGTCAGACAGATTTAGTGACAAGTCATCAGCAAAAAGTCGTCAGCTAAACAGACTGTAGGTCACGGTCCCTGTAATGTATAGGAGACTGAATGCATATGTATGGGCCACTGAACTGTGGAGTAATTGACAGTTGACTAAAACTCACCCCCAAACAGTTATTGGTCAGTAGCTTAGCAACTGGATTTCTACTACAGACCACCATTTGTCAATTTACATGACCCACCATTATCTTAAAAACCAAAACAGTAATGCTTATGTACAGTAGTGTGCAGTGCACGAGTCTGAGACCATTTTCCATGCTTAGCTCATGCGGTACGTTAGCTAACTATTTTCAAAATGGGGTCATTCCTATGTTCCCACAGCCCTATGTTCCCACAGCCCTATGTTCCCACATTTCTAACTTTTGTTGTCACTGAAAATTAGGCCCTATGTTCCCACAGCCCTTTGGTCCCACCATTGGTTGGGTTTAGGCAATGAAGAAAAGAGTTGGTTAAGTTTAGTAAAAAGACCCGGTAGAGGCTAGACAGGCCAGATAGATAGAGTCCAGATAGGTAGAGAGAGTCCAGTGGGAACATAGGGCCTAATTTTGAGGAAAACCTTAGAACTGTGGGAACATAGGGCCGTGGGAACATAGGGCTGTGGGAACATAGGGCTGTGGGAACATAGGCACGCTCCCTTGAAAATGAAGAAGTGTCCCACAGTTTTTATGACCAGCATGTTGCAGTCAGTAAAATATCTGTTCATCAGCTGCAGACAGTTACCAACAAACGTGCACACTTAAGTTAATATTAGCTCACATTGTGGCTATGTCTGAAAGAGACATAACTTCAGCCAACAGTCAGTGGCTCCAACTGAAAAACCAAGTTTCCTCTGTTATCACTGTACACTACATTGTTCAAGCACAAACTTTCAACAGGTATTGCAGCAGTAATTGGTGGAGGGGCTTAGCGCGTGGTCAGTTACTCTGTGCCAGTTCCCATCATCGCTCTTCTGCTTGTGCTGGATGATCCTGTTTTGCCCCAGGGACATCCTGATCTTGCCATTGGCCATGTACAGAGCCAACAGGGGAACAGCTCCTCTCCCTGCCACATGCAGGATCAGCCCTTTGGATGAAGTGGTCTTAACATCTAGAGAGAAGTGAGGCCTGAGACAAAAGTGGAGACACATCAGTGAAGTTTCTCTTTCATTAAATATGACGATGGTTGGATGGATTTATGGAATTTACTTGACCCAGGTTACCATCACCTGTAATTAAGCTCCTCTTGTGGCAAGGTGTAACCGAGCCAGCTGTGTTCATCATAGAGCTGGTATTCACCACGGTGCACTCCTGTGTTTCTACACCGGCTGCTTGCAGGAACCTGAACCTGTCGGCGAGCGGAGAAACAACCTGTATCACTATCAAACCTAATATGAGCGTTACCGTGGTGCTGTAGAAATAAAGACTTGTTGTGCTCACAGGTTTGTGCTCTTGTGGTGGGCTATGAAGATTGCACATGCCAAAAACAGCGTCTCTCATTTGTGAGAATGAGCTTAGATCAGCAGGTATGAAGCTGTGTCCAGGCCTGTGCCAGTGGGATATATTTTTATAAAACATGAATTAATGTCAATACATTGGGGAAACATTTGAACCAGTAAAACAAAGATGTTCAAGATTTCCAAACCTCCTTGTATAAAGGTTACTGATGCAGGCTTTGAATTTCTCTCCCGGTGAATTTTGATGCTCTGGTGTGTGATGGTGTGATTCTCCCTCAGTCACTTTTACATTATCAATGGTGAGCTCCAACCTGAGAAAACCACGACAACTTCAGTGATGCGCTTTTTAAATATTAACTGAGGTAGAACTGTTGACAAAGGGACAGCTCATCTTACCCTGTTGGCCTCCTCACTGCAGACAGGTAGTGCCAACTTCCATCACTGTATCTTTTAACTGACTTTAAGGTGTAATTGTTGCTGGTAAACACTACGAAGCCATCGGCCAAGGACAGTTGAAGGTCCTGCGGGAAAATCAGAAAGTAACACAGTGTTCTTGATGTGTTATTTTTCATTTAAAAGCTGGATCTGAGGCGGGCAGGGTTTACCTGAGAGCTGCTCCTGACCAGAGTACAGTGTGTTCCTGTGGTCCTGAAGCCAACAGAGACTCTGGCAGGCTGTTTACCCCCGACAAACAAGGAATCAATGGACAGAGCTGAGGACAACGGAGCTGCACGAACACCCTGCACAGGCCAGAAACACACATGAATAAAATTTGTGTCTAAAAGCTCCTTTCCCATATTTACAGACTTTTGTCAAGATAAATATTTTTTTTTAAATGTAAGGGTAGAAAAATATATCTATATTTTAATACTTATTGTGTTTTTATTGTCAGTTTAACTTTAAACTTTGGCTTGTAATTTAAACAGCTTCATTTAGCTTTTACACTTCAGGATTTTAAATCTAACTTTTCATTTTTACATTGATTTTACATTTCATAATATTGTTCTTTGGTTTCCTTATTTCCTTTGGCATTTAATCAAGGCATCTGAAAAAAGTTTAATTTTCTATTTTCCTTTTAAATTACTCTCCATTACAGCATTTGCGTTTTAAAGGAGACATATTATGCCCCTTTTCCACAAATTAAAATAGTTCCCAGGTGGCTTTGGTCAAAATACCCCAAGGATCAAACATCACAGCTCTTTTCATCCGCTCAAACCAGCTCTGTTCAGAACGGCTGGTTTCAGTGCCTGTCCCTTTAAATGCAAATAAACCACTGCTTGCCCCGCCCCTTATACCAGGTCCAGCTGGGGGTGGGTTTATGCAAATTCGAAACCAAGTTACATTACTGGAAGACATCTGAGGGGACAGCTCATAAAACCACATGGATTTCAACCTAGGGAGCCTGCACATTACAGATTGTTTTGTAAATTCTCACATTTTGGTGGCTGGAAGGCAACACAAACACCCAAATATATGTTAAAGAGCCTTCAAAAAGTGATATTTCCATAATATGTCCCCTTTAACAAAACTTATGTTGTGTTATGTTATTTCATTAAGTGCTGATAACATGATAGACATCTAAAAGCAATGTTAAATGCTTAGAGCAGCCATGTGGGGAAGTTTACTAGTAGTGCGAGTGGACATCCATCAGTGACACCCATCGTCCTGTTGTACTCAACGATATCACCGTCTGCTCTCAGGTGATCCACACATCCTCTCAGAGGTGGAGCTGTGATGTTGTGTCTGAGATTCACAGAACACATAAAGGACAGTGCAGGTCCTGAGAACATGAACCACTTCTTGATAAATGATTTAAAACACCATAAAAAATGTTTACATGAGATTGAAGTTGTGATGTTAAAGGGACAACAAGGAGTTTTGGAAAGCGAAGTGTTCTCATACTACATTTACCATGAGCCTCCGCGCACATGGTGAAATTCTTGGACCGGCGCAAGACGGACGTCTTGCCAAGAATGTTTTCATTCATCAAGAATGAAAGTCAGAGGTTCGAAGACGATCACATACCGTCGTAGTTCAGACCATTAACGGCGATACGGCGGCGTTATTCTCATGACCTGCCGGGCAGCGTCCACGAAACCGAAAGTAAGGAAACACTGGCTCGCCCAGTGTTTCCGCCACTAATTTAAATAACAAAATAACGATAGAGACAAAACGATATATTTATCGAAAATGGAGCCATTAACAAGTGTGGGTAGCAGATTCATCCACATTAACGTGAGACTTTTTTATAACCAAATAGAAACTCCTCGTTGTCCCTTTAAAAGGTGTAGGTTTGTTGTTCTGGGATTATGTGTTAGGGAATCAGCAGGTTCCACTTTCAGTTGAAATATGATGTTCTGGTAAAATGAGCAGTAATTTCAGATTAAATCATTTCAATTTGTTGTTGTCTGGATATGAAATTATAAAGTTCGGAGCTGCTCTCATTTCATCCTGTTTAGTGTAGTTACCTTTGCCTGAGCTGTGCTGGTAGGCCCCCAATGTAGTACCTCCTGTAGTGTGTAGGAACATGGTGTGCAGAGATCTTATGTGGTCCATACTGCACAATAATTTGTTCTGCAGTAGTTATGGCAAAAGTTTTGTCCTGAGACAAGAAACATTCTTTTAGTAGACAAACATGCTTTCAGAAAACTTGTACAGCTTAATAATCGCTATGGAGAGCAACTCATTTCAGATCCACTTACAAAGAGAGACACCCTTTCAGCAGTCTGAGCTCTGAGCCCTCGACCTGCTTGTTGTCCCTGAAGTACCAGGAAGCCTCTCTCCACAAACACACAGAAAAAATCCTCCTACAACAATTGGAACAAAGAATGAGTCACACATCTGTTTGTAGGGTTCTTGCAGTTCTCAGTGCTGACTTGTTCACTTCAACTTCATACCTCATTTTCAATGTAGAATAACAAGGCGTCAGTCTCTCTGCTGCTGGTGTGAAATCTGAACAACCTTCTAGTTTTCTTGTCTGGCACTTTGATGAACGCCATGCGGTAACCTGTCCCATCATAGTAATCAGACACCTCTGACTGGGGGACCCTGGAAAAAAAATGAAAATGGAATTATTCTATCATCATTGTAACAACAACAAATCTTTATTAACATAGTAATCTTCTTAAAAGCTTACTCAATATGAGGCTGCTGTGTATCCATGTTGACTGCATGTTTGTAGTTGAACAGGCAGACAGGATTGTCATTGATGTAGGAGAGTTTCATTGCTCCTCTGTATTTGGGATAACGCAGCTCCAGTGGAGGCTGAAAGAACCAAAGAAAGATTGACTGACAACCATGTTTTCATTAATTGTGAGTTGATGATTTGTCAGATTACTGGTGTATTTGTGAGTCATTCAAACTCATTTCAGGCCCATGCACTCTACAACAAAGCCCAAATGCTCACAGGTAATTCAGTATATTCCCACAATAGGAAGGCGTAGGGCCTCTGTACTTTGTAACTCTGCATCTGTCAACTTCATCTTTCCTCTAAATTTCTCTGTGGGACTTAACAGTTTGTGCCACTTACATAGAAAGCCTATTTCTGCAGAGAAAAGAAAGATATAAAAGAACATAAATAAATGATAATGGACTGTAACAAGTGCAATTATGCACACTTGTAAAATTTTCTTTGACTTAGCAAGTCAAAAGGTACAAAGTCACAATTGTTTGATGAAGTCAAAACAAAATTGTGGTAGTCTGCAAACATTTTAAGATACTAAATCAAATGTACAAGATTTCAACTTGTGACAAACTAAACCAAAATGGTCAGATTTAATCAAATTACACATGCATGAACATTGACCTTTACAATATATAGGAAGTTTAAAATTTAAATTGTGTTACTTATCTAAATCTAAATAATCTAAATATGATTTGTCTAACTCTCCTTCTCCTTCTATTCCAATTGTGAAAATTAACTCAGTAATCAGCAGTGACTGATTACCTTGAAGTCATCAGGGTGGCCGCCCACATAGACAACAACACTGTCTGGTTCCAGGTTGAGGACACCAGTGATCGTGTTTGGAAGGTTGTGATTAGAAGACGGAGCAGCGAGCCTCTGTGATGTGTATTTCTGTGTGATGTTCACCTCAGCATCTTGGTAAACTCTGTTGCCAAAATGGACACAATCAACATGTTGATTACACTTGTTACAGTGGCTCATGTTCTCCATAGAAAACCCACTGTCGTGTGTGCTCACCTGTGAAAGATAACCCTGTCAAGGTCAGTGGAGTTCACATTGGTGGTGGTTGTTATTTGGCTTTTGGTTTTCACCTCATGGACGACTCCACCCAACTTGTAGACGCAAATCAACACACCGTTTCTGAGAGCCATCCCAATGTAGTCTCCAGAAGCCTGCAGAGAGCATGAAGAATAAAAATGTAGAAATCTAATAAGTTCTGTACAGTGACTTTATGCTTTAAACAGATCTTCCTATACATGCAGGAGGCAGACTCACGTCCTTGTTGCCCAAGTAGAAAACAAAGAAGTTGGCCTCTCTGTGTTTGTCTTGCCGGTGTCGTCGTCTGCGGTTGGCTTTGGAGGGATCCTTTCGATGCTGATTGAGAAGCAGATCGACGGCTGTAAATGCTTTAATGTCTTCGAGGTTTCTTGGGGGATGAAGCTCAACATGACCTTTTCCATTGAAAGTGGTGGCAGTGGAGATCTGCAAGATCAGAGGACAAGTACTTTCATGTCAAATAAATAATAAATCCATCTTTCATCATGAGGTTTTTCTTATTTTACAACATCCATCAACATGGCATTGTCCCACATAGACTTCCAGATTTCAACAATTTGAATAAAGTTTTAAAGTATGATTTATCTAAAAACGTTTAAAGTACCTGGATAAAGTAATACTCAGTAAAAAAAAAAAAAAAAAAAAAAGAGTTTTGATTCAACAAAATTGTCCACGTGTTCACTGCGAAAACATTTTTTTTTTGCAAAAATCCAATAATAGAAAAGTATAATATGATTAATATGAATCTGAATAGTATGTAACAGAAATAAATGCTCCGTTAAGAAATAAAGGATTTCTTCCCATTGAAATGCTAGTGGACCTTTAATTTGAAATGTTAAATTAAAATTGTTATTGAGTGTTGAGTTTGTATTTACATTTAACCAACTGCAAAAGGGGACTTCTTACCAAAAATATCACTGACTATTTTTAGTAAATTAAGGCTGATAGGTAAGAAACAACAAGTGCCCTACCCTGTTGACCAAGTTCCTCGTCTCTTCTATCACATCCTTGATTCTCCTGATGCTGTCGGTCATTTTTGCGCTCTGAGCCACCTTCTCGCTGAGAGCTTCAACTTGAGCAAGGTTGTTTGTCAAAGTGGGGAGAGCTACACTCAGGTTCCTCACTGACACAGAGAGAAAAAACAAGACAAACAAATATCAAAAAGTGAAAAGTAGAAATGTACTTTCATATTCTAACCACACATTTGTACCAGTGAACACTCACATGTCTGTTCCACATCAGCCAACTTATCATCCATATTCACACTGGCGTTGGCCACAGTTATTCTCTCCACCTCCTGGCTGATGCTCCTCAGTCTGTCTGTTATGTTTCTGATGGTGGAATTGGATGCAGTCAAGGCTGTTTTCGCAGACTCGATCAGGACATTTATGTTGTCTGAAAACAAAACACAAAGGTGCTCAACTAACTTTGTACAGTCCATAACCTGCCATTTGCTATCTACTGTGCAGTAAATCTTGCGTGACCCACCAACCTCTTCCGATCATTTTGAGGTCATCAGTGACGGCTGAGACGCCCGTTCTCAGTGATTCTCTTTTATCCTTTTGCTTCTTCACACGGTCGCTGTGTGAGTTCACTGTATGTGAAAGCACTGTTCCAGAGAGAGTAAGAGACATTTGATTTTTTCAAAATTAAAATAATCATACATGACTTCTTAAAAAATGATACTTTTTCTACACACTTTTCAGGTAACTCTGAGTCTTCCTGGCTTCTTGTTGTAAATGAGACGAATTGTCTTTGAGTTCTTCAGCCCTGTTGAACGGACCTCTCTTCACTTCCTAGATTACAAAAAGACAATCATATCAATATTTCTAAGAGACATCAATGACTTAATGTTAGTGTCTAAATCCTCTCACTGTTTTACATCTCCTTTTCTCTGGCTTCTTTCTCTAGCACAGCAGTTGTTGCGATATCAGAAAGTTACAGAAGACCCAGAAAACTATTATGTAGGCTACCTTTGGCACCTTTGACATTTAGTTGAGTTACCTTTAAGGCTTGATCAGCAGCCTCTCTGGATTTATTTGCTGCCATCTCTGTCTCTCCAATGACATTTATGATTCTGTTATACGATCCTCTATAGGGCACACTCAGCACCTCAGTGCTGTTGGTGGTATGATCAAGCACTCTGCAACATAACAAAGGCATGTGAAAGTCGACACGAACACAACATTATATGTCTCTGCTTCTTCCCATTCTTCATATCTGAGGATCTCAGCAGACTTACTGTTGAAATCCTCCAGCAGCTGTGTAAAGCTGCTCAGCATGCTCCTCAGCCTTGGTGACAATATCCACCCTGGGTCTCATGTGGAAGGTGTTGTTAAGCTTCTTAAAGAGTTCCCGTCTGGCGCCATCTAGTGGAGCTGCATCATTGTAGAATTCCTGCAATTTTGACAGTGAAGTCAGGTTGCATGGTTCTGATCTTGTCTCATGAAATCATGGTGGTGAACGATGATGCCATCTTACTTTTTTAATCTCCTCGAGCATTAAGAAGATGTTGGTGATGTTTTTTAACAGATGCTTGGTCATTTCAGACACAGGAAGGAGCGTGTTTTGTTCTTTCTCCATCTGAGTTTGAAGATGCTGAGGAATGATAAAGAGTGCGACACCACAAGCTGTTACTTTGTCCATCAGAATGATACGACACATTAAATGCTGTGTGTTATGTCACCTGCAGATGTTGTAGTGTAGTGTGACTCTTCAGGTTGAGGCCCTGAGTCCTGCCAACTCTGCCATCTGCCTCTAACAGCAGCTCAGCCAGTTCTCTCAGAGCAGAGTCTGAGCCCATCAGAGAGTCCGAGGTCTGGCTCGGGACCGCCGGGATGGTTTCCATGGAGACTGTCATGGTGTCGTCGATGAGGGTCAACACTGAGGACAAAATTTTAGATTGTATTCCCTGTTGTTAGTCCTATGTTTTATATTGTTTTCTTTAGACCAGTCAGTTTTAGTTAACTTTTTATTCATTTGGGTAACACTGTCACAACACATTCGTCTTAAAAGGATAAATCTGTGCATTCATAAATCACATCCCCATGATGCACCAGTGACCTTTTGATTTAATGTTGTGTTTTCATTATTTTGCAAAGAAATAGCAACTACTGTACTGGATATAGATATATTGCAGTGTAATACATAGAAGTTTCTTTTTGTTTTAGTTTGGTAATTTAGTCACATCTGCAACATATCCATGGTTACAGCCCACTAAAAAACATTAAAGCTCATTCTCTGCTCAGAGAAATAAAGCAATCCAGCATTCGACCCTGGATGGAGGTAGACTTTATCTCCATTATACAGAGCCATGCTCAATATTTCTCTCTGCTTCCAGGCTTTATGCTGCGCTAGGAAGCTGCTGGCTGCTTCATTTTTTTGTCCTTATGATTTCTCCAATGCTGTTTCCATGCTGTCCATGTCTTGTCCATTGTGAAATGTCTTGGTGATTGGTGTCTGGTGCTCTAATCCTGCTTTAGTGCTGTCTGCTTGCTGACTTGCTTGTGTTTTGTGTGTCGCATGTTCTTTGATGCATGCATGTGTGGACTGCTGCCTGCCTGTCTTAGCTGCTTACTGTCTCTCTCACATGTCTTTATTGCTATGATTGTTGTTTTAAACTGCCTGTTGTCATGCCCGTGTTGTCTTGTTTTTAATATGTTGCGAGGTTGTTGTCAGTTTGTCTCCGTGGTATGACAATTTTAACAATGTTATTATTGTTGTTTATGCTTTTTACAAATTTTGACTAGTTGTATTCTATGGATTAGTGTTAGATAGATGGATATTTGTTTTGTTTTGTTCCATTTTAGGGAGCCTTTGTAAGACCTGGCCAGGGACAACAGGTGGAAACTAGCCTTTTGGCTAAATCTGGCATATTTACTGAAATGTTTTTTAATATGCTTTATCCTTGTCAAATAAACAAGTAGAGCCTAAATACATTTCTTTTTTTTCTTTTTTTTAAAAAGGAACATACAGACATGAGAGTTTCAAACCAAGATGAGAGGTGAAAGAAGAATCATATGGTGCAAGATTGCAGAAAGTTAATGAACTGAATTTCATTCATGCGAGGCCGAGGAGCCAAACACCACCCCCACCTTTGTGTCCGTAACTCAGGAGAGAAACCAAGGAATGAATGAAAAAGCTCTCACATTTGTTTGCATCCTCCTGCTCACTGCCAGCGCTGACTCTCTGAGCTGTGCAGGCTCTCTCTCTCATTTCCTGCACGATGCGCCGAGCCTCTTCCATCATCCTGACTTTGTCATTTTCTAAAAGGGTGACGGATACTCCAGGTTTCACCTCAGACAGCTGCTTTATCAAATCTGACAAACCCGCAAGCAAGAGAGAAAACACAGTTGACGTTACACCTGCTGCCGAGGCTCACTGTCACAATGTCTGACACCACTGACCAGAATTTACAGACGGTTACTCAGTGCTATGAATTCTGTTAAGGTGAGATGTGAGATCACCTTCTACCAGTGTGAACACACACAGTCAAATCTTACTGACATACCTGATATTAATGTGAGTAGAAACTCGGCTTCAGACAGAAGATCATCTGTCTTCAGTATGGTCCTATTCACATTCTGCAAAACTGTGTTCAGATCTGATCCAGTTTGAAGAGTCTGAAAATTTGATAAAAAAATAAAAATAAAAAAAACAGTGTCAAGACCTTGCATGTGTTTCCACACAGGTTTCTGTTACTGCACTATAGAATGAACACAGATTGTTGGGTTGAGTGTTAGACTCACTTTACCTCCTGCTGTATTAAAACAATAGTTTACAATGACAAAACTATTCCCTCTGGTACTCACCACAGGTACCATGTTAGTCAGCTGATTAAAGTCGTCTCTGATAACATTCACATCTGTTTCCAGCTGTTCGACCTTTGGACCCAGATACTTCACAGCAGCACTGTAGCTCACAACCAGGACCTGAAAAGAACTCGGCATAAGGATACAATGTCAACAGATGTTTTTTTTGTTTGTTTTCTTTTCGTCTTTCTTCCTTTTTTAATATTTGGCAAGGATATAGTCAATATAACCTCCCTGTACCTTGGTTTCAGAGACATTAGCCTCTAGGTTGTTCAGTCTGATGTGTGAAACAGAGTCAAGACTGATGTTCTGCAGCTGCTGCTTCAGCCAAGACAGATCATCATCCATCTTCTCCAAATCCACCAGTAAAGAATAGGAGCAGGTGGTACAATCTGTCAGTAAATACATGCAGAGGATGAAATACATCTGGAAATAACATCTGGTTCATTCCAGATTATTGAAGAGGCTCTAAACCAGTCTTCTGATTGGCTAACTGATTTCTGCGTGTAAAATCTAAGTCTAAACACATAAAATCATGAAAGGATGGTGGGTCCATATTGGAGCTTGGGGTGTGGCTGTTTTGTTGTGACGTCACACAGTTACAGAAGTTCTGCTGGATGGTTTGAAAGCTTTGTTTCTTTACTTTTACTTTACTTTATTTTCTCACGACCACGTAAGTGGTATGGAGTACAAACAATAAAACAGTACAAATAATCAGACATAGTAAGAGGCAGTGGGGGCTGTACATACTTTGTACATACATCTCTGACCAGGACAGAGCAAAAACAGACTGTGTGCATTTCTCTGTGGACTGAGGGATTGATACTTTTCACAGTACTGATTTAGAACCTATACCTGCCTCATAGGCAACAACAAATGGAAATCTTTAATACTTACTTTTATGGGATCGTTAAGGTAAGTAATATCATCAAATATACGTTTATCATGTAACCTGACAAAAATATGTTATTGGTTGCATTACTGAAAATGGAGGCGCCAATGACTTTGATGCTTGATCCAACAACTGAAGTCAGTATACAGTATTTTGGCCTGCAATTTAGATTTGGACCATTCTTTTTTTTTTAATGTGCATCTCAGCCTTATAGAAATCCAATAATAAATCACTTACCGTTTAAAACTTAGTAATTACAAATGTATAATTACCTCTATTTAGAGAATCACAATTGTTCAAGATACTGTTCTCCGAGTTGCAGGGCTTGCAGCTGCCTCCCCGCACCATTGGGTTACCATAGTAACCATGGGCACATCTTAAAGAGAAGACAAAGAAGAGGGAGAAAGCTGCTGCATTTGTTCTATGCAGGACCACATTTTCAAATAATGTGCGCAACTTAGCAGTGCCAAATGCTGCCACACATTGCTGTGAAATTGAAATGTATGTGTTTGGATGTGTATGATTTACTGAGCAGTGGACAGACCTCTCACATTTGGCCCCAGAGTAACCACGTTTACATAAACACTCAACCACTCCTGAGCCGATGTCCAGACAGGCCAAAGCAAAACTGAGAAACAATAGATAAGATCTTCAAACAAATCAGACGAAAATCGTCATACAGCCAAGAAACAGAGAGAGACTGACTTGCTCCATGTGAAGGGGCATGGACAGACACGACAGGTCCTTTTGGCTGCGTTTCCATAGTAACCCTCTTTACACCGCTCACAGCGGTCACCGGTGGTGTTGAACTGACAGCTCTGGAGGTTGAAAAACAAAGAAAAACTCCAAGGCACTCTCTTGAGTTAATAAAAATGCCTTTAATTAATCTGGAATTGTCACAATGACATGTTTAAAATGACTACGACGCGTTTCGGCATCAAGCCTTCATCAGAGAGTCAAACCGATAATTCAGATACACCTAGGTCTTTTGTCTTGGTGTTTAGCCAATGACAAGTTGCCACTCGATTGCTGTGACCTGTGACCCAGAGTGGGTATTATATTTTCATTATCTGCACCCTTGAAATGTATATATAATGACCATTGTTTTTTCTTTATTTAGCCTTGTCACCTGTGGTTATAGCCAAGCCCCTTCTGCAGGAATTGGCTGCTGACCACACCCACTCCGGGTCCCAACTTGCCATTGGCTAAACACCAAGACAAAAGACCTAGGTTTATCTGAATTATCTGTTGGACTCCCTGATGAAGGCTTGATGCTGAAACGCGTCGTAGTAATTTTAAACATTGTGATAATGCCGGATTAATTAGGCTAAAGGCACTTTTATTAACTCAAGAGAGTGCCTTGGAGTTTTTCTTTGTTTTTCCACATCCCTTGGATCCCTCTCCAAAGAGCACCTCTAGTTTTGAGAAAAGAGTCCACGTGGCGCTCCTAGTTTTGAACATTTTTTAGTTCTGGAGGTTAGTTGGATGAAACACAACAGTGAGCTGTAAATCAACAAGTAAACATGAGTCATTTTATGTATGGGTATGTGCGTATGTGTGAACACCAACCACACAGTTCCCCGTTTGCTCATCACACTCAGTGGAGAGTCCGTTGCAGCTGCAGGGCACACACTGACCCCTGTTCGATCCAACCCGTTCCCAGTAGAAGCCAGAGCTGCACTTCTGTGTGGACACAGAAAACTGAACAGATGAACGTGGGAAAGTTAACACAAGCAGACACAGCGGCCGCACTCACCTGTCTGGAGAAGTCTCTTATCAGAAAGTAATCAAGGTCAGGCTTAGAGAAAAACACGTGGCCATATCAACACATGTCAACCATGTTTGACAGTACAAAGCCATTATGCAGCCTGATGAACATTTGTGAATGTAGGCTTTTTAAACCCAGGGTATAGAACAATGTCTAGTGGTTGTGATGTTCTCTAAAGGTGATCTCTTATCAGAATAAGCAGGTAAATAAGAATGACCAAAATCATCGTAGTTTGGAAAAAGACAGAAAGTACGTGAAGATCCAACAAAGAGCTGCATTACCTGAATAAGAGCACCTGCTGTTTGGTTGCTGAAGGCAGGATCACAGAACTTTGTTTTGCTGCGTGTCCTCTGGTGGATCTGAGCGTGTCTTTCATGCCAACACTTTGGCTGTCTCCGTGTAGAGGGACAAACCACAGGAAAGCACAGCAGAGCCAACCACAAAGATCTGTGCCAGTGCATTATAATGTCCTCGAGTGACAGAAAGCCTCTCTCTCTCTCTCCGAGAGCTCCCCTCCTCCTCAGGTAAACCTTATGGCAGGTGAACCTTGAAGCTTTGTATGTGACTCTCTTGGAGAAAAGCAGGACTATGAGAAACAGCCAGTGTAGGTAGGGCCAAAGTTCAGTGAGGTGTGGCTGAGGCTGCATGTCGTTTAGAAGGATTTGTAGGTCTGTCTCTCCCTCACTATGACTGAATTTAAGGTAAAAGCTGAATAGACAAAGTTTAAACAAAGAAAGACGGGTGGTCTCCTCTAACCATTCTTTCTGGGGGATCATTTATAGCCCAAATCACAGTTTAGTGTGATGACTATGTAAGGGGCCGTCGTTGTCATGAAAACAGGAGGTGAGGCGGTCCAGACATATAATAATAATAATAATAATTCATTAATTTTGTATAGCGCTTTTTCAGTGACCCAAAGACGCTTTACAGATGCAGTAAAATACAAAATAAAAAATAAAAAACTTATGGGTGGGGGAGGTTAAATGCTTGGGTGAAAAGGAAAGTCTTCAGTCGGGATTTGAAGAGGGGAAGTGATGGAGAGTCTCTGATGGGCTGGGGAAGGGAGTTCCAGAGGCGGGGTGCAGTCCGGGAGAAGGCACGATCGCCGTATGTTTTTAGCTTGGATTGTGGTACGGTGAGGGAAGAGGTAGTGGAGGAAAGGAGGGTTCGGGTGGGGCGGTGGCAGGTGAGGAGGTCAGTTAGATATGGGGGGGCCAGGGAGTTGAGGGCTTTGTAGGTGAGGAGGAGGATTTTGAGGGTTTTGACAGTGTTTCGCTTGTGTCCAGTGAAGAGATCACTATTATACACTACACTATTTACACTTAATAGCAAAACCATGACTGTATTAATCCCTCTGCCAGATGCCGGAAATAAACAGCGAGTTTGCCAAAAGTGATGTTGTTTTCCTTCGTATGATTTACATTGAGCACACACTCTTTTAGGTTGCCGAGATTTAAACTTCAGATCGATTTGGGAGCAATACTCAAATACAATGTGGTTGGACCACTTAGACCTATGTGAAATGTTGGAAAACAGTATAATATGGGACCTTTAACTGGTACATTTTACTATTTGAAAAAAAGAGTAAATGGCCATTGCAATGCATATTTGGAGTTTTTTCCTTGCCAAAAATTGATTACAGCTCCCGATGTTGCAAAAAGAGGGGGTTCTGCCTCAAAAGGAGTTAAACACTTGAAAAATTAGTTAAGCAGCGAAGAAACTGCTCAAACAGGCAATGGGTTTGAGTATATTCACAAGAACTTTCAGATAATAGAAATAGACCCGGCTGCTAATTAAGACTGGCTTTTACCTGTTCACACCTGTAGCCAGACCTGGCCCGTATAGGAGGCCGGCATCTATTTGAGACTCGTCTTTTATTTGAGAATTTATGGTAATACAGTTAAAATGTTTAGACTAGGTCAATGAGTACCAGTAGTCGAGATAGTCTTGAGGTCAGAAATTAGACATTTCCATTAAATAATTGATAATGAAATAGAGGGAGCGCTAAAATACCACACAAAGAGGTGCGTCTCACACAGCATGTGTAGCACTATATGGTCTTGCACTGGTTTGGGGTCAATAAGTGGAAAAACTGTGAAAAAAAACACGCACATCAGATAGGCCCAGTTAGGATGGGTGCTGGATAAAGGAGGAAATACTAGAAACATGAAGAAAATCCTCACACCATAAAAGCTCCCTTTCAAGGATTTCATAGCATCGTGACGTTTCGAGCACAACGCTCTTTTTCAAACAGCTGTTTTTGGGGTTAATAAGTCACATGACGTGGAAGCTATTGAGCCACAACGCTAATATTTACATTATGCAATAATAACTTGAGCACTTTTATATAAGTGAATGCAAAATCAGTTGCAATTGTTTCATGCATAGGTACTGCATTTCCATGTTTTTGGCTGATACAGCTCTGTAACCTCAGTGGTCTTCTGGGCTGTTCCCCAAAACTAAGAACAATTTTCAAGCAACAAATCTTCCCCTAAATTATGGAGGACAGATTTCAGTTTGCATCTGAACCTTATGTAAGCGTTACTTATTTAGCTACTTCATTTACATGTATTTCTCTCAGCTATGGACATAATGAGGTTGTCGTCTGTTTAGTTACTGACATCATTTATTACAAATATTTACATTATTACAAAATATGAAGGCATTGATTAAAATTGATATAAACTGGAGTGATCAACGGTGGCCCCGAAAGGTCAATGCACTGCCACTTAAGAAAATACATGCAAAGACACAAACTCACTCCAAATTCAGAAACAAATTCAGCAATATGACAGCACGTGAGCTGCAAAAAAAATCACAACACAATTTATATTTTGCAAATACATCCTGTTAGCTTAGCCATAGTCTCTTTTTAGGTCTGTCACTTTCCCCCGGAAACACTTATCTTCTGTTTTGGAAGGTTTGCAACACATGCATTGTGTTATTGACATAGTTGTTTTCTGAATTCATAGTACATTTTTGTGTTATTGCATGTTGCAGTATGTTGAGTTTTTAGGGCCAGAGAACAATACATATCAAAAAAATCAATGAGCTCAATGCGTAGCAAGGAAAAGAAACAATTCGGAGATTTTTTAAAATGCGTCAACGGGAGAGTCCCAGACTCTCCTTTAAAAGTAACAGCCACATTCAAGGTTATTCCAGTAACTTCTGCGTGAGACCTGCCCCCTTCACTTCATCCAGACTGAACCTTCAGCTCGGACAGGGTTCACTTTATGCACATAGCCACCAACTTCATTATTGCATCCCTGCAGAGTAATTCACATGAATCAGACAGGCTTTCAATGACATTTTGATTCTGAACATTGATGCAGCCAAATTGGAGAAACAGAATTAAAAATGACAAACCTCACAAATGGGATGTACGACAGACTGTACCTGGATAACAAAACAAACCTGTGTCATACACACTGATAGATTTCAGACTGAAACAATCAATTAAAATTCTTGTGAACTTGGGACTTACCAGGCAAACGACAAGACTTGCAAGATGCAAAATAACAAAGCAAGCCCAAAGTTCTTCCACTGTTAAGAAGAAAAAACACAGCTTGACAGACTGGTCTTAAACAACACAACACTGTACTGCAGTACAATCAAAGCAGTTCTTAACAGAAGTGATAACGTGTCTGAAAGTGATAACTGTAGGCTTACTCACCCAGAAGGCTGCACAGAGAGTCAACACAAGGCAAGTCTAGAGCAGTGAATGAAAGACAGACATGATAACACACCAACCTGGACTAAATGTGCGATAATTGTCCCAAATTGTTTCATTTATTTCTTTATCCTTTGACTCCATTGTTATTAAAACTAAACTAAAAAAAAAAATCAATATCAATAACAAGTGCTCAGTTTTCAAGACACTGTCCTTCCTTTAAAAAAATCAAGATTTTAAAGGCAGATCATTAATGTATAGACATCAGTATTACAGTGTGTAAAACAGGGAAAGCAAAAATAATTAACTTGTGTACTTACAATCATGATTGTGGTGGCCAGTGCTCGTGTTTTGTCACACATCCTTTTCAGCTGCTTCACTGGCCCCAGCAGAAACATGGTGCTGTTCAACAGATCACAGGTAAACACGCATATAAAAATGTACATATTCAGTGTGAATATGTTGCCCACACAGATGTTCAATCACATAATCACATAATCCAAACTCCTTCAAATTCAACCTCCAGCTGTTTCACACTAACCTGCACAGAGCACATATGTTCCCAAAAGTGTAAAAGACGATGAAGAGCGTGAGTCCAATTTTTGGGAGGAAGAGCATACAAACTCCCTGCAGGACAGAGGAGAATACAGAAGACTCGTTGGACAGTGATTCACACATTAACTGCATATTTTATCTGTACCAGAGGACAAATCTCACAAAAGGCCTTTGTGAGATACCCCCGCTCAAAGTACAACCATGTTTTTTCCATCTCATTTATGTGTCTGTTTTATGAAATAAATGGTTGTATAAAAAATATTTTAGTACTAAATTGGATGGAATACAACAAAAGAATATAGGTTAGGGGATCTGTGTCTATCCCAGAACAATGGTATTAAAAATACATATCATTTAATATACCACCATATTTTTTTACTAGGAGTGCAGTGGCCCCAAACTTAAAATTTGAGGAGCGCAAGCATGCAATTTAAAGGGAAAAGATCATAAATCAACTTTAAAAGCAAATATTACATTATTATTATATTTCCTTTTCATTCATGATCCTCACACACATTGGCCTGCCACATGTAATGACAGATTCCAGATTCTTTGAGTTGCTGCTTCCAAGTTTCACCAGTGTTAAATAAAACCCCAACAAATTTACTGGTTGCACATGTGCAATTGGGTGTAAAATTTACATGGACTGTCTCAAATTTTAGGCGCAGAATGCCCCCATTTTGAGACAGTTTGGAGCCCTGGCCACTGACAAGTTTTACACCAATCAGCCATAACAATAATACAGCCTATAATGACCTTGATGATTCCTAAATGCTAACAATTATTACAAGCTGTCACCTTCAAGGAAACACATGATCAGATCAGACCATTGAGTTGTTCCTTTTCCACCATGCACTGTACAGTGAAAAATAGACTACAACAGGGAACTACAGGTCAGGTGTAAATGTTTTAAGGGAAGGACACACAACATATCTCTATGCACGTTACAGTGTGAACATCAGCTGGAGAACGGGTCAGTGCTGCTACATGAATGATCATCACATCGTCCACATTCCTCAGAGCAAGAAGAACCTGTCAGGTCACATCACCTCCCTGCGCTCTTCTTCCTCGTCGTGACACAAAAAAACACATGAGGACAATCAATACAGAAATTAATCATAGATAACAGATCCATACCAAAAGTGTGCACACGCCCCCCACCACGAAACAGGCGACGAATCCCTTCACACGTGTTCCCCAGCCCAGAGTGGAGGCTTCATTCACGGTCTGCATTGACACACATGAGAAGAGCATCAGCGGGGATCACAGGTTAAACACCACTGGTCTGAGGTTTAGAGTTTAGTTTTACCTCTAAAACGGTCCGGTTGTCTCTGCTCGACTCTTCTCCGCTCAAAACTGATTTTAATTTATCCATGGCTGAAGATCGTTAGCCTACGACTTCACCAGATCAGACCAGTGCGCCCAATAATGCGATCGTTTCCTGGACTGCCAAACAAAATTAGCCGGTTTCCTCGACGTCACATGGCTGATTGACTGCTTACCTGGCCAGGTGGATGACTTGAGTTTAGTCACACCTGGGCGGAGACGCAGCAGGAGGCCTCACTCACACCCAGCCAGTAATGTGGAAGGGAGATTATAACCAGGTAGCCTAAGTGTTATCATATCATATATTTAAAATGAGGAATCAGATACTTTACATCTCTTTTATCTATTTAAGCTATTTAGCATTTTAAAGTAGCCTAATTTTTGTATTAAGTAGACTATTGCAACTTTAGGTAGGTCAGTGGGTAGTCAATCAGACATGTAGCCCCAAAGGTTCACGGTTGCTGTTTACTTTAAATCCCTAATGACATAATCCACACAATTAAGCAACATAAATTTTAAGTATTAATCAACATTTTAAAAAATAATCTATCCTTTTTTTTTTTTTTTTTTTTTTTTTAAGTATTGAGTATTTTTGATGCCATCATACTACTCTTGATTATGACTTGCTGTTCTCAGTCTTCTCCTGAGATAATCAAATTGACATTTGGGTTGTAGACTGAGGCAGTGTGACATTTTATAGATATACAATAGATATTGAAGTACACATTTGAAAATGCTGAGAGCAACAAAGGATCGGGGAAATAACTTGTGTTTGTTTGTAGTTGAGGATGGATATTGTGTAGGAAACTAAAAATGTATTTCTAGCAACAAAAATTGAGATTTCAACCTGTTTTGTTTTTGAGTTGTGTAGGTTTGTGGATAGTTATAGGATTGTCAGTGGGGGACATATTGTGTATGTATGCATGTATGTATGTATGTGGCTTTCTCATTAGACTGCTTATTGTTTTGTAATGAAATGGGAAACGAGGGTTCAGCAGCTATAAGCTTTGCTTCAGTCAAAACTGTTTTCAACCAGCTATTTTGTCACTACCTTGAACTCTGTTTTGTATAATTTTTTTGATGCTGTGGTCGAAATATACATTAATTCATTCATATTTTCTTGATAAATCAGTCATTATAACAAGGGGTTTCATAATCAATGATGACAATCCTTAGTCACCTTGGTACCATACAACAGTTTCAGGTATGTAGCACCACACTGCTTTGCAGAAATTTGCAACGACATATCAGCAACAAAACCTGTGTCATCAGACAAGTGCCACGCAGTGGTACGTCACTTCAACATTAAAGATCTTTGTTGAGCCCTGTTATACATACAGTGTGTACAAATGATGCACTCAGTTTAATGATAAGAGGTAAATAACATTTACAGTAACTCTGTGGATATTATAGCTATTAAAGTAAGTGTAAAAGTGCATGATACATGGACACTGTTAAGACAAACACTGAATAAATTCTGTACAAGTGAACACATTAACAATAGCCACAGTTAATTTGTCTACAGTCATGTCAAAAAAAAAGTTAAAGATTCAAAGACTTTAATAAAATTCTTATCGTTTGGCATTGGGTTTGTCTCACATGTATTAATCAAACTTGGATAGCATTATGAAATGGAAAAGACACATGGAAATACCTTCAAGTAACTCTCTGGTCATCGGTGACCTGTTTTCACCACTAGATGGCACTATACTTCACACCAACATGTCTGGGCAGGGAAGTTTGGCAGGTTAAACGTAAGGCGTGAAATCTAAAAAACCTTTTCTTGTGAGTTCACTTATACTGTGTGTGCAAAATAATTATAAAGGGATATGAGAGAATATAAGTAAAGTATTATGCCACAGCAAAAATAAATAGCAATGAACAACAAAAGTAAGGCTAAAGAGGGCGTACGGCTGATTAAAAAAGGCAGAGGTAGACATATACAGGCATTTCTGAAGGAGAGCATCCAGAGACCATGTCCTTTTCCCCTTTTTTGTCTGCATTCCTTGATTCTAGTCCTATGTCTGCGCATATTATATCCCTGATTTAACTGTGATACACATCTGTCACAATGTAGTGTCAAGTCCTTTTCATAAAATCTCATCCTCTGACTCTGGGTCCCTGTCTCTGGGCTTCAGGAGCCCCATTTCCATCGGAGGGGTCCTCTTCAATCTGGAGCGAACCACACTATGAAAAAAAGCACAACAGACAGTGTGTTGGAGCAGCTCGAGTTGTTAATCCTAGTGTGGATGATTTGTAAGATTTTCTGGACAAATACACGAGCAGCAGCTTATGGGACATCTGGTGTGGAGTGGGTTCTCACCAGCTGACAGTGCAATAGAGCACGCTCACAACGAGCATGGCGAAGGCGAGGTGCCAGGAGTAGCACATGGTGATAAACATCATGTTGTTGTGATCCTTTAAGTCCCACTCTGGGCCACTGGGAGGGTACAGCACAAAACCAATCTGTGTGCAAAGACAGGGTAATGTTAAGAGCTAGAAGCAACCTCCACCATGCACCCATACTCATACATACACACACACACACACACACACACACACACACACACACACACACACACACACACACACACACACACACACACACACACACACACTCAGACACACACACACCTGCCAGAACCAGCTCCCCTGCAGGATGGTGAGGGTGCACCGCAGCAGCTCCAGAATGATGTTGCCTCGGTGGAAGACCTCCAGGCAGGCAACCAAGGCCTGTCCAAAGACGGCGTAGAGCAGAAGCAGATGGACATGGACGTCCAGCATACTTCTTCCATGGAGATGGTAGAGGAAAAGAAATCCTGCAGAAACAAATGAAAGTCATCATGGAATAGGCCTATATAGAAAACAGAAAATGTGTTTTTATCACTTTTCTGCTTTCTTAGTATGATGCTGACAAATAAGAAGCATTCTTTACTGTATTGTTTTGTTATCCAGTCATAACCAAAGTCATAAACATGTATCAATGCACCGTTCCTGGCTGAGTCTCTATTGATCTAATAGAATATTAATGTAACACAATATCCTCAACGTCCATGGTCCAAATCGTGGATTCCCACACTTTTACCTGTAGTTCAGGTTGTAATTCTCCAGCTATACCAATTTTATTTGGCAAAATAAGTCTATATTATTGAGTAGATAGTACTGGGTCACTGAGTGAAACAGACAGCTGAATGTATAACTATCATTATAAACACTCATAAACTACCATAAGACTTTATAACAATAAGCATAACACATCATAGAGCATTTTATAATGGCTTATAAGATCAAGTATTATAATAGAGTTATACTTGCTCTATGATGTGTTATGCTTATTGTTATAAAGTCTTATGATAATTTAGAGTGTTTATAATGATAGTTATACACATCTATAAGCCAATTATAACACATTATTACGTGATCAAAATCACTGCCGTATCAAAATGAAGATTTAAAAATGCTCTTTTTTACCTTCATTAAAGAAAGCAATGGCCAGCATGAGCCTGTCCAGTGCGAGTGGGGCAGCCTCTGTGGTGTGGATGATCAGAGACACGGTCGCAGCCAGGCCAAAGAAGAGGTACATGGTGGCGTGCTGCCAGTTCATCAGCTGCTCCCAGTGTTTCTCTGCAAAGTCGTACAGCTGGAGCCTCGGCCCACCTGCAGCAAACTGCTCTGCCAGCATCCCTGGGGGACACGGGGAGGTTAGTGTTAAAAGAGTGGATACTATAAAAACATCTGGTTTCATATTGTGCCACTATATTAATCAAAACTGTTTCCAAATATTTTTGTAAGGGAAGACCTGCTTACCAACTAAAGAGAAGAAGAGTATGACTGAGCTCTCAATGATCTCCAGGCGGCGCTGTGAGGCTCTGCTGGACAGTCTGGTGGATCCTATGTTCTTGTTCCTGCGGCTGGCGTGCCACAGGGAGTACTTTCCTGTCCACCAGATCCCGGCCACGAGGAAGAAGCTCCCAGGGAGTGCGTGGCCCTTGAAGCTCCCCATGACTTGCAACACCTGAATCAAAACATAAACATATTGCTGCTAACAAGAAACTGGTTGAAAAGCGACCCTCCAAGTCCAGGACAGTGGCTGGATATTGTTGAGGAGATTCACTCGATGGAAAGACTGACTTCCTGTCTGACCTTGGACCAACGGTGGCATAATATGAAAAAAGATCAATCAAATACTCAGCAGACCTAATGGACAGCTGCAACCAGAGTGCTGTGCCCCACTTCTATTTATTATTCTAACAATTTTACATTATTTTACTTTACCTACTTTTATTTTATTTTTCGCCTGCCATCATTTTGGTAACTTGCATTGTTGTGCAATGGCTGTTGTTTATGTAAAACAAGAAAAATAAATAAAAAGTTAAAAAAAAAAAAAAAAAACATATTGCTGCTCTCCCAATCTTTCAAAACACATGTTTACTTCTTCCACCACATCATAAACCATTACACCAGTCTTTTTCAACCTTGGGGTCGGGACCCCACGTGGGGTCCCCTGAAATTCAAATGGGGTCGCCTGAAATGTCTGGTATCTGATACTCAAAAAATTACTGATAAAAATATTATTATTCTTTTTTAAATTATGGTTGAAAACACCACACACAATCTTAAACAACAGTATTCTTTACTTTCACTTTCTCAAATATAAATCGAGTTCAAATAAAATGCAGCATATGAAAATGTCTGAGCTGGTGCATCTGGATTGAGGGCGTGGGGTCGCCAGAAATTTGTGAGGTCAAAATGGGGTCACGAGCCAAAAAAGGATTGCATTACACATTAATATAGCAGCCTACACACCCCACCAGCAAGCAAAGAGTCTTGGTTTCGTTCACACTCCAAGAAACCTGCAGTATAAATGTTCCTCCTGTAGCACAGAGGTGGTATTTTTAGCTGAAATGAGAGGAGAATCGTGCAGGAGGCCCTGCAATTAAGTTAAACAGCATAATCAGACATAATTAGTGTGCATTTTGGCAACGGCCAGCTTACCTTGGTAGAAGTGTGTCTACACAAGGGAGGAAAGCTGTTAAAGCTTGGAGAGACTTGCGCCTTCACCCTTAAACATGTGAAGCTACTGTATAGAGCAGTTTAGAGTACACCACTGCTCCCTCCATGCACTGGCACGGATCACATGATCTCCTATGTAATGCTTAGCCATCATTTCCTCAGCAATTAGAAAAGCTTGTGATTGATGTGCTGCTGTCTGTGGGTGCAGCCCAGGCTGTTTATCCCTACATTCTCTCAAAGGAACAAATGGATGTCCAGCAAAGGGGAAATGATAAAAACAAACAGGCTGTCATTTCAAAGTGGTGGATTGTGCAGTTTGGTCCATTGTGCACCTCCTCATTGTGTCACTGCAAATATGAAATGAGTTTAAAGAGCTTTATGAGCCTGTTTGACTTCAGTCCACTTAGCGGTAAATAATGCTTTGTAAACTCTGAGAGAAAAGCAGGGCTGACATCAGGAGTGAGCTGAGAACAGGGGATAAGGTGTAGGCTACGGCCGTAGTTTCCTTTGTGATGGAGATGACAGACAATATTCTGCCCCGAATCAACAAAGGGAAACCTTTTGAAGGAGAACATGCAATACAAACAGATTGTTTCAGATGTGAAACCGCGCTCATCTGTGTCACGCGGCCCTTTGTCCGAAGCATCCTCCCCAGATTGAGGGGGGGATAAAAACACTTCAGTCGCCATGGCAACAACTCCATCATGTCACTGGAGTGCTGCTGGAAAGACCATCAAGTGTCCGTCTGATTTAATCAACAGTGACATCTGTGCTGCCTTGTTTCCAGACTCAGTGGTTCACACATGTCTGCACGTCAGACGTTCCAGGAAATAAACAGTGTCTGTGTGTTTACTGGGATTATACAGATGCAGATAGAGAGGGAGATTTGGGCAGCTGTGTGCTGCACTTCAACCGAGCGGGAGTTGTGTACTTTTTCTTCCATTTTATTTATTGATATTCTACCTATACAAAACATACAATCAGTTCTATGTATGTTCAGGTGTTCAGCCCCACCTTGACCAACTGCAATATTGAAGTATTGATGCATGTCTGCTTTTGATACTTGAATTTGCAACAGCAACAATGTAAATACTGGGTTTTACTTACTAGCATGTTGGATTATTCATAAAACCATTTGTACAGTCGGTAAACAAACTTTTTAATCCTGTAGTCCTACAGTATTCACGCTGATGTACACTGCCCTTTGTGAAATTATATTACAGTAATAATATTTTATTATGGACTAAACTGTCACTGTTCCACAGGCTATGTAAATAACAAGGCTGCTTTGATAACACAGAGCTGGAGCATTTCTCTCTTTCTTCATGATCTCTTGGAAACTCATCTGTTAACATGTTCAACACTTACTCTGCACTTTTACTGCAAGTCCTTAGTATAATATCCTGGCACTTATTAAATAAGTGTAGCACTTAACATTTAGACTAAAGTTCCTGCTGAATTAAAGCTATTGATGTTCCTCATACACTTTGGATAAAAGCCTCTGAGTCTGACAAATTACTAAATGTAACTGATCTTAACTAGAGGAGGGTTTATAAAATCAAAGTTACATCTCACAGAAATGTTATTCTAAGGAATGAAGTTCTCCCTTTGTTTTTCCCCATCTGGAAGAACTGACAGAAGCTGTACAGTTTATGAATACACACTGTCGCCTGCTAAAACCTCATGAAAGAGATAAGTGAGGTTTGCCCTCTGAGATTAGATCAGAGTCAGCATACTGACGAGTTATGTGGTTTTGAGTCTCTAAATGTGAACTGCAGTAAAAGCTTATTTATAGACACTTTTATGGTTTTTAAGGTGTAAAAACAGAAATGTTTCTTTGACTATATATCAGGCCCATAAAACTACAGTATAAGATAGCCTACAGTAGACTTGACTTCCTTTATAGCAGAAAAAGGGTGTGGGGGGGGGGGGGTCTTACCCGAATCTGTTTGTGTCTGGAGATGAAAAGTTACTAAAAGTCCGTTCAACCAGAAAAATCAAAGCATCCTCATATTGTCTCTGTGTCCATCACTTCCCGGCAGCAAATAGCCTACAAAAATGTTCTCCTCTGTTGTTCAGATGTAGGCTACATTAAGTAGATGGGCTTTCTCCTCCGGGCCTGAGACCCACCAGCCTCCAGACCAGACTCGTTTCACAACCTCTTTTTTTCCCTTCTTCTTCTTATTTTCCGACTCTAAACACTTTAGGCTTTTACTCTCCAGGAAACTATCCCATTGGATGGCTGAGGTGAGCTGGCGTCATCGGTCCGTGCTCTTATTGGCTGAAGTCCACGTCAGTCTCAGGTGTCCACGTGTGCACTTTCACTCCACCCGCCTCGTACTCGCCTCGGTCCCTCCCTCCTTCCCTCGCTCCCTTCCTCCCTCCCTCCCTTAAGCGGAGGAAACCGCTACTTTCCATCCGGAGAGGGCAGGCCGTGCCGTGCCGGGTCCGGGTCCGGGACACGACCTCCAGCACGTACACCGCAGCTGGAGGAGCTTCCTCCTAGGCTGCTCCAGCTGTTTTCATTCACGCCACATCGAGACAGTCTGTGTTATTATTATGATACAAGTGTGGAGAGACGTGTGCAATGCTGTACTGAAGTGTGAACTGTGACAATCAGAGTGTATGAAGCAAACAACTAGAATAGTCTGCTACTGTTTCACAGCAAAACAATGACACCAAGGCCCCATACTTCTATATAAGATAAGATAACACACTTCATCTTCTATGAGCATAAAGTATTTCAACTTTATTGTCTCACGGTGAAGTGTAAAACAGGAGGATAATAACACAGTAGGAGTTCATGTGGTTGTAAACTACAGCTTACTTGATATGCAGTTACATAAAAATCTATTTTCACCAGGACCACAGTCAAGATTTGAGAAAACTTGAAGCAATGACCTGGTCCACCTCATCCTCAACCACCTCCTCCAACAAATGTGACTAAAATCCAAAAATGTTTAAATCACATCTTTATTTAGGTACAGCTGTTGTGGGGGAATGTAACACTTCCTCCACACTGCAGATTAAACATGTCAAAACTTTGACTTATTTAATGTTTTGAATTTGACGTTTTTCCAATTAACTGAGAGTTAAATGAGATGATTGATATTATTCTCTATTTGTATGGTATGGTAAACATGAAGTAACAGCCAGTAGCTGATTAGCTAGAAAGTAAGCAACCAATGATCTCACTACTTCCTCATAATATTCAAACAGCATACAAATTACAGTTTCAAGTATGGGCTGAAGCAACATGTCAATCTCTTTCTTTTAAGTTGACAAATGTAACCATACTGAGTCTGAAAAGGCTAGAAGCAGCAATAAATTCCCATAATATTTTTCATTTTAACAGTAAAGATCTCCCACTTAATATCTTCAAATATAACACTCAGAGCATCTGCTTTACACTTAACTCCATGTTGAGCCTAACAGAAAGTGTTGTTTCTGTTATACGCCGATTGAGACGTAGCCGTAGCACCACCTCGACCATTTACAATAGGCACAACAGTGACTTCTTGTTTATTTTAACTTACTGTTAAAACCAATTTTAACAGAGCCACCAATAATTTTAGTTATGCAGGCTGAGTCTTGAATGTTTAAGTAAAGCTATATGTCATTAGCCTATTTATTACTGCCCCTTTAACAGGCTGTGGTGATCAGAACACTAAAAGTGTCATTGAATGCTGTAACTACTGTAAATTACATATAAAGAGTGAAAAATGTTTGTTAGTTGAAACAAGCCAAACCACATCTAACAAGGGCGTGTCACATCAGCGTGTGTTTATTCACAAGTGCAAGACCACAACAGTCCCTGGGCACCAGTGTGTTCCCAGGAAAACAGTGGACACAACAGCAGAGGACTGATGCTGCTTCTGTTTCTTTTCTGTCGTAGAGTCACCGGTTTTTTACACTGTGATCCTCTGTGGGAGGGGGGGGGGGGGGGGGGTTGGGCCTGAGTAAAAATGTTTTAAAATGTAGCACAGCAACAAAATGTTTATAGGTCACACATGAAAGACAGACAAATCTGTGACTCACTCAGAGGACAGATGTCCCTTCCAGAAAAGTAAAAAAAATATATAGGCCTACTTGTCTTCCATTCATGCTGATCCAAATATGCTTCATCTGTAGAGAGCAACAGATTCATTCTGGTTGGATAGAAATACAAACCAGATCACAACAGTATTCATTAGATAAATACAGATAAATATAGTATCAACCAAATAAATTAAAAATAATCCAGTACTCAATATGCTATACAGCGAAAGAGAATTGGATATACTTTTAAAAGACGTCACTTATGTACAGTGTTGTGAACAGATTTAGACTTCACTGTAATCTCTCTTTTGGCAGAACACAACATGCAACACAGAGATGCAGAGATGCTCTGAAGTACAACAGGACAGAGACAACAATCAATGAGACCACACATGCAAATGATTTCACATGTAAAACTACAGCGGTGAGGCAGGAGGATGGAGTGGATGGAAAACCACACATGATGACAGACTCATTGTTTCAGTAGGCAGCGTTCAAATTAGCTTAAAACTTAGAGACATAAAACCTGCAGGTGCACTCACTCACCTTCACATTATAACAGCTCTGGTCAGAATGAAACTGGGTATTATTGTTTCTGTCTGATCCATTTGTTTTGTCATCAACATGGAAGTCTACATAGCCTACTTGTCACCATTAGTTTACTTATGCAAATGTTATAGCCTACAGATGATGTGACATCCATTAGGGTTTAGCGAAATCTATCGTCTTGTCAGTGGTTTAAGTTAAAGACATAATAACAGAATAGTTCAACATTTTAGTAAATGTGTTCACTTAGCCTACTACTTTTTATGCTGAGAGTTATGAGCAGACCACTCTCTTGTTACCTTAGCTTAGCATAAAGCCTGACGACAGGGAGACTGTTAAAGCAGATATCAGTGGAATGTTTTTGTTAATATAAGTCCTAAATAGTCCTATTTTCCGTCAGCAATCACTTACATGAAGTATTTCAGCCTAAACACGAGTCTCTCCGTCACTCTGCTCTGCTGTAACCCGAGGAGAAAATTTTCCTTGTGGGATACAAGTGTTATCCAATGAGGAGAGAGAACGGCATGAAGGGCTGTGTGTGCAGCCAAGGGATGCGCGTGAATGTGGTGACGTAGCACGAGGACCAATTGATGCCTGACAAGGGCGGGGGCTGCTAACTCATGGTGCGTTCAAAGAAACTCGTACTTTGTGTTTTTCCTTCCTGTGAAGTCATACCAGTTCGATCTGGTACGAGTTCACGGGTCGGAAGTTACGAGTGGCCGTTATAGGGAACTTTCACAGACAACAGGATGGTAAAAACACGAGCTACGGGTTACCTGGAACGCTACCAAGTCGTAGTTGTGACTTGAAGCTGTAACTTACGGTTTCAAAAGCCTGCCTTGAACGCAGCATTAGCCGAAACGGCCGTGAAGCTGATATCTGCTTTAACCTACCAGTAGCCATGTTCTTTGGAGAGCCCTAATGAATAGCCTACTCAACATCTCATTTGTTTAGGCAAAAAAAAACTGAGCACACAAAGGCAGTTTTATGGTAGTTAGGTTCAGGATTATTACTTTGCTGTGACTTGTTGCCAGGGAACCAGCAGAGACTTGTTGAAGGTTTGGGTGGAGTTGGTAAGGACCTTTTACAGTCTATGGTAAGGACAAAGCCATGCAAGGTGTCTCCCACTGTCTTAGAGCTGAGATAAGTCAGTAGCCGGAGTAATAGCTCCTCATCTAATTCTTCACAAAGTGAGTGTGAGTGTTTTCCGAAGTGTTACATTGCCCCCTTTCCCTTAAATGAGACTTGCTAAAATGTTAAATGAAGAAATTAGGCTACTGTAAAAAAAAAAAAGTTTTTATCACTAACTTACATTGAAGCTGCAGTCACACAGAACGTCAACATAAACAACATCACATAAACAGTGTGAGACCAAAGTACAATCTTTCTTATTAACTCTCACTGAGTGTCCAGCAACCTCCTTTGACAGGAGATTAGCCAAATTTAGGTCTTTCTCTTCAGTTTCAATGAAACCCTCCCAGGAGTCCAAGCAGAAGGACTGAGTTGGTGGTGGTCAGTGGGTCATATGGGTATGCAGGCATGGCAAGTGCAGATGCAGGACTATGGGACTCTGATGCGGGACGATGACCAGTAGAGGGGCTTCGGCATGGACACGTGGACATAACATGTGGGACACATCTGTTTCTTCCACAGCCACTGCTCCATGCACTGAAACACATTGTAAAAAACATTATTGCATGTGTTGTGTCTCATTTTCTGACCCAGCTATGATTTCTGTAGGTATTGATTTCCCTCACTGAGGCCAGGAGGTAATTTCCACCACGCTGAACAACAGTAAAATAAGCAGGGCAGGATTAACTCTGACCCGACCCCTAGCTCTGAGGACACTGCTGTCACATGTTTTACTCCACTGTCGAAGGAGTGGACTCATAAAAGGGTCCAAACAGTGTCATCAGATAAGCAGGTAAAATCCACAGCAGAAACATTTTAAGTTGAGAATTTCTTTCCTTGGTTATTTATTTACTTTTTTCATTTCTGTCACAACATAGAATACACTTCAGTTATTTTATTCATCACAATAATACACATAATGTTGGAGTTCATTAAAACAACTCCCAGGCAATCACACATGTCATCCTCCAAGTCATCAGTCTGTGTGAAGGGAGTGGCAACAGTGGGAACTATGCAACCAAATCACAAAGGCTGAGATTAATTAAATGTGCTAATTAAATCTAGTATATGTGCATTTTTTACTCTTCACGCTATTGAAAATATATTGTGGTTGTGCTAAATTGAAAATATTCTCCATGTGTGGTGTGTTAAAGGAGTAGTTCAACATTTTGGCAAATTGGCCCATTGCCATAATCCCTATAGTTTTAGGAGTAGGTTTGTTACCTTTAATTGTCGATGCAAGCTATTTTTAGAACGGCTGAGCAGAGCCGCAAGCTGCTCAGAGCTACGCTACGGAGAATAATGGGATTTCTTGGTTTCCCTCATCAAACTCATCAAATATACAATCCAACAACTCCAAAACGCTCTCGTGGACAAGTTGTGACCTGCACATTCACCACGCTATGAGATAATAACGGAACATTATGAGACAGAGTTGTTTTCGAGGTGAATGCAGAGACTGCTTGCCGAAAAACTGCCCTGACAGGAAGGCGCATCAGCGGTTTTGCATGAATTTGAAACGTTCCGTTATTATCTCATTATGGCAATGGGCCAATTTGCCTAAATGTTGAACTATCCCTTTAAAACCATCTGATGAGTGTCCTACTATGAAACAACTTGTGGGAATATACAGAGGCATGGTCTTTGCAATTGTCAAAGTAAAATATATATTTTAAATATGGCAGCAGGGCAATAGAGGCCAATCCAATCAGGAAACTTTAAGCACAGTTACTTCCATAATCTACATAAGTTTTGTCTCAACTTTTTTTTATAATCCAAAGAAGTCCATGGCTTTTTCAGGCTTTCATCAACAAATTCTGACTGATGAATCCTCCCATGTCTGGCTTTTGACTCTTGACAATGAAACCACATGAATAGGGCCCACAGTGCAGTTTCTCAGGATCAGGTCAGGCACAGTCAGGGCCCTGAGACAAATCCTCCATCTTCTCCTCCACAACGAGTCACCTCCTTCCACAGAGTGATATCAGCGATGTCTCCGCAGGGAAAGCTGACGACGGGGTGTGTGCTGCTCCTTCTCCAGAGAGATCGGTCCGTCCACCGACTTCCTCCTCTCATCCGAGAGTCTTCTCATCTGACTGGTTGCTGCTTCGCTGCCACTGCGAGGTCGACAATGCTCTAACTTCCGAGCCGCCTTCAGTGCCCCACCAGACAGAAACATGGTAATCAGTGAGTGTCAAGTCAAGTGTTCTCCATGCTTCCACAGAGATAGGCTTCAAGTAAAGGATCAGTCTTCATACCACTTCACTTCATGCATGTCCGGGAATGAGCGGCCTTCATGCGCCATTGGTATCAGATGTGTGGCATGCTGGGACTGGAGTGAGTGAGTGAGTGACATCTTCTTTGTGAAGGGGAAGGTCAGGGAAGTGGAGACATGCAAATATACATCGTCAGAGATGTTTTACCTCTTTGTGGAAGCGGTGTGTGCAGTGCAGCTCCTGAACTCCTCCACTCTTACGCATGTCCTCATGACATATCAGGCACAACTTGTCGTCATTGTTCTGTAAAAGAAAGAGTTGATTTTCCACATGTCATGACAATATGATATCAGTTTACTGTAAAACATCTACATATTTCCTAAAGTCTAAGGTTCTGGTGATAAAGAGCCATAAAAATTCCTTTTCCTATTTTTGTCATGTAAAGTTTTAGGTGGTTTTTGGGAAGATTCTGTTAGAGAACTGTCAAATATCTTTGGCATCTCTTTGAATAAAAATCCATTTGTTCTATTACTTGGAAAACTTCCAGAAAACATTGGGAAGAGTGATGTATATTTATTTTTAATAATACGAGTAGCATTAATTAAACAAATTACAAGAAATTGGTTAAAAGGTGAACATTTTTTAAGTAATTCCAAATGGAAGAATCTTGTCAACGAGATACACGTAATGGAAAAAATAACAATGAGAATTAGAAATCAAGTTTATATTTTTGAAGAAAGATGGGTAAGATGGGTGAGGTATATAACAAATAATATCTCTAATGATTTGTAAAATATTATTTGTAAAATATTTTTTCTTCTTAGTCTTTTATACTTGTAATTTCTGGATAGGCAATTGTACTCTAAGTAAGTCTACATGTGTTAGTTGTTATGGTACAGTGCTTATGAAATGTATCCTCTGACTGAAACCTTATGTAATTATTTGAATTATTAGTTACTAACCCCTAACCCTAATTTTTTCTTCTTCTTTTTTTACTTTATCACATTGTCTGATTATTCTGTTGTGTTGTGTTTTTCATTGTCTGTCTGTTAGTTGAAAGAAAAAGATAATAAAAAAAAAATTAAAAAATGAATTCCTTGTACTGTATGTCCCAGTTAATACAGAAAATATACTGACAAGTTCAAAAAGATCATAGAGATACCACTCAGATACACAAAAGAGGAGGTGAACTACACATGTCCATCAGGTGTCAAATGGACATGTCGTGCAGCTCAAACCTGCCTGTGATCTTGTCAGCACATTAGATAATACACTTTGTAATTCTCTCTCAGAGCTCATTAATCTTTGTAAGATCCTGTTAGTGAAAGACAGAGGGCACCAAACCTGCAGTCAACTGGATAATCTATAAACAAGCTGGGCCACTACAAAAATGGCTTGAATTTGAATTGACTTCAGGTTTCCGCCGCTCACCAGAGATATGGTCCTCTTATCACGAACACAGAGCCTCTTCTCGAACGACTCTGTGAGCTCTGGGATGGTGGTGATGCGGTTCTCTGGGATGGCTGACTTTGGGCGGCTGTTGTCGTCCGAGGAGGCACGACGAGCTCTCTGGTGGGGTCGGACCTCCCCCTTCTCCTCTCTGGTCTTGATGTGGCTGGGCGTGGGTGCCATCGTCGCTGCATGGATCCTGTTCAACTTCATGGCGTCTAACTGTGACTGTGAATCACACGGAGAGGGACAGAAAGAAACATAACAGCTGTCACTTTTCCACATTTATTCAGACTTAGACTTGGTATAACATGTTCCCATGTTATAGCACAACATGAGTCCAGACGGATGACTCTGCGGAGCCTTTGTCTGTGAATCGGGTTAATCACTCTCACTAATACCCTTGAGTAACATGTTAGCAAAGCATCCACCTAATTATAGCTTGCCTTTCCACTCACTTCACTATTCATTTACACAACAGCAATAACCTGATTATTATACTAAAAATCTTGCAAAACCAGTAGGCTGAAGGAGAATCAGAGAGACACCTCTGTTTTTTTTTATTCTGCTCATTGATCATTTGCGTCTGAACTCTAGTGGCATCACTGTGGACGACTGTGTCCTCTGGATGACTTTGTATGATAGGCAACTGCTGTGACATGAGGTGCAATAACATATTAATTAGGACTGTTTGTACTCAGGAGTCCACCAGTATTATGTTCTCTAGGTTTTTACATGAAACCTTACTGATTGTGCTTTGACAGTGCTGCAAGGACTCCATCTGCAGGAGAACGCATTTTGTAACTCATGTGGCCCGCTGGAGTTAATCTGTGTTGGCTGAAATGTGGGTTTTTACTCTGAAAATAAATCCAGATTTCCAACTGGGTTGCATCCAGTCTGGCCCAGTCTATGTAAGCATGTGTTATTGTGTCTCCTTGCATTTGCTTTGTGTCACATTCCTGTCACTTAAGGCTGAGGATTTTCGTTGCACAAGCATAAAACTTAAAGACTGCAAGTGCAACTCTAATCACATAAAATCTACTATCAGCAAAACCATGTAAAACAATGATAAATCATTGTCAATTTGTGAGTAAATGGATCCAACCTGTGCATGGAGCTCTATCACATACAGTTATATCATGAGCATGGATTGTGCATCATGTTTGTCAATTAAATTAAATCAAAAGAACATTTTAAACTGACATAACAAGCTTGAATCCAGCTGCACATATTCAGTGCTTTTCCCTTCACCAGTCCATCTGAACCACACAGGATAAACATTTGCATTCTGGTGAACATCCATCTCTCTAAATTGTTCTTCAGGCACAGACACAAGCACGCTGCTGTTTGGGTGCCACTGACCTCTGACCTCCCTAAGTATCTCCAAAACGTACACATACATCAACACAGAAACAGAACAAAGCCCAGACAATGTCTGCATTCATTTGAAAACTTCCTATCAATCGTATGAAGCAGTGAACTTGACAAGTCAGCATAAGCTTTTCCACACTGCACAGAGAACTGAAGAGAAGCTGTGAGTGAGAACAACATCACAAAATCTAAACAACTCTGTAGGTTTTTACATCTGAATTTCTGCACATTACAAAATGGCAGCACAGGAAGGTTAATAATGTTTGTACAAAAATGCCATAAATAGTTATCTATCTGTGGTCTGTGTGTGGTTGAGAGTGTGTATCAGTTTGGGCTGGGGAAGCGTCATTAATTTGTACATCAGCAGACATTATTGATGTGAAACTAGTGGAGGCAAATCACAGGTCAGGACATCCTATTACTGAAGACTATAACAGACCTACATAGCCTGCATAGTGTTCATACCAATGTGTGGGTTTTCCATGTCTGCAGAGTATATACTTGTGTATGTGAAATACACTGTAAAAAAAAAAAAAAAAAAAACCATGCCTACTTTTTAGTTAGTCTTATGCCATTGATAACTTTTCTACATGTTTAACTCATTTTACATTAATTAACAGAGACTCAGGCTGTATCCTTTGCCAGGCAGAAATTGAAAGTGTATGGCTGCTGTTTACATGTCGGTGCAAATATAAATGCATGGGGTCCTTACCACAGTTGGCAATGATGCCCTCCGATCAGCTAGTGCTCTTGCAGGTCTTCTGAAGCTGCCTTTTCTGGAGTGTCCGCCTTCTGATCCGTGACCCCAGTAACTACTCATCCACTTTGTGAAGTTACCATCATCATCTTCGTCATTGTCCATGACAAATGCAGGCAGGAGTCTGAGAGACATGATGGAGCTGTACGGTGCAGCAGGTCCTGGTACAAAAGATGAGAGTGCGATCCCAGCTAAGAGTTACGGAGAGTAAAGACAGACCTAATAATCTTCGAACTGACTGGCTGCTCTACTACTCCACCACCACGTCCCACAAGGCAAAGGTAACTTACTTCAATTAGATCCCTCTGGGGCCTCAAGCTCTGCTGTTGTAGTTTGTTATTCTTGGATGAGACAAAAATAAACCACAGACCACAGAGCTTTTGCTCAAGTCCTTAAATAAGCGAATCCCCTATAATCTATTTAGCGTCGCTGGGAGAGAGTAAAAATGGAGGTGATGGGAATAAACAGGGAGGCAGGGAGGAATGGCTAGTGTTTTGGCACTGAGTGTGATGTGACCACTGCTTTTAATCTTTCCATTACAGTCATGGGCCTGGGGGCAGACAAGTGAAACTCCAATTTACCCATACTTTCCACTCGCCGAGTACATCAAACCTGTCAATAATTATGGAGTGAGGCATCTCTGTGCACTGTGAGCCTGGGGCTTGTGTAATACAGGGCACAGAGGGAACATATTTTCATTTGGGTTCCACTCTTTTTTTTTATTGTTTTTGTTTTAGAGGTGCCCTTTGAAATTCAATTGTGCAAAACAAAGTTTCACAAACTTCAAAAAATCTCATGTGCATATTTTGTAATGGACGTATTGGAGCATGATGGTTAATCCTTGAAAATCTCTTTTGGTCAGTTCACAACTATCAGCTGTATCAAATCAAAGGTACAAAGTCTGTTACTAAAAAGAGTTATTATAACACATTTTAATTCTGCAGTGTAATTGAAGGGGGCATGTTGTTATAACAAATATAAAATATGTAAGATGATAGAGTCATAGTTAAGTTCCTGGGTATTTGCATAACAGATAAACAGGTTGTACTGAACATGGTCCTACAATTTGGTGCATTTATGTGAACAACAACAACCTGGTTTTCATGATTTATAACACTTGAATGATGCATTGACTAATAGCTACTGTAAATATTAAACAATGACTTCAAAAAAATTAATCAAGTTATGATGAAGAGAAAGGAACTGGACATGAGCAATGAGTTTAACACATGAACATGAACGCAACCTCTCCTCACCCTGCATGCACAAACTGAGGCTCAAAATGCTGCTAATCATCTCAGAGCTCTGTCTCAAAGAGGAGGACTAATCCATGCTGCCTCTGTTATGACACATCCATGCTGCTTTGTCATGTAACCGCAGGTCCTGGCTGAGAACAAGATTACCGTAATCTGTTGTTTTTCCTAATATGAAAGCCAATTAAGATTACACCTGAACACACAGAGCCATAAATAAATAAATAAATAAATAAATAAAACACTATATGCCTATATCTATTATTTTTGCAACTACTGGAAAATAATATAGGAATCTAATTATAGTGGTTGTAAGTTTTAATAAGAAGAACAAATTGCAGTGTAATACAGTACTGCAAACAAAACATTACAATGGTTCAAATGAATCTGGTTAGAGAGGTGAAGGGTCAAAGTTGTGAATGAAGAGACAGGGGGGTGGTTCAACTCCCACTAGTGAATCTGACTAATTGATTCCATTAACTTTCTAATGTGTGGTGCTTGTGCCAAAAAGATCTGCTTCATTTATTTCACGCTGGATTTATAAATAGTGTGTAGGAAAGTATAGCTATAAAAGTTTTACAGAAACTACTTTCTTGACTTAGATTTTTTTTTAAACAAAAAAACAAGAAATATACATATTATAATGGTCCTCTGAAGTTAACTTGATTGAATAATCTAACAGTTAATTAATTGTCTTTAAGTCAGGTGAGCTAAAGATGCCAACAATAGCAGGCACATGTAACACAAAAGACAGAGTCGTGAATAGCCAAAAGATCAAAGACCCATTATTACCTTACCATACTATTTTCGCCTTTCTATAAGCAACAATATCTGCTGGGTCACTGAAGGGAGCTCACACAGGTTATTGTGTCACATGGTGCAGTTTAATGGCAAAATTGATTTTATGGCTTTTCAACACAAGCTACTATGTTAGTGCAGAATCGATTAGCTACTCACAAAGAAAAAAATACACATTGTTTCACATTTAATTCTAATTCCTAATTTAGTTTAAATTACAAATCAAAAATTCTTGGTGAAGTACAGAAACTGTATTTTTTTATTTGGTGCAACTCCAAGAAGAGAATGAAGCTGCAGATTGCAGGCAAGCAATTTGAGCAAAATTTGTTCTATCAAAGGTCTTTTTTTACTGCAAGGACAAGGCTCTTCACAGACTCTCTCAGTGCTGGTCACTGATAGGACAGTTGGCCTTGGGCACAAATTGAATGGCCAGACTCAAGCACTGTCCAGACAGACAGGGCAGCACTAAGCTCTGAAATGGAAAAAATCTTGGTAAGAACAAATTACAAACACAAAGGTACACTGTTAAAATTGTATTAGAAATCCAAATTGACTAGAGTACAGTTGTGTCAGGGCTGAAAACCCATCACTGCCACCTGGTGGCTGCAGTGACACTGGACATAGTTGTTTGTTTTATTATTAACATCAAAAACAAAACTCAAAGAGGAATGTTGCATCATATGGTAAACTGGTAATCGTATTGCTAAGAAAAATTGTATCATTTGACTTTGAATTGAATGACAAATCTGGATAATTAATGAATTCATCTTTATTGCAGACACAATAAGCGGTCCATATCAACAACAACAAGCATGATCAAACAAATTTAAGAAAGAGAGAAAAAGACAGACACGCAGATAGAAAATCAACTCTCCACATAATTCATAAGCAGGCTATCCCACCAGTGTTTTCTAAGCCTATAGCAGCGAAGCGGATAGGTCAAATTGTGAATTTTATAATTTTGTCCTTAAGACCAGACTCTTCTCCATAAAATAGCCTATTTAAGATATTATACGGAAGTGTTTCCCATGTGTAAAAGAAATAAATAAATAAAAATAATAAATACATCTTGTAGCCTACTTTTCAGTATTATGCTTCTAAGTGTGGACTACAAAATGCCACAGTAAAACTACAACTACACACAGCCCCTTCAATTGACCGCCAGTATCCCATGAGTCTTTGCTGCGTGTGCGTGACCTCTCGGAGAACGGGAAGAAGAAGCCGCGGCCCCGCTCAGTGCTCACGCTGCTGTCTGCTGCTGCTGCTGCTACCGACTGGCTACACTGCTGTTTGTAGATCATGGCTGCGTCAAAGCCAGTCGAGCCGCAGTCCGGGACTGGACTACCCCGCTGGCAGCTGGCACTGTTGGTCGGGACTCCCATAGTGCTGGGAGTGGGGGCTGTCTACCTATGGAACCGCAGCCGGACGAAGGAGAGGAAAGGGACCGGGGAGCGGAAAACACCTGAAGGCAGCGCCAGTCCCGTGCCAGGCCAAGACGGCGCAGCTCGAGCCAACCGAGAGCAGGAGAACATGGTAACCGTTGCTTGGAGACTGCTCGTTCCTCTGCTGTCCGTGCAACCGTCAATGCATTATAAGCACGATGAGCCTTTGCTTAACGAGGACACTTTAATAACTAAACCCTGCACCTAGAGTGAAGTCAAGGACACCCACCCGTGACGCTGTCAGTGACAGTTACCTTCACTAGAGCAAGGCCGAGAGCGAACATGGTAGCAACCGGCTCACCGGTGGTGGATTAGCCAGTGATAACTGCTAAGCTAGCCGTCTCGTTAGGTAATGTTATCACGGAGCTAATCGGGCTAGGTTAGCTAGATTCACGTAGCCTGTTTCCAAATGACTATTATTACACGTCTGTACAGCAAGGATAATGGGCATTCAGTGTGCAATTTCAGATGGTTAACCATGCGGTAAAACGCACGTGGGAACAACTTGGTGAGTTTGCCTTTAGTGGCAAAATGTTATGATTGTAATGTTTTTCGGACACGCTAGCTAAGGTTATCTGTTCTGCATGTCCAGTGGGGCGGGGATGGCTGTCATTTGAATCAGCCTGTTTTGACTGGGACAGTTTTATTAGATTAGGTCAATTTATAGGCTACAAGTGGCTGTCATTTCATTCACTGTGTGCTGTCCTTTATCAGCGCCTAATATGAAACACCTGTTTTACATAGCTAACATTATTCGCTGGGTCCAAAGGTCTGTGCTACTTTCACATTTGAAGGTGTTTATCAGGCACCCACAGGGGCAGGGGGCTGTGATATAACTAAACCAGCATGCCTAAATTTAGGCAGAGCTCACATATATGTTGTCAGTGATAGTTGTGTCTGGCTGTGTCAGTTTTAACTGTATGCTTTTAAATCCCTCCTGGTGTAGACAGCACGTTTGTCCATGTTAAGAGTAATCACGGCTTATATTTTTTATTTAGATTCATGTTGTGCAGCAATGAGTTGTTACAAACATGTGATGCAAACTGGCAAGTGACATGACAGCTGCCTTGAAATTCTGACACATTTAACAACAGACTGGAGTCATTTCACATGTATTAACTACTAGTATGGCAGTAATATGCAGGTATAATGATTTGCTGCACTTATTACACTGGGAAGCTGTGGTAACAGCTTTCAGTGGGTTATAAAAACCAGTGGTTCTCTAGGGCCCCAGGAACGGGTTCTTGGTTGTCCTCATCAAAAGTGAACAAATATTTTCACTTTCTGTTTCCATTCCCTGTCATACAGTGTTACACAGTTCTACCATAAACATTACTTATTCATTCAATTTTATATATTGCTGCAGTGTTTGATATTGTCATTGAAATGTGCTTCCTTGACATCGTTTTAATATTTTAGCTTGAACCTGAACCTGAACCTGAACAACATCCGTGAATGATAATTTTTAGTCGGTTTTACCATTTGACATCTCTGGTTAGATCCTAGGTACACCTGAAAAGCTAAATTGAGTTTTAGATGCTAAAGGAATGGATACTAAAATATGTTGAAATACAGTTTTGATTCAGTCCACCGGGTGAACATCTAATCAATAAAATGTACCCTTTCTCTCATTTATTTAGAGCCCTTTGGACCGGGCACAAGGTGCAAAGAACAAGGGCAACAAGTACTTCAAAGCTGGCAAGTATGAGAATGCCATCCAGTGCTACACAGAAGCCATTGCTCTCTGCCCCACAGAGCAGAAGGCTGATTTGTCAACGTTTTACCAGAACCGAGCAGCAGCCTACGAACAGCAGGTTGGCACCACCTTCTTTTAATCACATGTTTTAAATGTTGCAGTATGAGACACTGGATTGAGGTGCTTGAACTTGAAATATGCCTGAAATGGATTCTGTCCAAGTTAAAAGGCAACGACTCGCAACTAAAAGCCAGAAGGGATAAAATAACACTGGTTATACATGTTTGGTGAATGAGTAGCAGATGTTGTGCAAATCACCAATTCTTCAATCCTTGGCCCTTCATCTTTGACTCATCTTTGACTCAAGGTTTTCCACAGATCCTAATGACACCTCACAACGTCCTCTGCTCTCACCAATTCTTCAACTAAAAGTGTAATATTTAAACTGAACAATTAGTGAACTGAGTAACTTTCCTATGGTGTTCATTATCCATTTGATTTTATTCAGAGGTTGCAGATAGCCTATATATTGGTCTTCAGATATCAGTATCACTACAGCTTTCTAACTTTTGCTTTGGATTAAAAATATTTTCATTTGTTAAAAACATTTTAAACCCATGCTGTGCACACCTTTTTGTTAAACTGTAATAAAGCTTGATAGAAATTTAGAGAGATGTTTCCCATAAGTTGCTTTAGTAAGCATCTTTACATCTGGGAAAATGGAGATATTTTATTAAATCAAAGTTAAAAGTGCCAGCTGTGGTGATAATAAATCATGCACTTATTTTCCTTCAAGCAATATCATCTCCAAATTGATACAATAAATAACCGGATGACAAGGCTGTGCCTGTAAACCCTGTGTGTGTACTGGACAGACCTCTGGAGGCTGCTAGGAGGATAAATGGTCGATAACTGTCATTTCAGATGAAGTGGACAGAAGTGGTCCAGGACTGCTCTCAGGCCGTGGAGCTAAATCCGCGATATGTCAAGGCTCTGTTCAGGAGGGCTAAAGCTCTGGAGAAACTAGACAACAAGAAGGAGTGCCTAGAGGGTGAGACACTGTTCATTCTTCTCAAAGGTCTTTTTCCAAGATTAACTTAAAATGTGAGTCTTATTGACACTGACGTTTTTGTTTGCACGCATGTCCTCCAGATGTCACAGCAGTGTGTATACTTGAGGCTTTCCAGAACCAACAGAGCATGCTGCTGGCAGACAAAGTGCTGAAGCAGCTGGGGAAAGAGAAGGCCAAGGACAAATATAAGGTGTTTATCTACTCTCAGAGACATTTCTTTGTATTTAATGTCCATGATTATTCACAAATAACGTACGGTTAAAATTTTCTCCTGTGTAGAACCGAGAGCCCATGATGCCCTCGCCTCAGTTCATCAAGTCCTACTTTAGCTCGTTCACCGATGACATCATCTCACAGCCCCTGCAGAAGGGAGAGAAGAAAGATGAAGACAAGGACAAAGAGGGCGAGGCAGCTGAGGTCACTGAGAGGTCAGAGGTCATTTACTCAGTATCAGATTGTTGGCAAATTTATATTTTCTTTGTCTGGATAGAGGAGCGGAATGTATAAGATAAAGCGGTAGACTAATGAGGAAACTGTGTCCCTGTGTTCAAATTGATTCCTACCTCTGGGAGAGCTTTGACCAGCGGCCACAGTAATGCGGTCATTGTATCGGTCCGTCATAATACAGAAGGAGCTGGCCCGAAAGGTGAAGCTCTTGATTTACCGTCAATCTATGTTCCTACCCTCTCCTATGGTCATTAACTCTGGGTCATGACCGAAAGAACAAGATCCCGGCTACGAGCGGCCGAAATGAGTTTCCTCCGCAGGGTGGCGGGGCGCTCCCTTAGGGATAGGGTGAGGAGGTCTGTCAGCCGGGAGGAGCTCGGAGTAGAGTCGCTGCTCCTCCACATTGAGAGGAGCCAGCTGAGGTGGCTCGGGTATCTGAATCGGATGCCTCCTCAGGAGGTGTTTCGGGCATGTCCCACTGAGATGAGACCCCGAGGAAGACCCAGGACATGCTGGAGTGACTATGTCGCTCGGCTGGCCTGGGAACACCTTGGGATCCTCCCGGAAGAGCTAGAGGAAGTGTCTGGGGAGAGGGAAGTCTGGGTCCCTGCTCAGACTGCTGCCCATGCGACCCGGATGAATCAGAAGAAGATGGATAGATGGATGGATGGATGGTGTTCAAATTAAAATTTTCTAGTACGCAAAAATATTGAAATTCAAGGTCAAAGTGACCTTGACCAATATTTTGGTTTTGGAAATGCAATGCTAAAACTCCTCAAGGCAGGCCTTCAAATTTGGCACAAATGTTCATTTGAACGCAAAGACAAATTGATAACACTTTGGTGGTTCAAGGTCAAGGTCAGTGTGACCTCAAAAAAGACTTTGGCCTTTACTCAGAACTTCACACAGCAATTATACTGTAACAGCATTTCAGAGAAAGGTGAATATTTTATATGACAGAACAGGGATGTGATCTGAAATAGGGCTGCATGATATTGGAAAAAACTAACATTGCCATATTATTTTTTTCTGCAATATATATTGCGATATTAAGAAATACAACACATATACTTCTACATATTTACATGACTCCCTATTGTAAAAATGAAATTCTGAGAACTGAAGCTTTGAAATGAAACGATGCCTGTGTGAAAGCAGCACCCTAAATATCTCATTTTGAGAGTTTGTGAACTCTAAGCAGAGCATGGAGCTGGTTAAGAGACGCTTTTCTGAAAAACAAAAGCTGACAAAAAAAAAAAAAATGACATTGCACGTCCTACGATGTGACTATTGCACATGCACACATCGCGATGTCAATGCTCAAACAATATATTGTGCAACCCAATCTGAAACCAGTCGTATTCTCTTTTAATGTGGCCTTTTCAGTGTCAGCAGCTGATGATAAAGGTGCCCAACTCTGAGCACTCTGAGTTGTCGGGCAGTTAAACATGATGGAAGATTTGCTCATATAAATGTGCTCAAGAAATGTCATTCATATCTTCTATTTGGATTTTTAAGATATTACGAGTAAACAGCTAGACTCTCTTGAATTGGAAGCCAGAGAAGCAGCATTTGAGTTGTGTATCCTCAGGGGAGTGAGGGTGCTTCATGGTTTTTTCTCAGATTCTGATCTGGGAATGATGGCCTTATCATTCCCAGTAAACGCAGGAGATGACCATAACCATCGTACTTATTACATCCATGGAAAATTCCAATTTTGCAACATGAAAGAACACATTTCCTTATGTGCTTTTTTGTTAATTTGTTTTTCGTCTTCACCTCATTAGCTCTGGTTACCTGAAGGCAAAGCAGTACATGGAAGAGGAGAACTACGACAAAATCATCAGCGAATGCACCAAGGAGATTGAGTCCGGTGGTCGATACACTGCTGAGGCCCTTTTGCTGCGTGCCACTTTCTTCCTTCTGATTGGGAACGCTACTGCTGCACAGCCTGACTTGGACCGGGTGATCAACATGCATGATGCCAATGTGAAGGTAAGGATTGTTTGTGTAATGAGTCTGCTCCTAGTTGCTGTATACAGAAGAACTTGACTGTAAGACTGTCACATTTGTGGACTTGCCAGAATCCCATTCAGCCATTTTTACATTTTTGTTTGATGCCTTTTTTGTCTAGTATCTTGTGTAAACAGCCTTGACAGAACTTGACCTACAAACTGACAGTTTCTCTGTTGTATAATTTCCACAGCTACGAGCCAACGCTTTGATCAAGCGCGGAAGCATGTACATGCAGCAGCAGCAGCCCATGCTCTCTACACAAGACTTCAACATGGCGGCCGAGATTGACACACGCAACCCTGATGTCTATCATCACAGGGGTCAGGTAGGAGGCTGATCTGGTTTCTTTACCATTTGATTGATAATTTATTGTGTGTCAGTTTGTAGATTGATTCGTTATCAGCTGAGAACTATTAACTTAAAGGTATGGTACAATACAATACAATATCTCAGTTAGGAGAGTTGACCAGGAGCATCAGACTTGTGTGTTGCTGTGCACAGGGCCACCAGAGAAAACGAACCAGAACCATTTTGTGAAAGTGCACCTGCAGAGTGCGTTGTGCATTTGCCAGAGCTGCATTTGAGCTGATTGAATCAGAACCCAGTGTTAGACAGTGCACTAAATGATACACAATATACAGACTACAAATCTACTGCAAGCACATTACCGAAGTGTGTTTTCTCTTCCTCAGCTGAAGATCCTGTTGGACCAGGTGGACGAGGCAGTGGGAGACTTTGATGAATGCATCCTGCTCAGACCTGACTCTGCTCTGGCTCAGGCACAGAAATGCTTTGCTCTTGTAAGTTGTCCTGCAAAGACTGAGAGGCAAGATTGCCTGACGGTGTTCTCTAGTGTTTAATAGATGGCTCAAATTCAATTTAAGTTTAAATGCTAAAATGTATTTTACTGTTGTGCCCTTCAGTACAGACAAGCATACACTGGAAACAACCCATCACAAGTACAGACAGCCATGGACGGCTTCGAGGATGTTATCAGGAGGTTCCCAAAATGTGCTGAGGGCTATGCTCTTTATGCTCAGGTAGAAAATCCAAAACATTATTTTGCCTGTTATTCATTTGCTTTACTCATCGTACTGTCTGTCGGTTTGAAAAACCTTTTATCCAGATGAGATAATAGCACTGTCAACAAGTTGTTCTGTGTTCCTCTCAAGGCTTTGACTGATCAGCAGCAGTTTGGAAAAGCAGACGAGATGTACGACAAGTGTATTGAACTGGAACCAGACAACGCTACCACATATGTCCACAAGGGGTAGGCATTTATTCTCCTTGTGTAATGTTATTGGTTATTTATGATTCATCTGATTCATGTAAAATAGGACACAGTGGTAACTGTTTTCATATTTATATATATATATGTAGGTTGTTACAGCTTCAATGGAAACAAGACCTCGACCTGGGACTAGAGCTCATCAGTAAGGCCATTGAAATAGACAACAAGTGTGACTTTGCTTATGAAACTATGGGAACCATTGAAGTGCAGAGGTGAGATTATCAATTTAATCCAAACCACACATTTGAGGTATTTTCAACATGCTTGAAATAACCATGATTTTCTTTTCAGGGGGAATCTGGACAAGGCCATAGAAATGTTCAACAAGGCAATTAATCTAGCCAAGTCAGAGATGGAGATGGCCCATTTGTACTCATTATGTGACGCAGCGTACGCCCAGACTGAAGTGGCCCGGAAATACGGTCTGAAACCCCCAACACTCTAACTTCTCTGCCAGTTGATCGCCAATCTCAATCTTCATTGCTGAAACTTACTGTGTTAAAACTGCAACTGTCTGACTTACTTTGATTTGTTGAAAAAAAAAAAAGATGAATACTGGATTATATGCGGAAAAAAATGAAGACCCCTGAATATAAACCATGTTTACATCACATTTAAGGGGTTTGTTGTCGTGGAAAAGGATTTCTGTTCACAGTCGAGCCGAGGCTGTGATCCAGGTCTCTGATACACCCAGTGGGTTGTTGGGTTGGGGGCACCAAGGGGATCTAAACCAACAGAGCCCTTTGCTGGCACTTACTTCAAACAAAACATCATTATAAAACCTTTGTATTGCTCCGAATAAAGAGAAAGGAAAAGCATACATGAATGGCCATGTATACCTGTCGAAATTACTAGTAACTATTTGAAATGTAAGAGAATTGAAATGTGCGCAGTCTATTGAACCAATCACTGACTTTGAAGCTTCTGTGACACTTTTAAATCTACAGAAAATACTGTGAGAGCTTTATATAGTTCTAATGGACTGCTCACGTGTTAATTTATGCTGATTTGAAGTGTTTTTGTCCAGCTACTTCCATATTGTAACATACATTAACAGTTTCGAATGCAAGATTAAAATAATAGTGAAATGTATAATGTCTGTGTTTGTATTGCTGGAACTGATCCCATGGATATGGGACAGCAGTTGGGTTAGTTTAAGTGTTTGTTCTTTTTCTGTTCTTTTTTTTTTAATGATGGGATTGCCTGTTTTCTTTTTTTTATATACATTGTGCAGCATGTTCACTTTATAAATAAATGTAAATGCAATGCTCTTGCTGTCATGAACACTAGGAAAACCCCAATTAAAGGATACTTCGGGCAAAACACTTTTGATTAGAAGAACTTAACTTAACTTTGTCTTCTAGGTTTTTTTTGTTTCTTTTTTCTATGTAAATTAAAGTCAAGAATTGCCTCTAGTGTCAGGAGATGTCACAAGGGATTGGCTAGTCAGTGTTTTTTTCCTAGCTCACTTTAAATAAGAGACATGATTTATTTTCTATTGATTGTAAAATGTTTATTTTCATGCTACATATGGTTCCATCTTTTGACAGAGTAAACTTTAAGACTGAGTTTTTTCCTCTCCCATTCTTATCACCTCCCCACAACCCAAGCTTTATTGTTTCCAGCCTACACGCAGCCCTGAGAATCTCTTGGTACAGTGTATGATTTGGTTCTCAAGTAGCAGCTATACACTGTAAAAAAAAAAAAAAAAGGCCACTACTGCTGAATGCATGAGAGGAACTAAAATGAAACTGACCTGTTCCCTGTGACATTCATAGATCCAGCAGCAGCAATGGCTACAATTGATTGAATGTGTTGTAATGCCAAAGAACCAAATCATGCATTCTACTGTAGCTGCAGCTGGTGAAGATGACCTTGCAACAAAAATCAATTTCTCACTTAATTAAGGCTTCACCTGGGGGGAGATTGTTGTTACTTATAGCAGTTAATCTGCAAATATCCACTAAATATTGGCTGTTTGATGGAAAATCAGTGATATGTATGGTGACCAAACTGAAAGAATATGAATCCTAATAAAGTTATAATTCCTGGAATGAATTTAAAATTTTCTTCTGGTTTAATGTGTACAGCCTTTTAAATGCATCAATTACACTTAATCTTGATTTCTTTTCCAGTGATAAACTTCATTTTGTATTCCATCTTTTAATACTCAGTCTTTTGGGGGGTTTGTCCTGATGACCTTAATTACTGACTGGTACACTAGCATGTTAGATAAAATGCAGCACTTGGAACATCACATTAACCAGAAGTGGATGATCAACACTGAAATAGAGATACAGCTTTTATATTATTAAACTAACCCAGGATATTAATATAATGTAGTAGTAATGAGTCTTCTGAAGGAAATGATGGCTGAATACCATTTAGCTTCGTCAGTTAAAGGTACACACCGGCTTGCAACCACAATTCAGTAAAATACAACCATTGTTAATAATTAACCATGGCAGGAAGTATGTTTCTTATCTATGACAAAAAAAAAAAAAAAGCAATAAAATAATAATAATACATTTTATTTGTTGGCGCCTTTCAAGGCACTCAAGGTCATCTTACAAATAGATAACATTAGAACAGTACAGTAGCAAAATATACAAATAATAAATATACAAATAGCAAAATAAATGTACAAGTAATAAAAAGCCTATTTTTTTCAGGTGTAACTCATTGTCAATATTCAGTGCTGATATCTTTGTCACATCTGGAAACAAGGCCTATTTTTTTCAGGTGTAACTCATTGTCAATATTCAGTGCTGATATCTTTGTCACATCTGGAAACAAGCACAGTGTGTTTTTTCACCAGACCATAAGTGGCTCATTAATCGATGACAGCGTTGCACGACAGCCCGGCCATGTTGACGGCATTTGACGTGTCTCCGTCAACACAACAATGGCGGATGCCGTGGAGGAAGCTCTTCAGGGCAGCTGGTGAGACAATTTGCTATCGGACTAATGTTATTAGAGACGTTATTTTGACTGTCAAACACTCGTGTCGGCTTCATTTGGTGGCACTTCGTGTGAAGTAACTAAACATGAGTGTGGGAGTTAAACCCGCTCCGCTGACGGCGGCCGTCGGTCGAGCCCGGTCTGGTACCGTTACTGCTCGGCAGCTAGCCAGCTAATGTTAAAGAGCTAAGTTGGTTTTGTTAAGCAGCCACGGCACTAAGACGGACAAAGATAAGAGTTTCTGAAAATAACAGTCGCTATATATATATGTTTCATCCTTTTCTTTCTCGTATTGACAAGTTCGCATACCAAGCTTGTTAGCTAGCGAGCTAACAGCAACTAGCCGGTGTTGGTCGAGTTCTGCCGAACAGAACCACACCTGGCAGCGCCGAGGCTCTCACCTCATGCTCTCCGTTCAAATACAGTCACATCACATGATGCAAGTCATGTTAGGGACTTGTCGTGCTGGAGCTGTCAGGACTTTCTAAAGATAAGTTAAGGATCTTGGTGATTTCCAAATCTTTTTATTAGATCACCTGTTAAACAGCCAAGCTAATAGCCTACATCATCCGAACCTGTTGTCACGATTCACATTACAATGATACAGAAGATTAAAGCTAAAGTCAGATTTCTATCATATCATTCATTTATTAATCACTGCCAATTGTAGTTAAGTGTACAGATTATAATTCATCACATAAAGCATACAGTTGTTTATTTTGTTTGACTTGACATCGAGAAACTCATTTGTAGTACTTAGAGCATTAGCCTATTACTACAGGTGAAAAGCAGCAAATCCGGTCCTTAGACAATTCAATTCAATTCAAATAACTGTATTTGTCTCGAGGTGCAATTTTAGAATAGTAGTAGTTCAAAAGAAAAGTGCACACATAGACAATAACTACAGCTATAAAAGCATAAATACATCCTTTAGCTAGGCTGTAACCAAAACATCAAACTATAGTAAGTGTGTGCTGACAATGTCTCCTCAGGGACCAAGATCTAGCTGAGGCTCTGGACTCGGGAGGTTCTGACATGGAGATGGAGAGAAGTATCATCCAGGTCCAGGAGCATTCGGCCCAACACAAGGCCAAGATGTGGAAGGTGAGGTCGTAATGTGTCTGTAGTGTAGTTAAAGCATGCACTCCTTACCGCTCACAATCAAGGTATTGTGTATGTGTATGTATGACATGACTAGAACTCATTACTGCTTTGTTGTGAGCATCCACATGCCGTGAACGTGGGTACTACCGTATTTACGTCAGGCAGAAGTTAACAAACTGGTAACGCCAGCGTCTCATGCTCTAGTGGTTTCAGGGCCGTGCTTTCCTGATGACACACCCATACCCAGGGCTTTAGTCTGGACTCTGAAACCACATACCTACTACATACTTAATCGATGAATCGTGTCCACAGATAACGAAAGCTTCTATTTTGGACATTTAACACCTGTACATTTATGCAACTGCCCATTTTTTAGGCTTTGTAGATGACAGATGTTAGTTTTGCATTCAAACATTTTTTTTTAATATAAAAATTATACAATTGTCAATTATTGACTCATAAAAATGTGATTTTATAGTCTTTAAAATGTAATGTGATTAATTTATATGTAATATATATGTAAATAAGTCTAAAAGGAAATATTAGGCAGTATTTATGTACATTAGCTTAAGAGCTTAATGTATTGGTCCTAATGTTTTTAAATACTCTAAATGTTTAAAACTCAATGGCTGGCATTACAATGATCTTAATACTTAGAAATCAATGGCGGACACAAGTTGTGACAGTGGTGTTTGGAGACATAATCGATGCACATGATGTTATCTGACCAGTCTAAACAAACTGTATTTTGTTAGTTGTTTGTTTCATTCCGGTCAGTGTTATATATTTGATAATTCTGGTGATCTTGAACATGTTTAGTATTAGCCCCTAAAAAAAAAAAAAAACTCTTAGATAGTGTCGCATTGCTTGTTATGGCGATCATCTGCTCTGATTGCAGCTATCGTTGGGTTTTAAAAACTCTGAATAGTCACCAGTTAATGTCAATTCATGCAGCTGCATTCAGGATTGATTGTGCGTTTTGTTCCTCTCTGACTCAGTGTGTGCATGTTCAGCAGTGCCTCCTTGTGTCCTTGTGTTTGCAGATTGCTTTAAATGTCTCTGGAAAAGGAGACAGCCTGTCTCCCTGGGACGGCGTCTTCGATTTACCAGAACAGACACTCATTCATAACCGCAGTCAACAGCTGATCGGTGAGTAAATGCCTCTAATCTTTCACACAATGCAGATTTTTGGGATTGTTGTAAAACCTAGGATGAGAGTCCTCCTCATGATGTAATCACACAGCCTGGCGGTATCTACAGAAGATTGTCAGGTTTCCGAGGAACAAATGTCTTTTATTATTCCGCCCCTCTGACAAGTTGACAACAAGAGCAGCTCAAAATAGAAAGCCTCTCATCGGAAAGATGCCCAGAAAAACTAGGCATCCAGAAAAAGTGCTCTTTCATGCATATTTTAATAGTCATGTACAGTCTCACTCAAGCTTTCTCAGTAGAAAAACACAACTAACACCCTCCCCGGTCCCCATGTTTAGATCAGCTGGGTGTATCGGAGGAGGAGAGGAGCGACGCGGTGTCTGATGTCGAGTCAGTCATCACTTTCTACTGTAAGTCCCGCAACATCACCTTCACCCCGGAGCTGAGCTGGCCGCATCTGCTCCAACCTTTACTGGGGCTTCAGCTCCCCCGCAGCGACCTTTACAACTGTTTCTACGCTGTCATGAACAAATACATCCCCAGGTGAATCATCTGAGCCTCGCTTGTCCTTTTCACCCCACTGCACACGTAGGCATGAACTTTAATAACCGGGATGTCTGGGGAAAAATGCTGTTTGTTTCAGGGACTGTGTGCCGAACGGCCGACCCTTCCACCTGTACAGACTACTGCTGCAGTACCACGAGCCGGAGCTCTGCTCCTTCTTGGACACCAAAAAGATCACACCTGACTCTTATGCCATCAACTGGGTGAGTTTATTTTTTCTCTTCACGTTCACATGTCATGTTGTTTCCCAGTGATTCAGCGATTCAGGACTGTGTCTCTGTGTTTGTCTCCTCCATAGCTGGGCAGTGTGTTTTCCAGTCACTGCCTTCCTGACGTCACCCAGGGCTTGTGGGACTGCTACCTCCAGCAGGCCGACCCCTTCCTCGTCTTCTTCCTCATGCTCGTCATGCTCGTCAACGCCAAGTAGGCAGCTGCTAAACAGAGACACAGTCATATTCAGGAAAAGTGAAGTGTGTGTTTGATTTGTCTGTGTTTGCTTCCCACCTCAGAGAGTCCATCCTCTCACAAGAAGGAGGCGGCAAAGAGGAAATCATCAGTAAGTTAAGCTTCTTTTCTTTTTTTCTCTGTATCTTGTTAAGAGTGGAAATTAACAAGGATTTTTGTGTCACAGAAATGCTGGAAGCGTTTCCTTCTCTCCTGGAAGCCGAAGACGTCGAAGATTTGTTTTCTTTGGCTCAGTATTACCAGAGCAAGACCCCCGTGTCCCTCAGAAAGGTAAGGTGCTCTGTGACAATACAAAAGCTTGTTTTCGACACACACAGAGTAGCGCTCGAGCTCCAACAAAGAGGTGTGGGAACCAGCACAACAGACTTTCAAATCTATGCTTTCTCTGCCCTGGTAGATGAACCAGAATCTGTTTGGTAGCAGCCTGGTGGCTCTGAAAGAAGAGGACATTGACCTGAGTCAGGCCCTGTGTCTCCCTGTGTCTGTGCCGGAAATCCTGCAGGCAAACCAGCTGCAGCAGGTCAGAAACTCTCAGGTTACATTTCACATATTTTAACTAATAAAGAAACGATAAATATTTAGTGTGTCAGTCACGTGAGAAACAAAAAAGAGAGGATGATATGTAATGTCAAAATGATGGATGTTAAAGGATGGGGTTCGGTTCTTCGTGGTGGACTGTCGGCCTGCGGAGCAGTACAACGCTGGGCACCTGTCCACAGCCTTCCACCTGGACTCTGACCTGGTGAGACATTGGCAAAATGGTTTATACATGACCATGTGTGTTTACTAAATGTAAGTACCGGTAATTAATTTGTTTCTTTTCCTCCAACAGATGCTCCAGAATCCGTCTGAGTTTGCCCTCTCTGTGAAATCCCTGTTGGAGGCTCAGAAGCAGTCGTTAGAGTCGGGCTCCATCGCCAGTGGAGAGCACTTGTGCTTCATGGGCAGTGGGAGGGAGGAGGAGGACATGTACATGAACATGGTGTTGGCCCACTTCCTGCAGGTCAGGGACAAATGAGAGGGATGGATGACAGACTGCACAGACTTTCTTTTGCTTCCTGTGTGGAAACATAAATTATTGCACTGTTTGCTAAATGTGATAAATGTACGTGTTCTTCACCACATCTTTACTTCCTCTTGCAGAAAAACAAAGAATATGTCAGCATTGCAAAAGGAGGTTTCATGGGTAAGTGCATGCTGCTGAAGGCTGTGTATTCATATTGTACAGTATATGGCTAAGAATTGAAACTCAGTGAGGTCTGTGTGATTGCAGCGCTGCAGCAGCACCTGGTGGACATGAACGTGGAAGGCCTCGACTCTTCATACGTCCACTGGATCGTCAGCACATCAGGATCTCACAGCAGCCTCAGCTCTGCAGATGTAAGTGACCAGACAGTGACGGTAGAGTTGAAAAACACAACTGCATGTGAATTAAAGTCATACAGGATGAGTGGGCCAGGTATATTTCTTGGGGAGATGCTGTACAGTGATAATGTTTGAGGAATGGGAGTTTTACATCTGTATCTTCTGTCTCTTTCTTTTTTGCTTTATTTCAACAGGCTGGAGTGGGGTTTGAGCGTGTGTTGGGTGTGGGTTGGTTGCTCTGTTTAGTGATAGGATGCGTCTCTTTTCCCGTGTATACTACTGATGTTGTGTTTGGATATGAAAACTACATGTGGAATAAAAACACAGGATGTATCACTGACATTGTGTACTTCACGTTGTTTTGACAGGGAGAGTCTCTGAGCAGCCCTGGGGACAGCAAAGGCGTCAAGTCCTTGGTGAACAAAATGACGTTTGCTCTCAAGTCCAAGTCGGTAAACGTAAAGGAGAAGATGATCAGCTTCATCGAGAATACCTCCACCCCCGTAGACAGGTGAGGACCCACTCATGAAACCAATGCTACATCACACATCTCCCATTTACTCTTTTACTTCTTGTTTATTCTCAACATTAACATTGAGCTTTGCCATGATTTTCATTTGCTGAGCAAAATTTGCTATTCAGGATGTTTTCAAATGTTTGATCCCTCTCACTAATAAACAATCTTTGTAATCAATATATCCAAAAAACACATATTAACATTAATGTTTTTGTATTTATTCGAGTATTTGGGGGTGATCCATGTTTATACTTGATGTAGTCAGCAGAAATGTTGCTAAAGAGTCTAAGCTGCGTGGACTGTAAATATGGACCCTGACGACCTTTAGCTCTGCAGTTCTGTTGTATTCTGACTTCAGTTCACCATACCTTGTGCCTTATTCCACGCTAGAATATCTTTCAATCTGCCTTGGCCAGAGAAGGTGATTCCAGATCGGTAAGAGCTCCCTGACATCAGGCTGTTTGTCACCAGCATGCCCACTGGCTGCAGACCCACTCCAGCCCCCGGGGTTGTAGGACACGTAGTAGCGCACTGTGTCACATTAACGCATGCTTTAGTACCTGCCAGCACCGCTCACTCATGTAATAACAGCAGCACACATTCCCCATACAGTGTGGGAGGGCCGTGTACGAGACGTCTCTTCTGATCTGTCTTCATGCTTTCACTAACATGTAGCACTGCCTTAACGTTGTCACTGTTTAAGCTGCTGTGGCCTCTCAGGAGGCATCGACTCATCTCCACATCTGCAACTTGCTGTCTCTCTCTCTGAGCTGAGTAACTGAGGCAATTTTAAGGAGAACCTCATCCTCACTGCAGTTTGCTTGGAACCGCACTGACCAGTCCGTCTGTCCATTTCATTGCTCTTATAGATGATAGCTGGGGCTATGCAAACAAATTAAAATCCACTTTATTGATTAAATTCCATTAAATAGCCCTGGTTATCATTCAGAACTAATCTTTAAAGGGATAGTTCAACATTTTTGACAAATTGGCCCATTGCCATAATCCCTATAGTTTTAGGAGTAGGTTTGCTCATCAGCGATTTTGCATGAATTTACCTCGAAAATAACTCTGTCTCGTAACGTTCCGTTATTATCTCATAGCGTGGTGAATGTGCAGGTCACAACTTGTCCACCAGAGCGTTTTGGAGTTGTTGGATTGTGTATTTGATGAGTTTGATGAGGGAAACCAAGAAATCCCATTAGCCTCCGTAGCGTAGCTCTGAGCAGCTCGTGGCTCTGCTCCACCGTTCTAAAAACAGCTTGCACCGACAAATAAAGGTAACAAACCTACTGCTATGACTATAGGGATTATGGCAATGGGCCAATTTGCCAAAATGTTGAACTGTCCCTTTAACCCCTAGGAAGCTCTTTGTTATTTAACCTATTTCTTTGTATTTAGCAGTGTAACCTATCCAGTAGTGGGATAACAATGTTTACAGCAGCCTGGAGATCTTCATGCCATTGCTATTTGTGTGCAACCCCGCTGTTATGTCTATATGATGTCACTTTTCATCACATTCTTCTTTTACACAGCACTGAGAAGTTGCCTTGTTGTCTTTTCTCCATCTTTAGGCATGTGAGCAGCAGCGACCGTGTTGGCAAACCATACCGAGGTGTTAAGCCAGTGTTCAGTATTGGTGATGAAGAGGAGTACGACACAGGTGAGATCTCAATGAATGTAAAAAAGGGGGCTTTTGGAGTGTTTAAAAATTGTCTGAGCTTTTATTTTTGAAAAACAGAAGATAACCATCCACCCCTTCTCTGTGCAGACGAGATCGACAGCTCGTCCATGTCCGATGACGACAGGAAGGAGATCGTCAACATTCAGACCTGGATAAACAAACCAGATGTGAAGCATCACATTCCATGTAATGAGGTGAAAGAAACTGGTCACATGTTCCCGAGGTGAGTGGACGGACGCCTGCTTCAGCGGCTTTGGTAATGTGTGTGAAAAAATGTTCCTCATGACACCCATCCTCCTGCACGGCCGTCATGGCCGTTGGAGAATGGATTGGGCAAGCAATGGGGGGAAAGTTGCATTGAAACATGACTAATTCCCACTTCCTTCGAATTGAATCAACACTTGCTCTTGTTCTTCCGTGTCTCCAGCCACTTGCTGATCACAGCAACTCACATGTACTGCCTGAGGGAGATCGCCTCGAGAAAAGGCTTTGCCTACATCCAGTCCAGACAAGCACTGAACTCCGTGGTGAAGATCACATCCAAAAAGAAGCACCCCGAACTCATCACCTTCAAGTTTGGCACCAACAACTCGGCTGGAGTGGAGATCTCAGCAGTGGAGAGGTGCTTGTTCTACACACACAGATTTGCATTCATATTGATGAGAAATAAGCTTGACTGGGAGTGATTCAATATAATTCACAGCCCCTTATTACCTGAATGGTCCAGTTACCTGTTAGACTGTCTGAGGTTTCTTGTGCTTCATTGTCAAGTCAATTTTAGATGTTATGTAAAAGTAACATAATATAATAGTAGACATAGAAGCACTACAAAAGTAGCCAGTTGAATCTTTTTCTGTTTGATGTAACAAGTGTAATTTTGGCTGATGTCCCGTCCTCTTTCCTTCCCCTCTCTTAGATATTTAATACCAAATGCAGGCGATGCCACCAAGGTCATCAAGCAGCAGATCATGAAAGTCCTAGATGCCCTGGAGAGCTCGTAAAGGGAGGTGACGGTGTCACGATGGAGGAGGGAGGGGGTCACACACCGGCCAGCCGTGACACAAACTATTAAGTCACCGTCTGCCAAGAGTGAAACCTTCTCCCGTTGTCCCTCGGCTGTCCTCCCTCCTGGACAGATCCAGTGCAGTGTTGACTGTAAAGCCCTGTGTGTCTGTGTTTGGGACATGGGGGGGGGCACACCACTGACTGCAGACCTGTGGGACAGGCTGTGTGTGTGTTGAAATACTTAGGTGCTCTGCAGTCATCAAACCATAATCTTACACTAATTTAAAAGTATTGGTTATAGTGTATGTTTTACGTTACTCTTGACAAAATACGGGATCTCATTACAATGCAGTTCCACTTTGGCGATTTCCCTCTGGCCTTAACGTAGCGTACTGACCGACCAGTGGCAAACCTGTTCAATCATCACATGACTGACCCTTTTTCTTTTGACTTGGAACGTCTCGTTTCTGACCCCTCTGTTTCTGTGGCAAACAGTAAATACAGTTCAGTCATGTCTCTTGATTTCACTTTTTCTGATGTTTTCAGTAGATTTAATGATCATTGTTCTGGTCAGGACGTGACCATGAGTCAGCAAACTTAACTTAAAGATGCACATCCCAAAACAAAAACAAGCAGTGCTGGCACATGAGGCAGGTTTCCTACCGCAACAACTGTTTTTGATAACTTTTCTTTTCCAACAGGCCGCCTTAAATAGAAATTATTTGGGGGTGTTTATAAATATGTGATGTATATATCGTGTATACTGCTCTATATCAGCACAGACCTTTGCAATGTCGTTTTGAAAGCATATCCTGATAGTTAGAATATGCAGTGAAAACCTAAAAAACTGGCTTCTAAACCAGCTCACACGGTTTGAAGTTCCCCTTCTTTCTAGAGTAAGAAGTGAGCCTTTTACAGAGTTTCTGGGAGATAATTTATTCTCTGCTTTTACATATAATAATGACTTAACCTCATCTCATAGCAGTCGGATGTAGCTCTCCGAAAAAGCATCATTCACAGCCCCTTCTGCACTCCATCGGTATTACAACAGCAGGTTCGGTGATTGTAGTTATAAAGAGCCTGAGCACCTTAGTATTTTTCCATCCCATTCAGATTCAGTATGTGGTTGATTTTCCCACTTCAATGCCTGTGTGTGGCTGTTTTTTTTCTGAGAATGCAGAAGGCTGTTATTGTAACCGAAGCACCGCTGTCACCGCAGCTGGGCCTGTGCTCCGCGCCGCGATGCACAGCTTTGACAGGAGCTAAGATCGGGCCGTCTCATCTGTCACATTTGTCATCATAACTGAGCAGCTTTCGTTTGCCTGACACTGTTGCCTTCGGCCTCATGGCTGTGACGTGTGATCCCGGCACCAGCAGTGGCAGCATATCGCAGTGTATCGCTGCTTCTCCATCTAATCTAAACCTTTTTGGGACTTTTTTCCTGGCTTTTTTCTGGCTTAAAATGTTTGTTTGCATTGAGGTCTAGTTGTGTAGGCAGCCTGGGTTAAAAGTGTCAAAGCCTCCTAAGTGATGTAGCCCCTTCCAACTGAAGCCTCAGTCCAGAGAGGGGTTGTCTCTTTAATGACAGGAGTAGTCATCTAGAGTGAAACACACGGCACATTTAAATATGGGCAACCAGAAGCAAAACTTGAATCAATGACTCTTAAATCTGGTCTTTCTTCACTCCAGTCCTTCATAGCATTCCTGTGTAACCCATGCATTGTGTTGTAATTTGTAATTTTGTGATACTTCTGAGTATTCTGTTGAGTCGAACATCCTTGACTGGGGAGTCTTTACATTACTCTGTAACATCACTGGCAAAGGATGTCAACCACTAGTCGAAACGCAACATGTCTCAAGTGTAATTTGCACCTTACTGTACTGCTATTATTTTCTAAGCGTTTCTGTTTTTAATAAATGGAGATTATTCGACTGCACCCATGAAGTTAGAGTGATTTGTTCACCGTTATTTGACAGGTACAGTATGTGGCTTGAATGTCCTTAGTGGTGATTAAAACATCCTCCACAGTGTCAAGCAGCAAATTATTAAGTGCAGATGTTTCAGTCCTAGATCTCCACCTAATGGTGGTTTAGGTGTAGGACCAAAACATCACCACTAATTGTTTGCTGTAATTTGGACAGTGAGCAGGATTTTTACTTCCACTCATCACCTGCCTCACACAACAGTTTCAACAATGTACATAGTTTAAAGGTTCCCTATAGTACAAAGTTTGATTATAGAGGAGGTCTCCAGGCTCTATCTTTATTCTGCAAAAGCTCACACAAAACAGTGAGCCAATCAGGAGAGAGACTCAGAGCCCCCTCTCTCCTGATTGGCTCACTGACCTGTAGTTACCATAGCTCCAGAGAGAAACTACATTGAAATGGATTTTGGTTCTCATAACCACCTATATCTGATTATGGATCAATACTTCAGAAAAAATAAAAACATGTGGTTCTTGCAGACTACAGTAGCTACAACAGACACATTTAAATCCTAATTTATCTTTTATTTTGGAAAGAACAAATGCTGTTGCTATGTGTAAAGTAATGGTTAGGAAGAAGAAGGAAAAGCAAATGCATCATGTGTTTTTGTGCCTGCTCTGCTCTTTGAAACGAGTTGCAGAGGAGCGTTGTATTGGTTTATCGTGTAATGTAGAGTATATTATAATTGATTAGACTAGTTGGGACACAATTCAAATGTGAAGTTAGATTTAGTAGGAGCTGATATAAATACAGAGTTTAAATTGATTATTTAAAACTATATTCAGTTTGTATGTAATATAATACTCATGATCTTTGCTTCTGCTGGTTCATTATTAAAGTCTCCGACTCTCGCACTGAAACTTGATTGGCAGTAAAACGCCTACCCCTTCTGACGTCACTGCGTCTCTGAACTTCACATTAAAGGGCGTTAACTTGATCGACTCGAGCTTTTGTTATGGCGCCACTTTAAATAAGAGTATTAATCAAACTATATCTACAGAAATATATGAGTATTGTTGTATTTTGTTATATTTCCCTCTGTCGGACGCAGTGAAGTCGCAAAACGGCTACAGAATAAGTGCAGGCTCTTATTTTGAAATCCAAACAGCCACCCGGAATCACATGCCCTGTGTCTGCTCTGGACTGAAACAAAACAGTGACTGCTCTGCTCCAATGTCCACTTTAGCGAAAGCCATGTCCAGTAAGTATGAAGCTGTGTCCACTGTGTATCTCATGTGTGATACTGAATGTGTATTTACCTGCAGAGGGCTTCAGGTGTCGCAGGGCTGTGGGGTTAGTTAGAGCAGCAGAAACACACTGACTCCTCTGTGTGTGTTGACAGAGTTCCGTCTGGCGGTGGTCCAGCTGCAAGTGACCAGCGTCAAGGCGGACAACCTGAGCAGAGCCCGGAGGCTGGTGAAGGAGGCCGCGGGACAGGGCAGCAAAGTGGTGCTGCTGCCGGTGAGGAGGGGGAGGAGGAGGAGCAGTAAGAGAATTCATGAGTTTCAAATGTAGTCCTACACCTGCCATGTTGGGGACCAACACAGGTGTTTCAATTTGAGTTGTGTTTCTGATTGGCGTAGAACTAATTAATTAGTTTGAAACACCTGTGGGTCCCCAACATGGCAGGTATGGGACTACATTTGAAACTCATGGATAGGCTGGTGGTGCTGGTACTTTTAAGTCTGCCTTAACCATCCTGTTGTTCTCCTAGGTCAAGGAAGGAAAGAAAGAAAGTTGGTGGAAGGGAACAGATTGGATCAGGGGAGGAAGGAAATGAAAGGGGTGGTGGGAAGAAGGAAGGGAGAAAGGAAGGAAAGAAGGAATGGCAAGGGGAACAGATTGGGTCAGAAGGAAAAAGAAGGAAGGATGGAGGGAAAGAAGGGAGGAAAGAAAGAAAGAAAGAAAGGGAACAGATTGGGTCAAGGAAGGAAGAGGGGAGGAAGGGAAATGATGGTGGGAAGAAGCGAGAAAGGAGGGAAAGACGGATGGAGGAAGGGAGGAACAAAGAAAGTAAAGGAGTGGAGGAAGGAGGGATGGAGAGACAGAAGGAAGGGAGGAAAGAAGGACCATTCGAAGCAGATTGGGTCAGGGACAACAGAAGGGAAGCTCTCCTTTGCCCACGTGCACCTATGAAGTATTACTGATACCTGTTACAGACTAATATGACAACTGATCAAAAGTTTGATTAGAGACCAATGTGATCCCTCACCGGCTTCCCACCACACACATGAGCAGGTGGAGGTAGAGACCCAGTTCTCTGCAGTGGTGTTTTGCCCCGGTGCAGACCCACACACTCCAGACTGCTTTGCTGTACCTTTTGAGATAGTTTGTTACCACACTTGGGCTTCTGCCTGTCAGACTGACGGTCTCTCTCCTGTGACTCAGGAGTGCTTCAACTCTCCCTATGGAACCGGCTTCTTCTCTGAGTACGCAGAGAGGATCCCAGGAGAGTCCACCCAGGTGCTGTCAGAGGCCGCCAAGGAGAACAAGGTGTACCTGGTGGGAGGTAGGGAGACATACAGTCCATAGTAGAAGTGTTATTGCTCTTGAATGTTGAATGCTCCAGCCCAAAGTAACAACTCTATATTCCAGATAGATGTAGCAGAGAAACTACAAGTGTTTTTTCCAAATTCAGTTTGTCTGGGGAGCATGGAGCATTGCCTTGTGAGCAGTTTAATTATAGATTATCTCATTTCTTTAGATTTAGAGAGGGACTGTGTCCTTTTAGAATATGAACTTGGCACCGAGTTACAGTTTAACTCCACCCACAGAGTTAATACACAAACTCACTGTGTTTTCTGTCTGTCTGCCTTTTACACCAGTGTCATTTCATCACATTTAGCAGCAGCGGCCGGGTTAGTAACTGCATATTAAATCATTTACACCACCAACAGAGTAGCACAGCAGTCTGTCACTGTTGAAATTTTATTTTATTTTTTATTTAACCTTTACTTTCCCAGGCAAGCAATTCAGAACAAATTCTTATTTACAAGTGCAGCCTAAACCAAAGAGCAAAGGCTGTGCTTTTTCTATAGAGCACTTTTCATACAAGAGATATAGACCAAAGTACTTTACTATTAAATAGTACAATAAAATCAGGGTGTTAATGTTACGATATGTAAAATATTAATCAAAAACCAGGTTGAATAAATATTTTTGAGCTGCTTAGAAATAAAGAAATTTAACTCACTCTAAAATAAAGACCAAACACATTAGCTCTGGTTATAGAGCTGCTGTCTTCAGCGTCACTGTGTCTTTCTGTGGGAGTTTGAAGTGGAGGAGGTTAATAGTTTACTAGAGCTACTGTACTATCAAGTTCAAGTCTGTGTTTTCACAGTCACTTTACAGGATGATATGACAAAACACTGATTAGGACTGAAGGTTTACTAGAGATGCCGGTGAGTTACAAATTGCAGGAGCTTACATTTTTTGTTAAAGACAGACAATATACTAAAGTATTAAATGTACAGTATACTAAAAACAAAAAGATCTTGGTTGTTTTGTGCAGGGGATGAATTAACCATGTGATGTCATGTTGATCAGGATCCATCCCTGAAGAGGACGGTGGGAAGTTGTACAACAGCTGCACAGTGTTTGGTCCTGATGGAGAGCTCATTCTCAAACACAGGAAGGTGTGTGTGTTGGCTTCGTTCTAAAACCTCCTCAGTGAATGGATCTCAGCATCATCATCATCATCATCATCTTCTCTCCATCTCTGTCCTCTGTGCAGATCCACCTCTTTGACATCGACGTTCCAGGGAAAATTCGCTTCCAGGAGTCAGAGACGCTGACTCCAGGCAACAGTTTGTCCATGTTTGAGACACGTGAGTGACGTCTCCTGACTCCTGCTGTGTCACAGTAGCTGGATGAGCATCATTTTGTATCTGTGTGATTTCTCTGTTTCCTCCTGCAGCGTTCTGTAAGGTGGGCGTGGGGATTTGCTACGACATGAGGTTTGCAGAGCTCGCACAGCTCTACAGCAGGAGAGGTGAGTGTGCTGAAATGGGTTATTTGACATTAGTTGTGCTGCTTTTACTTGGCAGGTAAGATAACCAAGCTGGTTTTGCTCTGGTCCTCAGGCTGTCAGCTGCTGGTCTACCCAGGAGCCTTCAACATGACGACTGGTCCAGCGCACTGGGAGCTCCTGCAGAGAGGGAGGTCAGGCTTGGTCTCTATCAATCAATCGCTTTTATTGTCATTGTCATAAATAACAACGAAATTCACCATCTCAATCCTCTAAGTGAAAATGCTCTTACCTACCATTTCATATCACAGTGAGGTCTCTCCCACATTTTAAACTTTATATGGAGTCTTGATTCATAACAAGATATATTTGTAAAAACAAAACACACTGAGAAACCAAATCCTGCAAGTGTTGGATGGTGGCTCTGGGTGGGCGGGGCATGGTGACTGCTTTGTTGTGACATCACAAAGTCACATAAGTCCTGACAGCAGTTTTTAAAGGGATAATATGTAGGAATTACTAGCGGTGCGTTTGCATATTGGAACGTATTCTTGATGTTGCATTCACGTGAAATCGGGCAGACGTCAGACAGACAACAGACGCTGCATGTAACAGGATAAACAAGTGTCTATGTAAACAAGTGGAACTGAATGCACCTGAATGCAACATCAGTGCCTCCGTCCTTCCTCACACTACACAGTGGCGACAGTTTTAATAGGCGCTACCTGGAAAACTTTCTCCCCGAGTCGACAGCTCCGGTGAGTTTCCATGGTTACCTACGGTCACACTGCCACTGAACGTAAAAAATGGCGATGCAACATGGCCGCCTCGGTTCGGTGCGCCCCCCCTTGTATATTTGTAACGACTTGTAACAACTCATTCTAAGGTGCGAGAAAGCTTTCATTTGTATGCGGGTATGATTCAACTTTAGTGAAATACGTATTTATGAAAGCAATATTTGATTTTTGCTAATAAAAAGCCAAATATGTTACATACTGGGGCTTTAAGGCTCAGTTTCTGAATTCAGGCTTTGTGGACTGAGGCTTTGTTTCTTGATACACCGTATTAATATAGAACCCTAACCCTAGGCCTGATCTATAATCTTTAATCATATAATAACACATGAACATCTACCTTTATACTGTATAAAGCTTTGATATAAACATAAACATTTATACTTTATGGGCCCTTTAACACATCTCAATTATAAAAACTACATATTCCTGTCACCGCAGGCTGAGATCAACATCATGAGATATGAGGAGGGTGACACAGAATCACAGACTGTGGAACAAAAAAAGGGGAAATGGTTTAAATCCCACAACTACAGCTAAAGTTGATCTAATATGTCACATGAACTCTTGCTTTTGCTTTGGTCATACTCAACTCTGCTGGTGATACCACTGCTGTCATCACCACAGTAACCTGGTCATTGTCTTCTGTGCAGGGCGCTGGATAACCAGGTGTACGTGGCCACGGCTTCACCTGCCAGAGATGAGACGGCTTCATACGTCGCCTGGGGTCACAGCACCGTCGTAAGCCCATGGTAAGAGGGGAGCTCACAATGCGGGCGATCGTGTCACTCGTGGTAAAAAGGACAGAGGAGGGTTGGAAATAGAAAGAGACGAGAGGAGATGACAGAAAAGGATTAAAGAGGAAGCTGTGTGTGACTGACCACAGGAGATGAAGCAGCAGTGATGGAGGATTTATTCCCACCATTCACTTGTTAGTAAAAGTAGGAGCACAACAATGTAATAATTACTCCTGAGGAAGTGTACAAAAACAATTTAGTTACTTTTCTTCTGATAAGTAAAAGCATCAAATTATTGTTTTGCATCAATTTTAATGATTTGAATAATGTTTATTGTTTAATTTGCAAAGTAACTTGCTGTGAAGAACACATAGTTTTAATGTTGAATAATGTCACATGGTGATGGAGAAGCTACAGCCATGTAATTACTCATGTACAAGTACAATAAATGATACTTAAAGGTCCAGTGTGTAAAATGAAAACAGTGTTTATTATGAACGTGAAATTCTTGAAACGTGCTCTTTTTTCCCTATTCCGTACAAACATGGCGGCGCAAGATGGCGACACTCTCTAAGCAAGACCCTTGTGTATATATAAAAGAAGAATAATAAGGCTATGAAAACCAAACCAAATTTTATTTTATAGTGATTATACACATACAGATATATTCATTTTTTGCCAATAAACCTTGACAAATATGACACAGTGGACCTTTAAATACAGTAGCTGAGTAAATATAAACTACAACTACAGTCTGCTCTGTCTGTGGATATTTTCAGGTGTTGAGTTCAACAGAGCTGTAATTTGTTGATGTGTCTCTGCAGGGGTGAAGTGATCTCCAAGGCCGGAGCAGAGGAGGCCGTTATTTACGCTGACATCGGTGAGTGTTGGACTCGTCTCTCTGCAGCAAAGTGTTGATCAAACAAGTGCATGCTGATTTCCTCCAGTGACGTCTTTTTGACGCGCTGCACAAGGGCTCCGATAACATCTGCATGATAAAAGCAGCGATGCGTCTCAGTGCTCTGCTGTGGTGTTGGCGCCGTGACCGTGACAGACTCAGGTCACACACAGGCTGCTGGGTCATGTCACATCATGTCTTAGGCGTGTTTGATCCAACTGAGGGAGAATTAGTGGACTGATGCATCTCCGTGATGTCAAAGTGTGGTCAGATTACATTTAAACATGACATAACGTGGAAATAAATCTCATTGAGAATCATGTGACATAAGGTGCAATAAGGGAACTCAAAACAGTTCAACAAAATAGCTCAATAATGTTCTCCAGGTGTTTACAGCATTACAGTCATACATACACACACTGACATGAAAAAGACAAAAGAGAAACATAGAAAAAACCGAAACAGGACACACTCATCATGACCACGGCTCCTCACTCCCTTCCTTCAGATTATTAAGAATTTTTTAACTGTTAATAAAACATATTATTAACCCCCCCCCCCCCCCCCCCCCCCGCCCCCCCCATTTGAAAAAACAAACAAACATAATACACTGATATTGCTTAAAATATTGCTAAAGAGTGTTTTATGTTTAAAGCAGAAGTAAGCTGAATGTTTGTGTTAATATAAGTCTTAAATAGTTATATCTTCCGACAGCAATCACTTACATAGAGTGTTTGGTCCTACAACCTTTATCCAATGCTAACTCCATCGGCTGACAAGAAGTTAGCCAAAACGACCGGATCGCTTACTTCTGCTTTAACTTTATGCCTTTTGGAAATCATTTCATCTTTCACTGTTCACATTAACACTAGTTACATTAGTTTCAAAATAATGGACAAGTTCACACTGAATGAGAACAGTGATGGTGTATCTTCTCCCAGTCAGCTTCAACTGCATGTGTTGTGGGTCTCTGAAAAGATTGTAGTTCACTTTTTCTACAGCATCTGTCAGTCACGAGGGTCTGACCATTTAAGAATCATGCGAGTTTGTTTGGACATACACTGGGTCCAGAAATCTAAAACAAAACAAAAAATTGTCCTGCAGAGTCTTAATTTTTTTCTGAATTTTCCAATGACACTAATTCACCCCCGTCTTGTTTCCGATTGGAGATCCTGAGCAGAGAAACATCTGTACAGTTTGGTGATACAGAAGAGGACAATGTGTCAGACAATGTTTTTCTCTTTACAGAGATTGTGTGAAGCAGGTGTTTATTTAAACTTTAAATGTTCATTGTAATAATGATGTTTTATAAACACCTGACAATGCACAACAACACAAACTACAGACTGCAAAACCACCCAGCAGAAACATGACTGTAGCAGCCTGCCTCACAGAGGTGGACTGGACTCCACTGCGTCTTGTTTCTGTTAATTTGGACTCATTGTTTTCACCCCGTGCCTCTCCAGACCTGCAGTATCTGTCCGACATCCGGCACCAGATCCCCATCACGGTTCAGCGTCGCCACGACCTGTACTCCGTCACAAGTGTGCAGGAAGGATCCGGCTGAGGAACCAGGTGTGAAGCAACCGAACAGGAATCGAACAATGACGTCTCCTTCCTGAGGCTTAATTAATTGTGGAAACAGGAAATGCAGCTGGAACGGTCGCCGAGTGATCCCCAGTGATGTGAGTGCAGTGATGCTGCAGACCTCTTCAGGATGGAACTGTGATTACGTCTCTATAAGCAGTCGATGGGCTGAGAACTGACGGTGTAGGTGAGCAGTGAAGAACTTCATAATTAGCTCCAGATTAACTTTTGAGAGAAACTATTTTTACTGGACTGATCTCCATCCAGTTGCTGTCTGTTTGGGTCTTTAATCCATTTTGCTTATTCTGTCTCATGACAAATGTTAGTTGATAACGACTGTTCACAGATTTGAAATGTAAAAAAACAAAAAAAAATGTTATTATTAAAATAAATGAATCGATCTGTGAGGTGAATGAAAAACATCTGCAGCTATGACTCTGAATGACGTGTTAGAAAGGTACAGTCAAGCACACACAGAACAAAGTGAAGTGGTGAGATGAGCTTTTCCTGAAGGAAAGTGTAACTTCCACTAGTTATACTTATCTATACTTAACCCCCGCCCTCCCCTCCAAACACACACACATTAAATATTCAACCCAGTGGTTTACAAATCAGTGCTCTATTGCCTGAGGCAGAAAAAAAGTGACAGCTGTGGGAAAGCAGCTGTTTTAAACATCTGTCTCTCTTGACTGTGGCTTCATGGCCTCGGCCTCCTTCTCGTGCTGATGTCGCCTCCTGTATCCTGAAGGAAAAACAAACAAACAGGTTTTCAGTTAGATACAAAAGCAACAGCATGTAACGGAGTGTTCCGCCTCTGTAACATGAATACAGCGGTGTGTTGAACAACGGCTTCAGAGCCATTATGCTCGCCAATGCAGCGACAGAGCAGTGGATCAGGCCTACTGATGGGTTAACCAATCACAGCTCTGTTCAGCTCAGGATGACAAACCTGATTGAGAGCCTGCTCAGGAACAAACACACACATTACACGCAGGTTTATGGATGTGAAACGCTGACAGGTTACCTGATACTGTGGTTACACAGGTGCCCTGTTGTGACATGCCTGTCACATGAGGCCACCAAGACCATAGGATATTATGTCATTTAAAAAGTCTATGACTGTTGCCATGTCAACTAATACATGAGCACAAACAATCAAAGGAAGAAAGTGCACTACAAAAATCCACAACAAGCAATGTGGACTCACCTTTAAGTATTTAACAGTGTTTGCTCAGGTTAAATAGAGCGACATTTCCATAAATTCTGTGGAAATTAAGAAACTAAAACACAACTGACTGACAGAGCAGACGTGTCACAGCGCTCAGCTCCGTTCACTGCAGCAGACAATGTTTGATACTAGAAATTACAAGGTTGTTTTTGCAGTGGAAAGTGTAGAAATACAATCAAAACTTCCAGTTGCAAAGAAATGTGCCGTGGCTAAGTCCACCGGTAAGAAAGCTTTCATGTTTAAAGCTTCCTCTGACTGGAATAAGTTGCCTGTAAATATCCGATCCACATTCTCATTTCATTTTTTTTTTTAAATGCTCTGTCCTCCTCTTATCTCAGAAATCACTGTACTACTTGTCAGATGTAACACCCCCATAATTCTGCTTCTTTGCTGCTGATCCACTGATGCTAGCATTAACATTATTACTTCATATTACTTATATAACCTTGTTTTGTCTGATTGATTTGTCTATTTACTGTTTTGTTGTTACTTTTTCTTCTTTTTTTGTTGCTTCTTTGTTTCGCTTTCTTGTTTTGTTTGTTTGTGTTGTCTATGGTCTTGTCTATCTGTGACTATTTTGTACACCGTTACATGTAGGACCCCCTGGAAAACCAGATAGCATATCTCAATGGGTTACTCCTAATGAAGAATTTCCAACAAATGTGACATCGCTGAGCTGAGCTGTGGATCAAACATGACCAAAGGAAAATGGCTAATGGTGTCCTCACTACGGCAACAAGCTACTGCTCTCTCTCTCTTCTCATTACTCACTTCACAACATTTTCTGTCATTTTTTCGTCATTTGATACCCTTCAGGTGTAACTGGTTGTTACCAATGGAAACGTGGCTCATGGTAACTAACCTGAGAGTGAAATGAAGACCAGCCTGACAGATCTGTGAGGAACTAGAGCAGAGCTGCAAGTGTGTGGTTTTATTTTGGAACAGTGGAGACTGTGGACAATAAGCTTGTATCTAGGTTTTGAGACTTATCCTGGTTTTGATCTTGTGTGTGACGTGACATTTACATGGAGCATAAAAAACATGGTGATTCACACCGCCGGGCCCCTATGTGCTGTTGCGGCACAGAATGTTGTTTATATGCAACAGTATTGTGGTTTGTGGTGGAGCGTTCAGGTAACACCTCTGAAACCCAGGACCATTTGAATGATTACATGCACAAAACATAACCAGATCCTAACCAGTGCATGTGTAAAAATGTGTAGTTGGAGGGAGTGTGTCACCAACAGGAGATGCCTACCTCTCATTTGACGCTGATAATGGTACTCCTTCTTCCTCCTCTTACTGATCCTGTCCAGGTGGATCTGATAGAACACTCCCGCTATCACCATGACGCCGACCACCACACAGAGACCCGTGCTGAAGATCCACATGCCCTCCGATGCTCGTCTGATCATGGGGCTGCCCTGCACTCCATCTGAGCCGGACAAGTATTAGTGAGATTAGTGAACAACAAGCGGCGACTTTACAACAACAGCAGGAACAGAGGGGGCAGCTGTGGTGTCACTCACAGCTGGTGGACATCAGGGTTTGGTTCATGGGCAGGTTCTCTATGATGCACGACACCCTGGAGTCTCTGGAGACGTTGACCGTCAGCTGGCTCGTGATGTTGTAGAGATGGGAGTCCGGGAGCGCGGCCGCCCGGGTCCTCACCGAGCCTTCTGGGGGCTCCTCTGTGTCGTTGATGAGCCAGTAGACAGCCGGTGCAGGAAAACCTCCGCTGGTGTGACACAGGAAGGCCGTCTCGTAGCCCGGCGATGCTTCCTCCCTCTGGAGCTGTGGGGAGCTGAAATTGGCTGCAAACAAAACATCCATCAGAGACAGAGGGGGGTTAGTTTCTCTAAATCATTCCTCCGATCACCTCCATATGAGTCGGACACTGACCTGCTGTTCTGAGGCACACGTTGCACAGGGCAGCACTTTGGTTCTCCCCTGACATGAGGAATAGTTTATAATAGCTGTTGTCGTCCGTGGGAGCGACCGTGGGCAGCTCCAAAGACAAGTTTCCTGTCAGAGCAGCATCAGAGGAGAGTTTTGCGCTGATGGAGCTCCATTCCTCAACAGTTGCATCCTCTCTCCACTCTGACCTCAGCACCACCTCACTGTCTCTCCTCCACTCAATGGAAAAATTCACATGGTTTGACAGTTCAGGGTAAAAGCAGGGCACTGAGACCGGTCTCCCCACTACGCCCAGGACAGTGTCCGGCTCTGTGAATGAAGGAGAGAGAGTTAGATCGTTAAGTTTTTAGTGACAGTGGTTATATCAGGGTGTAATCTACATGAGCGGACAGTCATCTTACCCAGACAGGCGCAGACAGTGAGGAGGCTGAGCACCAGTCCCGTGCGCCACAGTGCCACCGGCATCGCCCTCTGTGGGCACGGCTGCGCGCGCAAGACGCAAAAATAGTTAAGAGATACTTTGCTTTTGAGCAAAAGCAACAAAGACATGTCTCCAATTAACTCACACACATAAATGTGTATACATATATCAGTCTACGTTTCCGTCCTCTGCTGTTTCCTTTAACTGCTCCAAGTGTTACGCACACAGTTCATCACGCTGAAGGAATCCGCCGTCATGTTGCGGCTTGTTGATCCATGACTGAGCTGACTCCTTCGTCTACCTCTGCTTCTCTCTTTTCTGGTTTGGTTAACAAATGGTCACCGTCGGATTTTGGAAATGAACTTATTCGCAGGCTGAGCGAACTTAACTATCACAGCAGCAGCCTCCAAACACACAGATCCTGTCAGCAGCTCAGTCCAACCTGTTTGACTTCTTCTCAGGTCACACACACCCACACGCCCACACACACTGTGTGAGGTAGACAGGATATGACTGTTCACAGGTGTGTGCGACAGGAAACAGATATTGTTGAAACTAAAACCAATTATTAAACTTTGCATATTTTGGAAACATGGTAGTTATTTTGAACAGCTAAACTAGGCTACTTTGTCTACTTTAAAAAATGAAACCAGATTTCCGTCTCTCTTTCTCTCACATCTAGCCTACGTTTTTTTTTTATTGATTAGCCTATATCATTTTCTTACTGTGTATTTATTTTAATTTTCTCTTTAAAAATTTTTTTTCTGTTTTTGCAGTTATGTTTTCAGTACTGAACTAATGTGATTTTCTAATATTTGTTTGAATTTTCAAATAAGGTTAAAGCTCCATATGACTATTGTAATATACAATAATGCACGCAGAAAATAGAAAATGAATAAAAACAATTGATCTAGACATAAACTCTAGACAAGTGTATGAGACAACTTCATCAGATAATGCAGCAAATGACAAGATTAAACATCCAGTGTAGCTGAAATACATTTTAAAAAATCTGTTATTACCTCAAATAAGCTGGAATGAAATGGACCAAAAGCATGAAAACAGCCTGTGTGCCCCTTCAGTCTAATACCTCCAGGATCAATTACATATAGCGTACCAAGAATGAGGCTAAAGCTAAGCTAGCACTGTAATGCCAGCCAGAATAATAAAAAGTCAAAATGAAATTATATTTAACCTACAGAAAATGCAATAACCGTGTGATCCACTAGGGGGCGGTCTGCTGGCGATAATGAGAAACCGATACAGTTTTACAAACGTTTATAATTTTGTGTTAAAACTATTTTAAATGTTCTGTGTGCTTGTTTTTTTTCTTGGTCAATAACTTTTTTACTATTTTTGAATCCAAAAATAAAATTTTGAGAAAGAAACGACGGCGGAACTGACGTGTACTAAAGCAGACGGCGTCCGTTTGAAGGCTGTGGCTTTTACACCCTAAGTTTAGGCTGACAGGGGGAACTTCTCTCTCTAAAATGAGCAAAGCTTCCTCCTCCAGAGGGATTTTTGGTAACGAACCCAAACTCGTGAACCACAGGGACCAAATCCGGACATGTAACGGTCTGTCTCTCATCTAGGTTTGTTGTTTCGAGAGGAGACACTGCCTGCGAGTCTCAACTCGGGGCTCACAGAACTAACAACCGTCCAGAGGCTGAAAATACTGCGGCACATGGACTCATAATCATAACACGCAGACTTCTCAGCGCATACAGCTGTTATTTTACTCTACATAAATTAATTAAGTAGGAAAATTAGTTAATAAAGTCTATCAACAACACTCTGTGCTACGGCAGGTGGCAGTGTGAGCTCCTCAGGTTTGTCTTGACCCTTCAGTAAACACGAAGAAGAGGAGGAAGATAAATACCAACAGAGCTGCAGGGTGACCTCACCTCGTGCCTGTGTGTTTTTAGGATGATCACAGGAACTAATGTGCCTGTGAGATTTACCTGCAGTCAGACCTCGTCCTGACGCACCATGACGGCTCTGAGGAGGCTTCACCCATGGCTGTCACTGCTGCAGAGACCCTGCACACTGAGCTGTCAGAGAGCAGCTCCACTCACCACCTTCAGGCCACAGCGGCTGAGAGCTGCCCCCACCCTGCAGCCCAGAGGGGGGGTCCTCTCTGCCTGCAGGTAATAGTAGTAGTAGTAGTAGTAGGCTAGTGGTAATTTATTTGTCACCGTAGGGAAATTGAGTTGCAGCGGATCACACTCTTGACATTTCATCTAATCTAACAGATAAAAACAGCACAGTACAACTTTCACACATAGATTAACAACACTCATCATCAGTGGGAGTCACACTTTTTATGTTTGTCTCAGCCTTAACCTGATCAGACCAGCTGAGCAGGCTATGAGGTGACCAACACTAACAGTGACTATCGATTATTAAGGGATTTAATGGCCTGAGGCATTTCTCTCTGTCCTATCTCTGTAGGTGCCTTCCATACATGGCAGAGTGATGCCCAGCAATTTACTAGATATGTTATAATTTCTGGTGCAGGTGGAAAAAAACGGACTCCTTTAACAGCGGACAGCAGACAGGACTCCCAGACGAGGAGTGGGAGGAGGAGGAGGAGGAGGAGGATGGAGATTTCATTGAGGACAGTGAGGTGGAGGAGCTGTTCCAGGAGCAGGCCCTTGAAGGCATCGCTCAGGGACAGCACAGGGTCTTCATCGTCCAGCCTGATGTGAAGTGGGGGAGAAAGAAGCAGCATCTGACCACCGGTAACCAGACCAGCACATAGATATGTGATATGTATGCATCATGTCGGAGGGTTGGTTTCACTAACTGGTCTCTTCTCTCTGCAGCTGAGCTGATGATGGCCGAGGCCGAGGGGCTGGTCAACACTTTGGACAACTGGAGGGTGGTGGACACCATCATCCTGTCCACCAAGACACCCGAGAAGAAGAGGATATTTGGCAAAGGCAACTTCCAGTCTCTGACAGGTATTGTCCACTGTGTCAGTGTCAGGGCTCCAGACTAACATTTTTTACTAGGAGCACAGTGGCCCCTAACTTAAAGGGGTAGTTCAACATTATGGCAAATTGGCCAATTGTCATAATCCCTTTAGTTCTTAGGAGTAGGTTTGTTACCTTTAATTGTAGGTGCAAGCTATTTTTAGAATGGCGGAGCAGACGTTGCTTAGAGCTGCGCTACGGAGGCTAATGGGATTTCTTGGTTTCCCTCATCAAACTCATCAAATACACAATCCAACAACTCCAAAACGCCCTCATGGACAAGTCTTGACCTGCACATTCACCACGCTATGAGATAATAACGGAACGTTACAAGACAGAGTTGTTTTTGAGGCAAATGCAGAGACTGATGCCGAAAAACTGCCTCCGGTGGGAGTTTCGTTGTACACACGAGTACAATGACAATAAAGTATCTTGAAATCTTGAAATCTTGAACGCACATCAGCGGTTTTGTATGAATTTACCTCGAAGACAACTCCGTCTCGTAACGTTCCGTTATTATCTCATAGTGTGGTGAATGTGCAGGTCACAACTTGTCCACGAGAGAGTTTTGGAGCTGTTGGATTGTGTATTTGATGAGTTGTAATGACAGATTCAAGATTCTTTGAGTCGCCCCTTTCCACATTTCACCAAATGACAAATTTACTGGTTGTACATGCGCAAGTAGATGAAAAACTTACATGCACGGTCTCAAATTTTTAGGGCCAAAATGCCCCCATTTAGGGGCAGTGTGATTGTCCACCTGTGAACATGTGCAATGCGTCAGGTCTTCTGACAGTCGTCTGTGCTTTTGCCTCCTCAGAGAAAATCAGACAAACTTCAGGAATCACAGCAGTGTTTGTGAATGTTGAGAGACTGCCTCCTTTGTCTGAGGTGAGTGTGGCTGAAATTCGCCCTCTAGCTGCACATAGACAGGAGTCCTGCACTGACTGGTTGTCTATTCACCCACACAGAGGGAGCTGGAGGAAGCATGGGGCGTTAAAGTGTTTGACAGATATTCAGTCGTCCTTCACATCTTCCGCTGCAACGCCAGAACCAAAGAGGCCAAGTTACAGATCTCTCTGGCTGAGATTCCCTTGTTGAGGTAAAGTACACTGATTTTTATTTTCCACCCTTTAAATAGTTTTTCTTCTTAAAACTCTGGTATCATTAAGCCAGTGTTTTTTATTCATTCTGTCTATATCATTTGCAGATCTCGTTTGAAAAATGAATTCTCAAACATGGATCAGCAAGGTGGAGGAACGAGGTACATCGGAGGTTCAGGTGCTGTGGCATGTCAGTGTGTGTGTATTGGATGGTTTGCTGCTTTGGCCGGAGCGGCACTCAGCCTGGTGCTTGGTGTCCACAGGTGAGACGCTGTACGAGGTCCAGCAGAGGCTGCTGAAGGAGCGGGAGATGAAGATCCGCTCGGCGCTGGAGAAACTGCGGAGGAAGAGGCACCTGCTGCGATCTCAGAGGAAACACAGAGAGTTCCCCGTCGTCTCTGTGCTGGGATACACAAACTGTGGTGAGAGGGGAGACAGGAGGAGAACCGCCGGTGACTCCAGGTCCAGTGCGACGGAGCTGGTACGTTGTCGGATGTTTGTTTCAGTTTGATGATTTTAGTTCCCACTCAGGAAAAACGACTCTGATCAAAGCGCTGACCGGCGACAGCGGCCTGCAGCCCAGAAACCAGCTGTTCGCCACCCTGGATGTCACCGTCCACGCCGGCCAGCTGCCCAGCCGCATGACCGTCCTGTACGTGGACACCATCGGCTTCCTGTCCCAGCTGCCCCACCAGCTCATCGACTCCTTCTCTGCCACCCTGGAGGATATTAAACACTCTGTATGTACCCAACGCTGATATCTGATTTGTGTGTGAGGTGTCACAGCCGCTCAGAGCTACGCTACGGAGGCTAAAGGAATTTCTTGGTTTCCCTCATCAAACTCATCAAATACACAATCCAACAACTCCAAAACGCTCTCATGCACAAGTTGTGACCTGCACATTCACCACGGTAAATGTGCAGGTCACAACCCTCCTGTGTTGAGGGAAACCAAGAAATCCCATTAGCCTTTGTAGTGTAGCTCTGAGCAGCTCACGGCTCTGCTCCGCCGTTCTAAAAACAGCTTGCACCAACAAAGGTAACAAACCTACTCTAGGGATTATGGCAATGGGACAATTTGCCAAAATGTTGAACTATCCCTTTAATCACTTGTACACTACCAGTCAAAAGTTTGGACACACCTCATTCAATGTTTTTTATTTATTTTCATTATTTTCTGTGTTTGCTGACTTGCTCGTCTTCCTCATACTTGGAACAGGATCTGTTGATTCACGTCAGAGACATCAGTCACCCAGAGACGGTGAATCAGAAGGTGAACGTCCTCAACGTCCTGAAGAACCTGGAAATCCCCGAGAGGCTGATGAGCTCCATGATAGAGGTCCACAATAAAACTGACCTTGTTGACAGGTGGGAAGAAAAACCACTGTTGCACCTGCACATTTTCAGAAGTGACTTTTTAAAAAACTTTCTAAGATAATTTCAAAACATGGGCAGCATAGAAAAGATAGGAATCTGCATTCAAGCCAATAAGAGCCAAGAGATATTGGTTATATAGTGGGTTGTTTTCTTAAACCAAACTTTGCATCACACAACAGAAAAAAATATATATATCACCTATTGTTGTTACAGTGGCATGCACAAGTTTGTGCACCCCTGGTCAAAATTTCTGTTGTGAACAGTTAAGCAAGTAGAAGATGAAATTATCTCCAAGAGGCATAAAGTTACAGATGACACATTCCCTTTACATTTTAAACAATACACTTTTTTTATTTTCATCTTTTACATTTTCAAAATGACAGAAAAGGAAAAGGGCCCACAGCAAAGGTTTGGGCACCCAGCATAGTTAGTACCTAGTACCCCCACCCCTCACAGCATGTACAGTAAATAGTAAACAAAACAAAGTTATCTGAGAGCTCAAGTCTCCTGGGGTTCCCATTCTTTTGCAGGCTGCTGCTTTGTTTCCTTTTTTTTTTTTACTCTAAAATTGTAGAAAACAAAAATAATACACTGATATTGCTTAAGATATTGCTAAAGAGTGTTTCATGTTTAACTTGAAGCCCTTTGGAGATCATTTCATCTTCCACTTGCTTAACTGTTCACATTAAAGACCCACTCCCATGAAAATCATGTTTTTCGTGCTTTTCACATGTTCCTGTGGCATTTTTCTTGTGTTAGAGGACATATCAGCAGAAAAGGAAGTGCAAAATTGCATTTCTGAGTTTTTCTGCCTTCAACCTGCTGTGAACCAATGGCAGACGCAAACTGGCAGTTTCAGGGAGACTGGAGCTGACGTGTCACAGCTCCAGGGGAGGGCACTAGTGCTACAAGCTCCCGCCCCGCTCTGCATCTGGCTCAGAGGTGAAAGGCTAAAGTATAACAGGTATAGCTCACCTGGTAGAGCAGCTTGCACCATGAGCAAGGACTATATTCCAGTCTGGGATCGAATCCCAGTGTGGAGTTTTACGCTAAACGCGCTGAATCGGTAATTGTACAATGTCCAGCTGTCAGCGAGGGGGTGACTGGGCGGGTGCAGAGCAGCGCAGTCTCCGCCCACCCTCCAGAGGCGCATTGCTAATGAGCTGCTGGATTTAAAATAACCAAAAAGGGTCGCGGGAGGGGGACTTCAACAAAAATTTTGACCCGGGGTGCCCAAACTTTTGCATGTGTGGGACTGAACTAGTTCTTGATTTTGAAAGAAAAACCATCTCAGTGTTTACTCTTGTCCCTCAGCTATGAGGGTGCAGAGCCCGGCTCTCTGCCCATATCTGCCCTGGAGCAGCGAGGCCTGGACGAGCTGAAGCAGGCCGTGGAGGGAGAGATTGTGAACTCTACTGGAAAACACATCTTGGATCTGACGGTCAACCTCAGCACTCCTCAGTTAAGGTGAGCGCCGGTTTTCTTCACTGTGTTTTCATTCTGTCTGGATTAACAACAAAGCATCGGTAGTAAGCGCGTGTCCTCGCACACAGCTGGCTGTACAAAGAGGCCACCGTCCAGGACGTGCAGGTGAATGCTGACGACGGCTCGGCTGTCGTCAAGGTCATCATCAGCAGCGCCGCTTACGGACGCTACAGGAAGCTGTTCACAGGCAGATGACAGAGCGAGGAGGAGAGCGATGGAGCTGCAGATGAATGACTGGCCTATGTGAATGTAGAAACTGAGCTCAAACATCTTTAAAAACGTATTGAACCGTATATTGATGTATAATATTGTAAACATATAAAAACTGCACAATAGAGCTGTAGAAATCAAACGTGGCTATTTGGGATTATAAATACCTGAAATATATATCATATAAGACTTTTGTTTTTGTTTTTTCCTCAAAATTTTTCTTGCAGGTAAAATAGAAAATAGAAAATTAGGTATTTTGGCTTTAGCTCCTGAGGAATAAAATCACAGCTACTGTTCTTTTATCTGGCCGTGTTTCTTCTGTACAAGTTTTTGGTTCAGTCCAATAACCAGAGGGCAGAGTGGAAGTGGCCCCACAAAGTCTCCCGCGATGATGTTGAGGCTCCCGGGGTCCGACCCTGGCACCTGCTCCTCCACCCAGTTCTTCACACACTCCCAGTTACTGAAGGTCAGCGTCCGCAGGGATTGCTTTGGGTTCACAGTGATGTAACACCGATCAGCTGTCAGGTTCAGGCCGCAGACGAAGAAGCCCTCTGACAGGAGAAGGATACAAAGTTAAAGGGATAGTTCAACATTGCCAAAACATGCCAAAATGTTGAACTATCCCTTTAATAACTTGTACACTACCAGTCAAAAGTTTGCACACACCTCATTCAATGTTTTTTTTTTATTATTTTCATTACTTTCTACACTGTAGATTCAAACTGAAGACATCAAAACTATGAAGGAACACATATGGAATTCTAGATTTTAGATTTTTCAAAGTAGCCACCTTTTGCTTTGATGACAGCTTTTTGCACACTTTTGATTCTCTCATTAGCTTCATGAGGAACTCTTTTCCAACAGTATTGAAGGAGGTCCCAGAGGTGCTGGGCACTTGTTGTCTGTTTTGGCTTCATTCTGTGGGCCAACTCACCCCAAACCATCTCAGTTGGGTTCAGGTCAGGTGACAGATAACACTTTTGTTTTAATCAACATTTTTGTGTTAACTATATAATTCCATATTTGTTCCTTCATTGTTGTTTTGAAGTATGAATCTACAATGTAGAAAGTAATTTAAAAAAAAAGACCATTGAATGAAGGTGTGTCCAAACTTTTGACTGGTAGTGTATGTTCATGGAAAAACAAGAGGAAGCACATTTAATCATCTTATACTGTTATTTGACGTCTCTATTGTCACACACTCTCACCTGGACGCCCATGGGCTTTTTTCCAGTCCAGGTAACTGATCAGTCCCTGTGCCGTGTGCTGGTTGGCCCACCAGTAGGGGATGTCAGGCCACAGCTCCTTGTGTCTCTCTGCCGCCTGGTTGTCGTAAGACAGGACGACCTGGTAACCAGACGCCCACAGGCTCCGCAAGGTCAGGACCGACTCCTGTGTGGTGGGGGGACAGGGTTAGATGTGATAAGGTGCAGCGTGGTTTTCATACAGTCGTCTGTGCGAGGAGAAAAACCGACCTCACGAGGACAGAGTTTAGAGCCGAACAGCTTCTTCAAGCAGAGAATGAATGATTCATGGCATCTGTCGTCCATTCCCTCCAAATGGCTGCAAGCGAGGATAACGATCTCTTTAGGATGAGACTCCAACCAGGTGGCGACGGACAGCAGGGTTTCCTGTGAGGGGCGGGAATTGCACATTCACCATAAACATAGATACTACACAGCACAGGTGTTTTTATTCAGTCTATAAAACTCACCAGAACTGTCAAGTGTGTGTATATGACGTGTGTGAAGTAGAGGTCGCTGGATGAGTCGTGGGGTTTGTGTGCAATGCGCAGATCGAAGAAGCGGATCCCCATAGAGAGCTGCTCCTCGATGCTTTTATCCTGCAGAGAAGAGACAGTGACTCCATTAGATTAGACGTGTTTGTCCACTACGTCTGCACTTGTGTTACAACAGAATTAGATATATTGGATTGCAGTAATTGATATCATTTGTATTAAGAACCACAAAGTGAAATGTCTTTGTCAAAATGTTTATATTGACAGTGGATCAAATGACTCTGTCTAGCCAGGAGAAAATGACACCGACTATGCACCTTACCCTTAGCTCTAATAATAATATTAATATTAATAATAATGATAATAGTTAGTTATTATAACACCTTTAAAACACAAAATGCAGTGTGCAAGCAGCTCCCAACTAAAAAATGTTATGTTTAAAGTGCTTAACATGAAAAGACATGAAAGACACATTAAAAACAATGAGAAGGAATAATAACACAATAAAAGAATAAAGTGTTTCAGCATCTTTCAGTTCCTTGTTTTGCTTTAACACTAACCACACCCCCAGCCGCAGTTCTTCTCTTACTGTCTCATCACAGCTACAAAACTGTTGTGGAAACAAACAACCATTCACTTGTTCACCTAGGATAAGGTTCATATTCCAGGGTCATTTCTTGTCTTTCAATAAAATTATCGAGCTAATTATTTAACAAAAGAAAAAAAACACAAAAACAAACAAAAAAGTATGTCATTGCAGTTTTAAACTTTAGAAAAATCTATTGAGTTTGTTGGTTCCTGACAAACCTAACACACTAACACACATCGATGACATTCTTAAGTTTTACACAATCGACCTTATAGAAAGAATCCTGGGTGTTGTCTGTCAGACCAGTTCAGGTCGACTTTGCACACGTCACTAAACTTCAGGCATCAATGGACCTTTTTCACAACAGAGCAGCAGAAGGTGACAGAGTTGTCGTCTCACAACAGCATAGTAGGCAAATCTCACATAGCCTAGGCAAATCACATAACAACAGTAGAGAGACAGATATGAACACATCCCATAACAATGTCACACCAACTCATCAACGACTTCTATCTCCTGTCTCATACCTCTAGACACCTACATCAGCTGTGTAATCAGCATGGGGGCTGCTGTACTCTACTGTAGCTACACACCTGTGTGGTGGCCCATCTGAAGATGGCAGGTCTTGTGAAGCAGTGGCAGAGTCGGTCCAGGAGCCGGAAACAGTCGGACTCAGACCTGAGCAGGGGGGAGTTGATGTCCAGGCAGTAACTCATGGCATCATGGCTCCCTGCATCCACACACACACACACACACACACACACACACACACACACACACACACACACACACACACACACACACACACACACACACACACACACACGCATGTTTGTACAGCAGTTGTTGTGAGGACACTCATTGACATAATATATTCCTTAGCCCCTTACCCTTACCTTAACCATCCAAAACAAATGCCTAACCTTAACCATTACTCTTAACCTAAACTTAAACTTAATTATAACCTAAACTAAAGTCTTAACCCTCAAACGGCCATAATGTCCTCACTTTCCCAACATGTCCTCACTCTGATGGTTTCAAACTCAAACTGGTCCTCACATGTATAGCTGTACAAGTAGCCTAGGCTACTTGTACAGCTATACATGTGAGGACCAGTTTGAGTTTGAAACCATCAGAGTGAGGACATGTTGGGAAAGTGAGGACATTACACACAGAGAGATACACATACACGCTCCTGGACAAATAGAGTGATGAAGGTGATAATGGAGCAGTCTCAGTTAACATGAAGTGACATAGTCAGTTTAAAACAGCCAGTAAGAGCAGCAGCAGCAGGTCATTGTGTTCTTCTCTGCTGTGGAGGAGAGACACTCTGCACTGGGAGATCATCTGGAAAACATCAAGACTGTACCAGGTATGGCCAGGTGCGTCAGGGGAACGTCCCACAGCTCCTCGGGCAGCGCAGACATCCAGTCCATCCAGCTCTGGTCCATGTCGCTCAGACCGGCAGCAGACTCAGTAAAAGCAGGTCTGAAAGTCGCTGATGATGCCGCTCACTGCTCCTGTTAGTTTCTGGACGTGATCACTATCTGACCGCAGCAGACCGAGGAGGAGGAGGAGGAGGAGGAGGGGGGAGAGGGAGGGACATAGCTACAGCTGGGTTTCCGGAGTCTTTTTGTGTGTTGTAATGACTGTCAGCTGCCGACACACAAAGTCACACGCGTGGATCACTCGGTGATCGTGGAGAGTGACGGTAGAAAAACACAGACTGCGCTATTTCTATTTATTTCTATAGCCTATGTGTCTTCTTTGAACATATAATTGACCAAAACACCAGTCCACGTCTGTGTGTTTGCTGTGACGTACAACGAGGGGGTGGAGCCAATAACACAGAAAAAAAATATTTCAGGATGAAGATTAAAGAAGATAAGTTTTAGATTTGTTAGAATCTGCGGGGGGGTTGGGATCTAATCAGTAGTTTATTTGATGTCATTTCAGTAAACTGCTCTTCATGCTGTCAAACAGGTCAATGATGTGCAGACTTGGAGACTGCAGCATCCTAAGAAATATATGTTTTTTGTTGGAACATTATTCGTGCTTTTATTTTATTTTGGATTACAGTGTTTTAAGGTTTTAAAGTGAAAAGATCATGGCAGGAAATTGATAATAAGTTCATTTATACATTCCTCCATCATCATACAGGCTGAGACAACCTCTCCCACAGTAGATCTGACTCTCCTCTACCAGTGTAAGAAGCAGCTGGCTGGATGTAGAAAAACAACCACACAAGGAAGCAGCACACAGAAAGTCCCTGATATAATGAGAATTTAACTAAATTAAAGTTGAAGCTACTGTAAAATCGTGGAAATTTACAACTATGTAACAGTCACTGTGACTGTATATTTAGTGGCTGTAAAATGTGTGGGAAAAACAGAAACAGCATATTTGGAAGTGTAAGATGAATTATATAAAATCAGTGAAGGAAAATAGGGAAATAGAAAAAACAAAAAACATTGGAAATTTAACCAAATCATTCAGTTTTTTTTCTTTCTTTTGTCTACCGGTATATTCATTTTTGTCTGTGCTCTCCTCACAGTGGTGGTCAATAAGGCGCATTTGAGACCCACAAATTGCCTTACTCGGGCTAAAACGTGAAGGGGGAGGGAAGAGCTGCAAATTATTTATTGGACGTCTCATTGACCACAGCTTTAAAATGTATTACAATTAAAGGCTGATTCACCATTATCACCTGTGGATCCAAAGGACTTTGGATATCAATATGATGGAAGCAGATTTTTATTAGTATATTTTAAATTATTTAGGACTTTATTTTATTAGGTAGGCTATTTTGCTACTTTTGTTATGTTAAATTCTTCGTAATTCTTATATAAGCTAGTTCAATTCACTTAGTGAGTAACTCTTCAGTTATGCCATACAAAGGTGTGATGAACAACATGTCTGTGCTGAGAGAGAACAAGAATAAAAAGTCAAAATAAATGAATAAGGTGCATTTTGGGGGGAAAATATAGTTCTTAAAAAGAAAACTAATCAGAACATCAGAGCTGAGGCTCCATAGTCTGAAGACACAGTCACTTCTCCTGTGTGAGACGAGACTGTAACGGTCCAGCACAGGAAACATTGATCTGTCTGAATGCTCAGTGAATAAAAGTGAGATAATTCATTTAAAAATGCTCATGTTTATTTTAAAAGCTCATCTCCACAGGCACAGTGGTGCAGCATCATTTTAAAACAAGGCTTATACCCTGCTGACTAAAGTCAATTATAAGTACAACAGTCAAAGTTGAGTTCATGCAAATAAGGTTTCCATGCATTTTGCATAAGTCATGTCTTCTCTACATTCTCTGTGCATAAATACGTGTATTGTAGGTGATACGGTTTAGCTACTTGAGGAACTTGCTGCCCACATGTCACATTATAAAAGGCTACATTACAGTCATATGTGCTCTTCAGATACATTGTTTGTGCTTACTCATTTAAAAAGCCTACGTTAAGGTGAGATTAGTAGTATCATTATTGCTTTGGTCACAAGAACAGAAAACCAGCCGCCTTGCTGACTTGTGAAAACCAATACAGTGCGTTGCATAAATAGTGAACTGAATGTAGACAAACAGATGCAGGTCAAAGTAACAAAAGTTTGTTTCCAGGCAGTTTGAGGACCGAAACATACATTTCACTGCCTTCAAGTGCATTTACATGTACAGAATAGTTCAAGTACTCAAGATTTTTTTTTTCAGCCGCTCTTAATAAAACAAGCTCATAATGTATTTCATGCTGTGATTCACTTTTTTTTCTTCTTTTTTTTTGTAGAGGAATGTGTGGCGTGGTGAAGTCATGAGGACCATTTCAGCAGTTTCTCATTCAGTGTAACAACAGTTGGTACAAAGTGGCTCTCTGTGATAAAGTCCCCAGCAATGATATTCAGAGAGCCCACTCTGGGGCCGGGGGTCTGCTCTTTGACCCAGCTGAGCAGGGTGGGGTAGGTGGACATGACCAGGTCCTTCAGGGACTCTGTCGGGTGTGTGCAGATGTACTTCAGGTCCTCTGTCAGGTTAATGCCCGTGACGAAGAAACCTCCTGCAAACACAAAACACACGTGTGATTTTCACGAGTGGTGAATGATCAGGTAACAAGTCACTCACTGTGTGTTTGGTGTTAGCGGCGGATCACCTGGTCGGCCGTGCTGCTTCCTGTGTTCGAACTCCTCGATGAGAGCCTCGGCTTTGCATTTATTGGCCCACCAGTAAGGTATGTGTGGCCAAAGGTCGCCGTGACTACTGGCAATATTGTGCTCATAGGAAACAATCACCTGGTAGCCTAAAGCCCACATGTTTCGAAGAGTCAACACTTCCTGAAATCGACACAATGATAGGCTCAGTTTCATATCACAGCAAGCAGTTAAATATTACTGAAAATAAATGGCTGGTATCTGTCTGTATTTTTCTACTGTCAACAACTCTTATGAAAACACAAAAACCAGCCAATGTGCATCTGATCAGCCCAACTGGTTCCTACCAAAAATGTAAATCTTTGAAAAAGAGGCACAAATCTATATTTACAATAGTTTGAACTAGAGGTAGATCAATTAATCGGTATGACTGATTAATCAGAGCTGATAAGACATTTTATAAATGATCGCAGAGGTAGCCTAATTGGCTCCAATAGTTTATTGTTTATTGTATTGTTTATTGTATTCTTTGGATCCCCATTAGTCTACATAATGATGCAGACTATTCTTCCTGGGGTCCACATTAAATCAAACACTTATTCCAACAATACAGTGTTTATACAAAAAATTACACAAAATCATTTATCCTGAATATATAAACAAGATTATAGAAATGCATACTAAGTAGTACAAAGTAAACGAGTTAACATGATCAAGAGGAACAACATAGCTCTCTACATGATTATCAAATAGCTACATGATTATAGACATGACATGATCAAGAGGAGCAATATCGTTTTTTACATGATTATAAAATAGTTACATGATTATAGAAGAGCATACATGAGATAACCCAAAGCATAAATATTCAACGCAGGTGTACTAACATGCTTGAATTCAACTTGACATGAATGCCTAATTTAGTAGTAGTCTATTGCAACATAATGACGAAACACAGCTTCTCTCAGTTTCATTTTAAAACTGGACATTCCCGTGGTTGTGATCAAGTATGAGGGGAGACTGTTCCAGTGAGCTACAGCTCTATACATAACTGACCTTTTGAGTGCATTGGTTCTAGGTAAAGGCAAGGTGAAGTTGTTTCCTGAGGCCTGTCTAGTGCTATGTTTCACATTTGTCGGTTGAAGTTGTAAAAACAAAGAAACAGGTTTAAGTGAAGTATAAGTCTTTCTCAAAAACATTATAAGACTATAAGCCAGTCTCTCCTCCACCAGCATCCATGTGAGACTTTTGCGCATACTCATGACACTTTCTCTGATAGAGCACCGCAGAGCAAGGCGTGCTGCCCTGTTATGAGTTAGCTGCAGTTTAAAAAGGTCTTTCTTTGAGGCACTGGACCAAACTGTTGGGCAGTAATTCAGATGAGACAGAACTAAGGAATAATTAATAGTTTGACAGTTGATTTATTCAGCAGGTAGGTGATTCTTCTAATATTAGAGATATTGTAACTCATTTTAGACACTATATTATTGATATGATTTGACCAAGACAAAGTTTCATCCACTGTTACTTCCAACAGTTTGGCTTCTTTGACCTGTTCTATAGCAATGCATTGCATAGAAAGACACAGTTTGGGTTCAGACCTCAGTGCATGATTAGAGCCAATAACCATACACTTTGTTTTCAAGACATTCAGGCATGTCATTAACAAATATAGAGTATAGTAGCGGCCCAAGGCTGCTCCCCTGTGGGACCCCACTATTCAGCGTTGCAGTACTTGAGAGGGTGCCAATAGTGGCTGATGGTTGCCCACCCTTCACCAGTCACACAGTCAGACAACATCTTATTGCAGCAGAAGGTGAGGGTAACACCACTGTGTACCTGAGATAATTCATATTGCAACAGGGCCACACATTAACGCTCACCTGTGAAACTTAATATTACATAGACTGCATTTTACAGCAGAGCTGCCTGCGCTGTCGCGGTCTTACAGGAGGCATCCGGGCCAAAAAGGGTTATTGTGATTAAAATGTGTCGGCTTTGAGCGAGCTGTCTGGACCATTAAGTCCTAATGTGCTTCCTTCACATCAGTCACTTAATAGGGTCTCAGCTTTCTCCTGCTCCAAACTACGGTATAATATATCACCCTTTAAAAATGACTATTGGCCCAACCTCTAGTTTAAACTGCAGAGCACTGTAGTTTTACTAAAAGTTACTCAAACAGGAGTAATAGAATAATGTATTTGATAGGAACTAGTTCTGGATGAATCCAAAGTTGGTGAAGAAATATATGTTTGAACAGGAGCAGAAGGTGGTGACTATGGCTTCACAAAAGCGTAAAGCAGTCATTGTCTTTTCATTGTTCAGAGAATCTATTATAATAACCTAATGTATAGTCTTCAATACAGTTGGGCTGCTATAGGAAAGTACCTAAATGTACCGAGAAAGGCCTGGGCTGTAATAACCTCTTTAGACAGTGGAGATCTACAACACACAGGGATATGCTAAAAGAAGCTTTGACTACACAGGAAGTACTTATTAAAGTAATTTTCCAGCCCGGGATCAATAAAGTATCTCTTATATCTTAGTCTGATCACTTCATTGTTGATTTCAGTATTTTCACAGGATTTGTTGCAAAAAAACAAACAAAAAAACATTCACTATCACCAACTCTATCCTCGTATGAAACTTGAGAAGTCGTACCGTTTTGGGACAGAGTTTGGAGGTGAATGTGTTGCGTATGGTCGCGAGCAGCTGCGTGTGGAGCTCCTGGTTCAGGCCGAGGAAGTGGCTGAAGGAGAGGATGACCACCTCTTTGGGATGAGCGTCCAGCCACTCTCTAATCTCCGTTAGCACAGTCTGTCAGGAGGACACAGAGAACCGTTTCGTCTTCCTCTGCAGCAGCAACTGAACATCATTCACCAGGATCAGGTTGTGAATCCTGGAGATGCTTGAGAGGTTTTTAAAACTTATTCTGCAGCCCAAGTGACTCGTGTTCACATCTATCGATGCTTTATACTGTATATTTCGTTTGATTTAAAGGGACAGTTCAACATTTTGGCAAATTGACCCATTGCCATAATCCCTACAGTCTTAGCAGTAGGTTTGTTACTTTTAATTGTCGGTGCAAGCTATTTTTAGAACAGTGGAGCAGAGCCGCGAGCTGCTCAGAGCTACGCTACGGAGGCTAATGGGATTTCTTGGTTTCCCTCATCAAACTCATCAAATACACAATCCAACAACTCTGTGCAGGTCACAACTTGTCCATGGGAGTGTTTCATTCATGACGCTATGAGATAATAACGGAACGTTACGAGACAGAGCCGTTTTCGAGGTAAATTCATGCAAAACTGCTGATGCCCGTTCCCGTCAGGGGCAGTTTTTCGGCAACCAGTCTCTGCATTTACCTTGAGAACAACTCTGTCTCATAACGTTCCGTTATTATCTCATAGCGTGGTGAATGTGCAGGTCACAACTTGTCTACAGGAGCGTTTTGGAGTTGTTGGATTGTGTATTTGATGAGTTTGATGAGGGAAACCAAGAAATCCCATGAGCCTCCATAGCATAGCTCTGAGCAGCTCGCAGCTCTGCTCCGCCGTTCTAAAAATAGCTTGCACCTACAATTAAAGGTAACGAACCTACTACTAAGAACTAAAGGGATTATGACAATGGGCCAATTTGCCCAAAATGTTGAACTATCCCTTTAATGTCTGTAGTGAAAGCTGTTTAATATTCACTGAGGCATCATGCAGTGATGGTTTTCGTGGCTTCATCACTTTACTACGTGTGAGAGCGCAAATAAAAAAAAAAACATCCATATGTTTCCAGGGAAGGATGCTGCTTTGTTACAGGACCTATAGGCATCTAACAGAAATAAACTGTCTCCAGCTCCACACAAAGCAACACAGCTGCCAGACAGTTTATTATGGAGGTGGATGGAAGATATGAGTTTAAGACTATTAAAAGTGTTCCTGCTGCAGTAACTGCACCGCATTAAAAACTTCCAAAAGTTACAACCTCAACGTTGATTTTGCAGTGATTCTAGTTGGAGGAATTGATGATTAAACATTTACTACCAATCAAACTCCAGGCTCAGAGGACAGGAGCAAGAGGACTTAGTATCTCACAGCAGAGATTAGTCTTGGCTGGAGATAAAGTATTGTTCTTTATCGTTGTTGCTCCAGGTGCAGTTGGGCCTTACAAGAGGATAAAAAAAAAATCACTGTGTATATTTGTGTTTGCATGCACTAGAATACTGTGAGATGGAAGTGTGGATATCTCATGTTGATATATGGATGTATTGTGTTCTGTGCTGTGTTATATGTGAACAGACATTTTCTCTTGTGTCCAAGACAGATTTCTCCCAAGGGAAACAATAAAGTAACTAAACTTACCTCCACAGTGAGGGTGGTGTAAACACCATGGTAGAAGTAAAGGTCGGTGGAGCTGTCGTTGGGCCTGTGTGCGATTCTCAGGTCACAGTATCTGACCCCACAGTCCAGCTGCTGCTTTATGGTGTACTCCTGCAAGACACATGTTTCAGAGACCATCACAGGAGATCCAGGTTTCAATATGACGCCATTAACAATGAGTAACCACCAGCTGCTGCTGCGTTCGTCTTCCTCTCCGTCTTCCTACCTGCGTTATTGCCCACTTGTACACAAAGGGGCGGATGAGGGGCTTCATGTACTTGTCCAGCTTTTGGAGCATGTCTGGTTGGGTGAGGTCAACGGGGGATCTGTCATTCATATCCAGACAGTAGGTTATTGCATTGTGGCTGCCTGAGTGGGGGCAAATAGAAAAAACACACATCACCAGTGCGTCATGTGGCAGCTTCAAGTGCTGCGAATAAAGAAAACGCATGCAAATGAATGACAAAAGACACTCAAATGAGGTAAACATCTTCAGTCTCTACATTCAGCATAAACACCAAAACCCAGCACATTTCATTAGGCTACCATGCATGCATTGTGTGCGAGTCGAAGCGGTGATTGCGTTTCTTATCTTTCCCATATTTCGCCACTTCACAGCATCTTTTCCCTCAACGCTGTATCTAAGTGCTGAGGTTGCTCCCTTCATTTGCATGTGTTTTCTTTAGGCAGCAGGGCACACAGAGCCACCCTCAGCAGCAAATAGGACAATTACACAATTTGGATGTGTTTGCACATGTCAGACAGAAGCACCCACACACAACACACAGCATTTCCAACCACTGTACTATTTCATTAATAGACAACCATCAACAGTGAGCAGTTTTGGAGGCAGATTACCGGGGATGGCCAGGTGGTACAGAGGGGTGTCCCACAGAGCACATGGCAGCTGAGACATCCAGCTCTCCATGGGCAGCTCTCCCAGACTCAGCTCACTCATCCCGAGCTCTGAGCACAAAGTCAGTCAGTTTAATGACACACAACAGCAGCATCCGTCAGTGATGATGATGATGATGATGATGAAAGTGTATTAGAGATTCTGGGAAGATTCAATACTTCCTCATCAAATAATAGCCTCCGGCAAAACTACAGTAGGATAGCGCCGCATTCAGTGTTGTACACGCAGTGACGTGAGAGAGGTGTCGTCCCGTGCATCTCGCACTTACTGTATCAAAGTGCGGATGTTGTTTCCTGTCGCTGAACCAGCTGAACCAGACCAACCACCACAGAGGACAAATAAGAGGAGTGAGTTAGAGGCGTGCGCCAGAACAAGTCGTCCATCCCCACGCGGCGGAAAAAGCCATGGCCGTACATAAAACATGCATGATCCAGCAGATAAAGCAGCGTGGCCGTGTCCGGGTCTCCAGCAGCAGCAGCAGCAGCTCTCACTCCGGTTCCCTCTTACACCTGCATAGCCCGGGATGGCCAGCCCGCCGGCACATGGTAATGTAGATTATAGGTTACCCTCCATCATGATCTAATGTCCGCGTTATGAGGATGGGTCCGCGTGGCTCAGGTGTTTCAGCGTTCAGTGTGTGAGTCAGTGTGTGTGTCGGTCCCTGAGGTGCAGCAGCAGCAGCGGCAGCAGCGGCGGCGGCAGCGGCGTGGTGTGCGGCGGGCAGGGCGGCACCGCGCCTGCTGACAGATCAGCAGATGCAGAAGCTGCTCTTCTTAAAGAGCCCACTGACATGACAAGTGGAGCCGGTGGGTGACAGAGAGCGATGCCCCTCAAAGTCCCGGAAATAGCCGATAGCACCTACTGCCTCCTCGAGCCAAGCACAGCAGCAGGTGCTTCCGTTTGTTGGTGTTTCCCCTGATTTGAATTGGAAATTAGAAGGTCATCCATCAGTCCTTCAATGGAAAATGATGACCACCAATAAAAATGATAACAGACTGGAAAAAACAAACAAACAAAAATATAAGGACAAATATATCTATAACTTATGATATGGATTTCTTATTTGTTACCAAAGACACAAAACGTCCAATATAAATTAGAAACCATTTAGACTGATGTGATTTAAGAATGAATATAAAATCTCCCTTGTACAATAAAGAGGGTTGATATCCTTACATTCAAAATATTCAAAATATCAGTTTAATGTTAATCATAGCCTGTTGCTTTGCATAATATAACCTTCAAAGTCTGTCCAGACTGTGACACAATATGAGCCACTGTTGAACAAATGTATGATGCTTTTGTAAGACTGATCAAAAAATCATTTTCAAAGATATTTCTTTTACATCTATGTTCATTCTTTAATCTCTGCACTCTGATAATTTTCACTAAATGCATTTGAAATGGTACCAACCAACAGAAGAAAACATCACTGTTTAAATGATCCTGTCATGCAGACACACATGAGGTCATACTTTGTTTTGCATATTAACCCAAACAGATAGCCTAGTGAAGAAAGTTAATTGAAGATTCATGCAGACAGAATCAGCACTGACATATATAAATATGAACTGGGACACCGTCACGTATGTTCTTCCTGTGGTGGAAGTTCGTGTTGCAACTGTAAAAGCTGCACTGCATTTTAGCAAGTTGACCTTTGCTCTGAAATGGGCTTTCAAAGGGGAAGTTGATGAAGTTGTGTGTTTGTTTGTGATAATTTGGCTGATCAGCTCTTGCTCAGCTTCTTCAGCATGTCAATAAACCCTGAAACAGCACTAACCAGGGTGGTGGAGCAAACTACACAAACTGCTCCTGCACTGCTGACTATACAGTAGATTAAACCACACCACAGCTTCTCCCCCGTCTGCTCGTCCCTTTCCCAGGGTTTCATCAGTGAATTTACATATGAAGGCATAAACTATTAGGAGCTACATCTTATATATATATATATATATATATATATATATATATATATATATATATATATATATATATATATATATATATATATATATATATATATATATATATTTGTATTATATCGTTTTGGTTTAAACACTTCACAGGCCCTTGGTACTATAGCATATTGACACAATAATAGGCTATAATATGAACCTGGGCTGCTGTAATAAATACAAAACCTTAACGTTTTTCAGGCCAGGGACCCCCAAACTGATGGAGAGATGGAGCAGGGACCCCCCTATTCTATATAGTGTATAAAATTGTGTTTTATATTAAACTGGGCCTAGTGCCATGTATGTATAAACAAACCTTGTTATTGTGCATTCACTACTAAGCTGTTCAAATAATACCCATGTTCATCAAACAGGTACAGTGAGTATGGCGGCTGTGCCACTGCCATTATAAACACACCTTGTTAACTGATGCCAATGCCAATATCAACAATGCCTGTCAATTGCATGACAATCATGCAGACAAGCTATTCAAATTGAGGTTTTTATTTGTAACATGTGGAAACGAAAAAAAAAAAAAAAAAATTAAATTGTCTTATCAACCAAAAATTCCACGACCCCCCTGCAGCACCTCTGCGGACTCCCTAGGGGTCACAGACCCCATGTTGAAGACCTATGCCTTAGGTTGTATATTACTGCTATTCAACTGGCGGCCCCGGGCCAGAACCGGCCCATCAGTCAAGGGGCCCATCTACCAATAAACAGTATAGCCAATGATAAATAATACAAATCATACAATAAACAATAAAATAAAAATGTGTGCAAGTTTTTTTTTTTTTTTTTATCTTCATAAAACCTAACATTAAAAGTAAAGAGCAAATAAATGGTAGAGAAATGTTTGACGGTCCTATAAACTCTACACCATGGATGTATTATATTAACGCTCTACACAGACTATCTACATGCCCATTTTACGACACTTGCGGCACTTTACGACACTTACACTAACTTACCTACGGCAGAGCAGAGTCTACAAAGACGGTTTAGAAACTGTGAATATCTTTGGAGTCTGGCTTTTGCTTTAAGTGTAAACACGTCGCTTTCAAAGTTTAGGCCGCTCCGCCTCACCTCCATGCTCCTCTCCGCTCCTCTCACCCGCAGCCTCCTGTCCTGACGGTGCGCCAGTGACTTTATGCTCCAGCCCAGCCTCTCTGCTCCTTTCCCCCACACCTGAGCACCCGTCCTGGGCTACTCAGCGCCGGTGCACTAGTCACTGTTATGCCCCAGCCCGGTCTGGGCTACACAATGTCCGCCCGGTCCGCTGTCCTGCTGCTGGAGGTTATTCTGTTTTTTTAAGGGAATACAGTAACTAGTAGTGCTGTAGTATCTAATCTAATTACTTTTCTGAAATAAAGTAATCAGAACAGTAACGTGATTACTTTTAAGAGGAGTAATCAGTAGGGTACCACCACCACCAGTAATTTAATTACTTTTCCAGAGTAATTTGCCCAACACTGTGCTGTCGATGAAATAGGAGATCCACAGGCCACAACCTTCCAACAGAACTGACCCCCTCAAAAATAGTTATAGCCCTGCCTTAGAAAATAGTGATCCACAGCCTGTAAGTGTGGTGTTGCTGCCATCTAGCTTTCCATGTAAAGAACTGACGCACATCATGAATGGTGAACAAACACCGTTTTTAAGAACCCTAACTTTTAAATCAGAGGTCATTATGATCTAAAATTATTCCATAAAAATGACCTACACAAAGAGAACAGCTGTTTGTTTGAACTTTTATTCAAAAACGTGTTTTCCAAAACAGAAACATAGCATGTGAAAATGCATTCGTAGATCCTCACCGTTTGAAAAAAAGGAACTGAATGTGTAGTGTTCAAGTTTTCACCTGTTTTTGCGATTTACAATCCACTTCAGTCAGAACAGTGTTTGCTGCTGAGACACTTAAGAGATGCAGAGGCCAAAAAGAACAGAACAGAACAAAATGCAATGAGACCATTTGTGTTAATGCTGCACAGAATGAACGCTCTACTGAACAAGTTTCTAACAGTTGGTCCTTGTTGACGTCATTTTACAAACAGAACATTTGTAAAAGGGAGAACAGTTATATATAAGTGAAGGCTGTGTTAACAGTTTCTGGTTTATGGAATATGCAGGTTCAACTCATAATGAAGCCACTTGTTTTAAAATAAAAAGGTCATGTGGTCTTGTTTTGATCAGCTCAGGATGAAACATAAAGTTATTATCTGATTTTTTCATTGTTCTAACACTGGGTCTGGTGTCAAACTGCAGTTACAGCAACTGAATGATCAACTATAATCAATTCCTCGTGGCTCTACGGCTCCACTAATCAGTCAGTTGCAGTCTACATGTAGGTCTGTCCAGAGTTGTGTGATAGTATATGTAATGAAGACCTAAAGGTTTTAATTGATTTGTGACATGGGGATGTACAAATGAAATGTATTTCATTTGAATTTGTTCAGCTGTGTTATTGTTCTGTAAACTGTAAATGAATTCCTAGTGTGTGTTCACTTGTTTTGTCCAATAAAGCAGATTCTGGTAGATCACAAAGTCGAAGCCATGACAGTAAATGACGCACGTTGTCGCAAAGAAGCTGCAAATTCACAGTGAACCACCAGGATCAACGTCACCGTGTCAGTGTCCAACTAAATGTGAAATATGTTCACAATCGGCCCTTGAGCTCCTGAGTTACAACATTGAATAACAGCCAAAGTGTTTTTACACAACAGGAAGGAAGTGACAGTGTAGTGGAATTAAAATGTTGTCACTTGACCATTTTCTCCCATTGTGTGAAATTGTGTCCGTATGAACTTTTAGTTCATGATCAACGTTTGAGCCAAATTTGAAGAGAGAGAATTTGTTCTCACAGACGTTTTGAGAACAGTGCAGATGTGAGAACATGACACCTCTGCACTGGTGACAGCTGTGGTCCTGGGTGTTCATTCTTCCATCACGTCCTCTTTGAAGCCTCGTTTTGTGACCTCTATGATGTATGTCCATATGACAATCTCTTTGTACCAAAAAGTGAAGTACAATAGTGTATAATGTATGAGAAGTTTTGGCTTTTCTGGTTAAATAAAAAGTTTTTTTTTAAAAACTAACAAAGACAAAGCTGTTCAATTTTCAGTAAAAAAAAAAAAAAGTTGCATTAGTGAAGGCTGATCATGTGAAAAAGGCAATCTCGACTGCAACTGATCCCAGATCTGTATTCAAGTTTTTCCTTCTCATGCTTTCGGTCCCAGGTTGGAAGCACCAGGAAACATCAACATCATCGTCATCATCATCATCATCGTCATCATCATCATCATCACACCTTCTCACACTCATTCACTTCCATGGATACAAGAGCCCAGCTGCTTCAGCTACACGCATTTTAACATGACATAACAGAACTGATGCAACTAAAAGAGTGAAACTGTATTCCTACCAACAAAAGGCATTTGTGTTTTAAGAAAAGAAAAAAAGTTGACTCCGCTACTGGACAAATGTAAAAAAAAAAAAAAAAAAAGGTCACAGAGCCAGTTCATCACCTGTGAGGAGACAGGTGCAGCAGAGGCTGGAGTTCACCACTTAATCCACACGTCAGCTTTAATTTCTGACCACAATGACATTGATGTTTCAGTAAAAGTGGAACATGTGTGACTCTTGTTACACATTATTTACATCCCAACATGTCATCAACTACAGTTTTCTTTTTAAAGTCAAAGGCAGGCAGCTGTGCAGAGAACACAATGTGATGCTGGGATGAGAGGGAGGCGGGGTCTCAGAAGACCGACAGCTTTGTTCCTCTCAAACCCACACTGACAAGGTTACTCTTTGTCCTTTATCCTAGTGGGGTGATGATGGACGACACCTTTCCTGTATCTTCGGCTTCATGTGTACAGCACCATTGGCAAGAGGGGGGGGGGGGGGGGGGGATGGGGGGTCTGGTCTGGTCCCTGATAGAGAGAGTGTTCAGAGAGACAGCCTGGCACTTAGGAGGACTGCCAGACGGTCAGGAGAGCAGTGGCAGTGAGCGGACTGGGAAGAAAACAGCTGTCACCTCTGCATGGGGTCTCTGGATCCCAGCGAGTGTTTCCCACGGTTGACCCCCTTCCTCGAGGCGTCGGGCTGCGGCAGCCCCGCGTGCCGCCGGTGCCTCCCTTTGGCCTCCGGCTCTGAGTCACTGAGCTCCAGGTCGGGACAGTATCCGTCGCTGTCCTGGTACGAGCGCATGCTCTTCACTTTGTGCTCCGACACGGGTTTGGCCCATAGTCTCTCCTTGTTGGAGCCCTTCCGGGACAGTTTGTCGGAGGCCCGCAGGTCCTCCGTGGTCCGTACCAAGTTAATGGTCGCCTCTTTGAACGACCTGCCGAAGTGCTCCATGGCCGACTTGCGGAAGCTGCTCCTGTCCAGAGCTTCGTTCGAGGCGTCCTGGTCGCTGGGCGTCTGGCAGGAGCTGTCCTTCTGAGCCACCAGCTTCTCCAAGAGGCTCTTAGATTTGGCCACGCACGCCCGCTCCTGGTCCAGTTTGCCGTTGCTGTTGGACGAGTGGCCGTGGAGCGCGGCGTGCAGGGCCAGCGGTTTGCCGGTGGGTTTGACCGGCAGCGACGGGCTGTTGTTGGAGTGGCTGGAGGAGGCCAGGCGGCCGTTGGAGCGCTCCTCTCTCCGGCCGCGGCCGTGCATCTGAGGCTTCCCCAGACCCAGCCCCTCGCCCACGTGCTCGGCAACGTTCCCGCTATTGTCCGGACACAGAGGCCCGTTGCCGGATTTGGGATTTCCATTTCCTAGATTTAAGATTTTGGGCATTTTCAGTTTGAGGGTTATCCGCGGAGGAGGGCGAAACAGCATGTTCTCCACCGGGAACGAGACGGGAAGGCCTGGGGACGGAGACGGAGACGGACAGAGTTCAGTGACAGAACAGAACAACAAGTAACCAAAGAAGAATACGTATACAACAGGAAACTCACCAGCAGAAATCTCCTGGTTCACCAGCTGCACGTGTAAGTTGAACATCTGCTCCTGAGCTTTACTCTGCAGCAGCTTCAGCTTCTCCCGTCGACTCACCATGTAACACAGATTCCTCACCTGCACAACAGAGACATCACCGTCAGCTCACATCACCACCACACACTGGTTTCCATGAAGCTGCTCTGACTGCAGCGGTCACGAAAATATATTTATACATATAGTATATATTAAATATATTATTAATCTGTCTATTATTAATCTAATATGGCATCTATGGTAGCTTTTCCTCACTGTGCTGTCACTTTAATGCTCCCCCACTAATAAAGAAACACTTATCATCTTATCCCATCTGACAGGCCATCACATATTTTGCATGTAAATTACAGTGTCTATAAAAACACTGACACTTTGAATCACGGTGAATGTGTTTTCAAAGTCAAGCCGAATCAAGCAGGAATCTCAAAGACAAAATAACTGACAGACTTAGTTCACAGAGGTGGTTTAGGACATTAACTAGTTCCAGGTTTTTAAAACATGAGGATCCGTTTCCCGTCTTTGTGTTTTAATGATAATAAATGTAAAAGACATATAAGCAGTGTATGTTTTATTTACAATGCATTATATATTCTAATCGTTAATATTATTATTATTAGTAGTAGGCCTGTCATAATCATAATTCTATATTTTGTTATTTCAAATCTTCATTGTATAGTTATAACTATGGAGGTAACGGAAGACAATTAACGGACCAGAGTACACTAAAAAGGAAAGAGGAATGTACTTTGTTAAATATAAATGTAAATATCTTTGAGCGCTCCTGTCAAAATGGCAACAAGGTATCGTTTATTGTGTCTTCTGATGTTTGAGTGATTGTGATTGTGCCTGTGATTTGTGCAAATATATTGATTTGTATATATTTGTGTTTAATGAACAGCTCTTACAGTGTTGGTGTTGATGTTGGCAAGGACGATGGAACAGTATATTAAAAGAGCTAAAAATCTACCGACGTCTCATCAATACTTGTAAGGCAAAAACCATCGATTGGCCGGGGAACGCTACAATAAACTTAACATTCAGAGGTCTGAGAGGTCAGAGCACACAGGCAGTGTGATTTAACTGGATGACAAAACTAGACACATTACAGATGTTGTGTTCAAGCTTTTTAAGCCAAAGGGATTAATCCAGAAATAGGATAACTGAGGTACTCATCAGCTGCAGTGTGCATTAGTGCAGTGCAGGATACACTTCATCGTTCAGTCCACTTCACTTAGAGACCAGTGTATTAAGTGAAAAACATGAATTGGCTCATTAACTAGAAATGAACAGAATTCAAAAACGATCAATATGCTGCGTGCTGAGGAGTTCTCTGCAGCCGTAGACGCACACACTCACACACAACTCACAGCTCAGACACTGCAGTGTTTAAAAAAATAAAAAAGCCCACCCTCTCCAGATCCTGTCGCAGATGCATGAACATCCGCATGCGTGTGTGGATGCTGTCTTCCTGAGGCTGCAGCACCAGGTTCTCCTCGTCATCTTTAGGGGGCAGCAGAGCTTTGTTGAAGTTGCCTTTCCTCTTCAGCTTCCAGTACTGATAGATGAAGTCCGCCAAACGCTCCGAGAGCCCGAGGGCTTGCGCCAGCTCCTCCAGCTGGATTAGCGTGTAGAACTCCTCCTCCAGCTCCTGCAGTCTCTGTGCCCGCTGGCCCACCTTCCCCGCCTCCACGGGGGGTTTGGAGCGGGCCGGGCTCAGGCCGGCCTCCCCGGCTTTAGATTTGCTGTGCTTGAGGCAGTAAGACTTGAACTTGACTTCATCCCCTTCATCCAGGATGGTCTTCATCTCCAGGCTGTGCTCGAAGGCACACGTCACATGGAAAGGAGTGGTGCAGTTCTTCACAGAGCACTGGGGGCAGAGCGGGGAAAACAGGTTATTATGTTTAGATGGACTATAACCCAATTACTGGGAATAACAAGATTACGGTAAGAGCAGGATTTAAGCATTTACATATTTCGAAGAGACCCGATTTTCCTGGTAACTTGAGTTTACATGATTTTGTTTCATAACTGGATTATGGTGTGGAGGGCCGGAGGAACCCAGAGGAAGAAATGTTTTAGTGCCACGAAGTCAAAACAAATCAAGGAGCCACTCGTGACGAGTCTTTGTCATCCTGATGAATTAGACTCCTAAAGGAAGATTTTGATGTTAAAGGGATAGTCTAACATTTTGGCAAATTGGCCCATTGCCATAATCCCTATAGTTTTAGGAGTAGGTTCGTTACCTTTAATTGTCGGTCGGTGCAAGCTATTTTTAGAACGGCGGAGCAGAGCCGCAAGCTGCTCAGAGCTACGCTACGGAGGCTAATGGGATTTCTTGGTTTCCCTCATCAAGCTCATCAAATACACAATCCAACAACTCCTAAATGCTCCGATTTGATTTGAAAATCTTTAATGTCCCCGAAGGGCAATTTGGTTTGCAACAAACTGGTGGACAAGTTGTGACCTGCACATTCACCACGCTATGAGATAACGGAACGTTACGAGACAGAGTTGTTTTAGAGGCAAATGCAGAGACTGCTTGCCGAAAGACTGCCCCCAATGGGTATGTACGCGCAACAGTGGTTTTGCATGAATTTACCTCGAAAACAACTCCTAGTAAAACTGTTTAATCTCCTGCCTTTCTACTGTAGATGGAAACCACTCTGATGTCTGTGCAGTTAAGATGAAGCTACAGTTTGCTTGGCTTCATGAAACAGCTGCCGTGGTTCTGTCTGAAGGTGATAAAGTCTGAGCCTGGTAGAAGTGTGAAAACAATGGGACTCACTGGGGCTGATGGGAGAGACTCATCCATATCCAGTCTCTAAACTAAACAACACTCCCTAAGGCTTCACACTCAGCTTATAGAGATAACAGTCAACTATCAAACCTCTAACCAAGGTCTCAACACAGTGAATCACAGCATCATCCTGTTCCCTGTATTAGCCACCTTTATTGTCAGCAGCATGTGTAACATGAGCTCTCTCAGAGGTGGTTCTTCTGTGTGACGCTTGAAGGCCGGTTGAGGAGCAGGTGGTGGTGACCGTTGCTCCACAGACGCTGCAGCCATTGTTGTGTTTGTGTTGAGATTATAAAACACTGTCTGAGCAGCATGTTTTACTGCCATGAGAGCAGTTTGACCTTTTTTTTGTAGATGGAGCTAAAAAAAAACCTTCACTTTCTCAACAAGTTTCCACTTGAAGGTTTTTGTGCTTCTTACATTAGTGAGTTGCAGTCAGGTCTGGAATTATGTGTATTTTCCACACTGGACAGGCATCATGAAGATTTTAATGACACTATTATTTTTTATCGACGATGATATTCTAACTCTTATCTGCACTTTTTGTTATTTAGGAAGAGAGAAACTATTCAGGCTTATTTCCTCATAATGCAGAAAACATGTCCAAATAATTAACATGAAGTGTATGCTCTTGTCCTTGATTAGTTAGTTTCTAAACTCTTCACACCGTCTCCATGCCATGCTGCTCAGCCAGACGCTCATTTCCCCCACACTGCACTGCTGAGCACCACAGGAAGTCATTCCTGCCAGTGGTCATCAACCTGGTCAACTCCTCCCTCTAACCATTAATCCGTCAGTTGTTTGATCTCTGGACAGTTTTCTCCACTCTTTCTTTGACTCTTTTTTTTTTTTTTGGGGCCTTTTGCCTTTAATTGACTGTAGCCTCTGCATCACAATCACATGCAATAATTTGATAGAAATTCTGTATATAATTCACAATCTGTCTGAAAACAGAGGATGTATTAACAATGTAGATATTGTTTTTATTGATATATTTGATATTTGAATTTGATATATTTCTTGTATATTTGTATTTTTTATATTTTAAATATAGAAGGTTATTTTATTCTATTTGTGGACGTGAAATGGAGCACTGTTACATAACATTTTCCGACAGCGGATTAACAAAGTATTTCTGATTCTGATTCCAAAGAGCAGAGCTGATAAAGTCAGATATTTTTGATACTTCCGTCTTTAAGATTGTAAGTATCCGTCCCACTGGACAGAGACATGGTGGCTGTGACTAGATGAGCTGAGCTGACAGGCTGCTGACTGTAGCTTCATATCTAACACAGATATGAGAGTTGGTTTCAATCTCTTCACTGAGCTCTGCTTGAAATCTAATCAGTGGATTTTCCAAAACTGTTGAACTATTCCTGAAAGCAGAAACTCCAGAGGGAAAATGCTCGACTCTTTCTCTGTTGAAGCAATTTAACTGAGCTAAATTCATTTAGGTTTACACTAGCAGTAGTTGGTGCTGTGTTGCTCTGGTGATGCACAGGATCCACACTCACCTGGATACATGCACCTGTCTTCAGTTTGCACAGACTGCAGATGAGGGACCAGCGGCTGGGCGGGATGTGGGAGACTTTGGTGATGGGCTCCATCCTCTCGGGACAAGCGATGCTCACCTGCAGAGCAGCGGGAGAGGAGATTTATACTGTTGGTACTGAAGTGATTAGAGAGGTCAGGAGGTGGAGCCGAGGGTGTGTGTGTGTGTGTGTGTGTGTGTGTGTGTGAGTGCTCCTTTATTTACCTCTGGTATCCACAGGGCACAGCTTACGTGAGCCCATTTGGTGCCTTCACGTGTCGCTTTCATGGCGCCGCCTTTCTGCGGGCACAGGAGGCACTGGGGGTCCAGGCCGAGCACGCAAGTCCTGCACAGCCAGTTCCCTACAGGCACTTTGACTATGCCGTAGCAGGCCTGTGGGGGAGAACAGCGTTCAGTGGAATGCTCCTATAAAAATACTCTGAGACACATTCACTGACAACACATGGGTTGTTTTGCTAAATAAAAAAAGAAATAAAAAAAAGATGTAAGTTTGCCTTCCAAATGTCCAACAACTTTTCTGTCAGCGACAGTATTCAAATGTTTGTATCAGAGCGCTAACACAAGAGTTAACTCTTATATTCATGACTACAACCGATTTATGAGGCACAGCAAGGATAAAGTGCTCCTTCGAATCTGATGAATTAAACATCACAGAAAATAAATGGTCTTGAATTTGAAGTCACTTTTTTTTGTGTTTTTGTTGCAACTCCGCCTCCGTTTCCTTCATTAAAGGGATACTTCAACATTTTGGCAGATAGGCCCACTGCCATAATATACTCTTAGGAGTTGGTTATCAGAGTTGTTTTCGAGGCAAATTACAGAGACTGCTTGCCGAAAAACTGCTCCAATGGGAACGAGCATCAGTGGTTTTGCATGAATTTACCTCGAAAACAACTCTGCCTCGTAACATTCTGTTATTATCTCATAGCGTGGTGAATGTGCAGCTCACAACTTGTCCACCAGAGCGTTGTGGAGTTGTTGGATTGTGTATTTGATGAGTTTGATGAGGGAAACCAAGAAATCCCATTAGCCTCCGTAGCGCAGCTCTAAGCAGCTTGCGGCTCTGCTCTGCCGTTCTAAAGATAGCTTGCACCGACAATTGAAGGTAACGAACCTACTGCTAAGACTATAGGGATTATTTGCCAAAATGTTGAACTATCCCTTCAAACGACACAAGGCCTGTGTGCTTTAAAAGAATCGATCGTTTACTTTTGGAGTGAGCCATGTTAAATAAATGTGCATTGATGTTAACTGCTTTTCGGTCAATTTAATGTAAACATGAATATTTTAATAATACACCAGGTTAAAGGGATAGTTCACTCAAAATTTAAATTTCACTCATTATCTACTCACCCTCATGTCGACTAAGGGCTGGGAGAAGTTTCAGAGATTTGTGCCGGCGTCAGTGCGATTACTGACGCCGGCGCAAATTGCGCGAGATTTGGACGGACCAGGAAGAGGAGCTTCCGCTGCAAACAAGCTTGAAATATAGACTTATTTAATTTTTTCGAAACAATTTCACTTTTCTGGGCTTCAATACAAGGCGGACATTACATACGAGCAGCATGGAGGTATTTGGATGTTTTTTACCCCCTGTTAACTCAGAGAAGCCACGGATAACTCTGAAACTTCTCCCAGCCCTTAGTCGACATGAGGGTGAGTAGATAATGAGTGCAATTTGAATTTTGGGTGAACTATTCTTTTAAAGAGTTCCATCTATGTACAATTTGCAACATTAGTTTTGTGAAAATCTCTTTCAAATGTCTCTGAATGAATCAATATTGCAGTGAATCGGGACCTTGTGAATCAGGCTCAAATCAATTTAGTGAATCAGTAGCGGCACCCAGCCCTATGTTCTCATGTTTACCTGGTGGACACAGATGTTGCACTTGTCACAGAACACCATGTCGTTCCCCTCCTCGCTGTCGGGGGAGCGGCACACGTCGCAGATGACATCCTCGTCGTACTCGATCCCCAGGCCCTCCACCGTCTCGATGGCGTGGTTCATGTTGTCATGGCACTGCCTCTCCAGGGCCTCCATGGCGCGCTCCATCGTCAGCTCGTCTATGGGCTCCTCCCCTGTCGAGACAATCATGAGTCCACATCTTAATGTTCCCGTTTCCAGCTTATAAAGGACAGATGTGTGCAGCTGTCCCTCTGAGGGCACAGTGAGATTTTTTTAAGATGGATTATCCTTTTACCATCCTGCTCCTCCTTACCCATGCGGTCCAGCTCTCGGTTGAGCGCGTGCAGCCAGTAGAGGTCCATGTCGTCCAGATCGTAGCGGCACATGGCCTCGGCCAGCTCTTTGATGTTTACATAACCTGGTTCGGTTGACTCCTGGCAGGAGCACTGGATGTACTTCCTCTGGTGGCTGTACAGGACTTCCTTGGACTTCTCCGCAATTATTCTGAACACAGGGAGACACAAAGACAATCTGTCAGCCCGGCCCTTTAAAACCCGTGTTTCTCAACCAGGGGTTCTCATACCCCTAGTGGTACTCTGTGTAATTGCAAGGGGTATTTAAAGGGAACTACGGTATGCAAGTCAGGTCGCTTTTCCGCTGTTTTGCTAACGCTCCTCTCATCCTTGTGCATTTGTTTACAACAAAGCTGGAAAAAAATCAATACATGGAGTAGGGCTTTGACATCGAACTTCATTATTCGAATATAATTCGAATATTAAAAAAAATGTATTTGAATGAATATGGGACAGCTCTAAATATTCAAACCTGTAATAAGCATTATCTTAAATGTGTTTTCCTTAAAACGTAGTTTTCAATCCAGATTCGAGGCTTTTTTCAGCCTGTTGAAGTTGTGAAAGGCGAGCTCATTAGCATTGATCACCTGGGGCTCCTGTACTTATGACATTATCACACCGTTAGCGCCTGACGCCTGTTCACACGTCTTCACTGAAAAACAATGGCGGAGCAAAAGGCTGCGAGTGCGACAACCACGGAGGGAGAAGTTGAAATATACACAGTGTTTCCTCTACATTCATTTAGGAGTGGCGGGCCGCAAATACACCACCGCCGCATGTCTTCCGTTCATTCACCCCCCCCCCCCCCCCCACCCCCCACATAGCGTTTCAGTGGACAGTCTCCATTAATTTCTTAATTGGGCTTTTGTTGTGAAATACCACAAGATGTAAACCTCACTATTTGCTGTTTGTTGCACACATCTGCAAAATACAGCATTTTAAATTGCATTAATTTGGTGTTAATAACTATGCAATGATGCCCCCCCCCCCAGGTAGTGGTAGTGGTGGTGGAGGGGTAATGGGGGGTCCTCAGGTTTGCAGGGAGTCCAGTTCTCCGAAAAGGTTGAGAACCTCTGCTTTAAACCACGCGTTAAACACAGAAGCAGCAGCTGGTGGCTCATCAGCAGGCGGCCTCACCTGACCGACGGCTGCGGGATGGTGTCCGGACTCGCTGGCACCTGGACTCCCTTCTCCCACTCCTGCTTCCAGGTGTCTGCCAGCAGGTAGTAGTCCTCCGGGGGGACGTGGTGGGAGTCTGGCAGCTTCATGGCACTGATCAGGTCTTTTCTGAACACCTGTGTGAGAGAGAGGAGAAGCACACACACACACGGTCAGTCTGATGCTCATCCTCACAACACAAAACACAGAGCCTGAGGCGTGGAGGTGGAGGTGGAGGGGGGGACCTACTTCAGCCGGTTTCTTGGGGTTGGAGGCGGGGGTCCCAGCTTTACCGCCATACTTGTTGGACGAGCAGAAGGAGGTTGAGGGACCTAAATAAAGAAAGAGGATGTTAATAAAGGAGCAGTGGAGAAAATAAAAATGTAGTCCAGCTCGGGCTGCGTGGTCTCTGGGGCAGACGACTCACTCTCATTGTCAGAACTGTCGCTGCTGCTTAAGGACCTGAGACGTTTCATCCTGTAACATCCTGCAGAGCAGAAGAAGAGACGACAGTGAGGAGGGCAGATGAAGATCGTTCAAGAAACCATTTCAAATCCTCGTTCTCTGAACCAGATACAGAGGAGGCAGGTAGGTACTCACCATATATTTTAAATTGAAAAGCATGCTAGTGGATCCCTCTGATTAACAATGAATCCTTCTCCGCTTAATTTCATACCTGCAGATAAGAAACACAGTTTTACTGACTGAGGTTATGCTGAAGAGCTCAGCACACTGTCCTTTCAGAAAACACATGCAAAGACACAAACAAGCAGCACATTCAAAAAAACAACTTTCCAAATGGACAACACGTGTAGGGAGGACGTGTCGATCCCATGATGCTTTGCGGGGTTATCACCCTCTTTCATCAGAAATTCAGGCAAAAATAACTGAAAAAGAAAAAAAAAAAAGTGATGAAACTGCTGGGACACATTTGGACAGTGAACCACACGTCCCAGCCAGGTTCACCACTTTTTACTGTGCTGTGGAAACACACATGCACATTTGTTCATTTGCACGAGTTGTCAAATTGCTGAAGATGTTTTATAAAATTGTCCATGTGTGCATTTTTGGCCTCCGGGCCTCCAGGCCACCGTACACACAGCGTTCGGCCTGAGACCTACAGTTTAATAACCAGCTAACAATATCAGTGAATAACTAAAATAATGAATGATTGATTTTTGCACGAGTTGAGTTTCTATTGGACACCGTGGGTGCCATTAACATTTCCAAATGGTTGAGGGCTGCAGCTCAGCGTAGCCCTACATACAGTACTACCCTGTTTCAACAGACAGGACATGCCTCACATTCCTCATGAGGACAGGAGGGGTGGGAGGAGAGAGGAGGACATAAAGCCAAACCCGCTCTATACCATAGTGTAAGTAAACCATGAACAAGCTGCTTGTTACTGGTCAGGAAGTGTAAACTACATCTGTGGATATTGATCGGTTGGACCACAGGACTCATCAGTTCATCACTGGTAAAACACGCTGAGCATCTGTGTCACAACCTCACTATTATTCCAGGATGTTTCTTCACTAAAAGCTCAATGCTATTTATAAGATGAAGTTGCACAGCACAAACACACCACAGTAACCTGCGTGTTGCCCTCTACAGCAGAGCAGGGACCTGGCATCTGCCACTGACACCAGCGTTTCCATCCCTGAATACAGCCGGCTCTGTGTGTTCAGCCACTCGAGGCCATTTCAGCTTGAAAAATGTTACTATGAAATGCTAAACTCTGTCTACTCATCAAGATCAAACATGTAGAGCTAGAGAAAACATCACAACAATTAACAAATATATAATTTTCCCACACACAGCCCCCGAGGCCTGAGTGTGTGGCTGCTCTCATCCACCTGCTCCCACTCAGCTCCCTCAGTTCTACGTCAGCTGGAGAAGAAACGTTGCTGATCTGCTAATGAATAGTAGATTTATTTTAAAGTTTTACAAATTATTGGTTCCAGCTCATCAAACATGTGTGAAGTGAAAATCTTAGATTGGTCTAGTCAGAGAAAACAGGAACATCTTGGACTCTGGATAAATATGATGAAGGATTTGTGCCATTATCTGACATGTTATGGGAAATTATTTGCACATGTGATGCTGTCTGACATTTTACACATGTTGTTAGAGATAAGATTAAAATTATGAAGTTTGGGATGTGTTTGAAGTCCACCATTCATTCATTTGTTGATTCATTCATTCATTGAACCTCTAGTTCAACTCAGGAACACATGGAGGGAGAGGTCTCATTTACAGTGTAGTTGGACATTAAAGGGTCCTATAGATACATGAAACTACATTGTTGATCTTAAACATAAAAGTGCCGGGAAACACACACAAAAAAATCAAGCAAGTGATAATAAGTAAAACAACAATAAAAACCACAAAAAATATTAAGAATAAATGTAAACCTTAGCCAAATTATAAAAAGAGTGTACAGATCAGCTAAAACACGAACATCTGTCGGTAAGGCGAGTTGTAATCAAAGATTTAAAATGTCCTAAGGATCAAAGTGAACAAAGTTTTAGATTAATCTACAAGTTATTCCATGTTGGAGTTGCACCACAAGAAAAACCGGATCTGCCAAGTTCACTAAAAGCAGTCGGCACCTTCAGAGCGATGAAAATCAAATCATGAATTTGACCCAGTTGCTGTGACACTCCTGATAGACAGTTCAGTTCAGGTTGTAGCTGCAGATGTTAATGTCATCACAGCCCGGAGCAGGGGCCTCCGGTTGCTCTCTGCTGCATACAGATACCGTGTAGGAAACAGGAAGACCACTTCACTGACCCCCTGCTGCCTCCCCATTATACGTACAACACAATACACGTTGGTGGTGTTGGGGGCCATAGACATAGGTGGGGGCTGCCAGGCTGTGGAGATGCACGGATATGACGTCACGTGGCCCACAAACCATTGATAGAGCAGACGACAGTGACCAAACTGCGCCTTGTTTACATCCCTCTCCTCTTTTAATGGGCGGCCAGTAAATGAGGGTCTTATAGCAGAGACCAGACTGAGCTACACACTGACCGGAGGCTGCTGCTGCTCGGTTAAAACCGTGAACAGCCCGGTGCCTGCCCTGCCCTGAGAGCCTCGTTGGCGCCAAACACACACACACACACAGAGTGAGGGAGGCCTGGAGTGGGCTGCCCTCCCTGCAGGCTGTGGAGAAATCAAACATGGGCGCCACCACCGTACAAAGATGTCACTTCCTACAGCCATTAAGAATATTTGCAGGGCTCCGCCGGGCCCGCCGCTCACCGAGGACAGTCGGTAACTACCGGGAGCGTGTTCGTGAAACATTTAATATACGTGGGGGGGAGCAAGGGAGGGTCCTGTGGGAGAGCAGAGGTGGGGAGGGGGGAGCAGCAGCAGGCCCCGTGGCCTGGATAAACCATCCTGGGTAAATCCTGGCACACTGAGCTCCACTCAACACACGAGCATATTGTTCACGTCTCTCCCGTCTTACCTCCGGTGCACGCGCCGCTGGCCTCTTCACACCGACCGCATCTCCGACACTTGAAACGGACACCGACGGGACACAGGCTCCGGCTCCAGCGACAGATTCAATTGAGTTTTTTTTGTATCCCACCACCTCAGTGGGAATCTCCAGGGCTGAAATCTGTCCACCACCGCCGCCACCACCACGGCACAACAGCTCTATTGTACCGCGCCTCCCGCCGGGTCCTAAACCCCGCCGACTTCCCCTCCGTCCTGGGGGCGCTCGATTTGCTCACTGGCGTCCACCGCCGTTCATTGACAACAGGAATAATGTATCACCTTTGAACAGTATTACTCAGATACAAGTGGAAGTTGTTCAGTCACATGTTTAGTTGAGTTTTAAAGTATCGAAGCACTCGCCCACTGCAGAACTTGAGTGTTCAAAAATGTATGTTTAGCTAGGTATACTCATGATGCATATAATCATTAAAAGCTATAGACAGTTGCTGACTGTCTTCTTTATTCTCTATTAGCCACATACACTCTTGCTGACAAAAACACTGATTGCCAGTTAAGGGGTTTTTCACATTTTTTAAAACTAATTCCACTGACTGAAAGCTCTGTTTCAAAGTAATGAGGACTTCATTAGAAATGTAGGTGAGTAAAGGTCAAAAGTTCCCCCAAAAATAAAAAAAAGTACAGACACTCAAAACTATACCAATAAGTGGAAGTACTTAGCTGTTGTGCAGCCCTGACAACAACCAAGTCCTAAACAAAGGTACCGCCAACATTGAAGACAAGTCAACAGTCACTGGTGTGTTTTCAATTTTCCTACTTTTTTAATGCAACTCTGTCATTTCATAAAGACAAGACATCATTTAAGTGTAGAAACAAATTACAGACAGATGTGCATTCATTACGGGTTGCTTGACAAAACCAGTATGCTCTGATACAAAAGGTTATAAATACAAAATGACAACACAAGTCCCTATGGATATTTTCTTAAAGGCAACTGTACAAAACTGTTTGATCTCTCAGGCTAGTTATAGATTTACTTAACTCTGCAATTTACTGCATGCGTTAAATGATGTAAATGAGAGGCCCCAGCACAGACTGGGTGAGGTCCAGCTGTTAGCCATCAACTGGAATAAAAAAAAAAGAAAAATCTAATTGTAAGTGAACTCAGCAACGCTAAACCCCATAACTCACCCTGGCTGTTGATGGTGTTTCCCATGCACGAAACATCTTTAGTATTTGAGAAATGTGCAACACCAGAGGGAGTGATTCACAAATTTGATGAGTGATGTTAAAACCTGATACACCACAGCACGCATACTGGAGTGTTTACATTTGTAGCGTGTTCAAACATTTGAAATCGCTCCTATTGAACTGAGCCAGGATGATCAGGTTACAAACGGAAACCAGACCGTTTCCGTCTCTTATATAATATATTCTCTCTTTTCTTGTAACTGTGAACCTTCAACTGAAACCATACTAACTCAGGATGAAAGGAATTACAATATTGTGTTCATAACTGGTTGTTTATCTAATTGGCTCATGTATATCAGTCAACAACCATTATCACACAACTTTATCTTAATCATCCAATCAGCCTGAAGACAGATTCACATGTTCAGAAACTTAGACAAAAAAAACCCAAAAAACGAAGAACATTATTTTGTTTCTATACAAAAACATTGAGTAAAAGTATAAAACAAATATTACAAAATATATATTAAAAAAAACTGATCCCATGAATCGTTTACATCAAGATCCAGCATTTTGTTTACACCTTTAGTAAACACAACAATCTTAACTTTGGCCTAACAGAAGTCAATAAGATGTTGGTCACCTAAACAATATACACATCTCAAATGAAGAAAAGTCAATTGTCTAATAAAACACAAACAGTAATAAATGCTCACAGGAAATAACTAGAATCCCTGTTCATATACACACACAATCATATACACAATTCATTATTCTGAGTGAAACTTTTCCCATAGTTGCTGTGTGAAGTCTTGAGTCTGACCTATTAAAGTCTGATTAGTTCATCATTCATTTGTGCAAAATTTACAGGGATTCCCTTGAGGAGGCCAGAATCGTTTTCTAAGATCAAGTGACCTTGCCCTTTGACCCTCCTGCCCTCAATAAAATCAAATCTCTCTTTAAGGTTTAGTGAATGTTTGTGCCAGATTTGCTTCATAAGTTTCATAAAGTTACTGAGATATCATGTTGGTGAGAAAGGGACGGTCATATGGACGGACAGGCAGATGGATGGACGACCTGTAAACAATGGATGTTGCCAGCGCAGTGGAATAAAAACAGGATTTATAAATACAGTATTTTCCCTCAGGCATTCTTGTGCTTATGTGTTTTCCACTGCAGCAACTGTTTTCAGACAGCAATTAAAAATAAAACTTTAAATTAAAATGTATTACATTTACAGCGAAGACCTACATTCACATTCGATAAAAGCAACAGGATTATCAGATACATTCACAGAAATATAAATATTCACAGCACTGGTAGCGACTAATGGTTGTTAAGTGGTGGACAGCAAATGGTCTGGATGATGCGGTTGAATCTAGTCTGTGGACTTACAGTTGGTGAATTGAATTGCTTCAACAAGGCTTTATCAAACACAGTCCTTTATATTTCCCATTTCTATTCATTTAAGACTGAAAAGAGGCAAATAATCAAGCTGGTATTGAACCCGAGCTGGACGACGGGCGGTTTTAGAAAATCTGATCCGATGTCTGACGAGCAGATTGTTGTGACACCTATTCATTCACAAGCCCATCTGCATGTCTGCAAAGTTGAAGAAGCTGTCCACGTCTCGAGAGGACGTGTTTTTGTTCTCAGAGACAAAAACCTGTGCGGGAAAAAAACAACAACACAACATATCCTAAGCTTTTGTGGACACTCATCTATAGAAACTGAATCCATTTGTGTAAAACTATTTAAAAACAGATGCAACAAACACAAGTGTTTTTACCTTGGTGCCACCGAACATGTCACTGGAGATGCTTTTACAGGCTTCAACGACTCCGTCACCATTCAGCTCCAGGGCGATCACGGGGCCTTTAGTGGCAGGATGTGAAAGTCAGTACAGTAACGGTACAGATGCCTCCACTCAACAGCTACATACAGTACAGGTCTCCCTCCTCAGAGCAAAGTCCTGCTTCATGTACACACACACACACACACACACACACACACACACACACACACACACACACACACACACACACACACACACACACACACACACCTCTGTGATGGAACAGTAACTTCTTACTTGTGAAATGGGGCTCATGAAATTTCCCAGTATTCACTACTAAACTTGAATGCTGATTCAGATGATTTCTGCAACATGGACCAAATTGACCCCAGAAAACTAGTAGTCAGCAGTGTTGTCATGACTAAAATAAACCATGTCAGCAAAAAGACACAAATGCTTTTATAGCTTCCATAAGAAACAGAACACAATGAATTTCTTTTAAAGGGGAACTATGCAAGTCCGGTCACTTTTTCACTGTTTTTCTAAACCCCCACCCCCGGCCATGTGCATTTGTTTTCAACAAAGCCGGTGAGAAGGCAATCTGTGGAGCAGTGGGTAACGTAATCGTATACGTGTTACGATGTGTATATTTGTGTAGCCTAGGGCTGTTAGATTTTTCCCAAAAATAAAATCCAGATTTTCTTCTCTCAAAAACCGTTTTCCGATTCCGATTTTTTGTGAAATGACAAACTATTTTCTGTGTGTGCTGTTTGTGTCTTTTTAAATGGACCTGGAGTCTAATAATAAAGTCTATCTATACTATACTATACTAAAACGTGACATCAACCAACTGCCTTCCACTGATTGGCCAGAGTGTTGTCACCGGAAGAGTCGTGATTGCGACGTCCGACACGACAATCAAACCCGCTAATTTTAAAAACACACCGACAGCAGCGACCACTGATCTGTTCCGAGACTGTTGTTATTCTGTCACCTGAGTGTCACTGTCACCGGCTGTGTGTAAAACCACGCTGCGGTCCTTAATCGAGGTGGAGACGAGTGAGGATCGAAAAAAGAGGAAAAAAATGAGACAACGCAGCTGTAGCCCCTGTGATATGATGCCCCCGCCCCCGCTGAAGAACTAAAGGAGTGGAAAAAGGCCGTTGGTCTTTTTGGCAGCGAAATCCTCACTGACCAAGCTATTTGTTTACAGTGTGTGGGGAGAGCGTGATGGGAGGAAGGAGGCAGAAGTCACTACGGTAACCCAGCGCAGCCCAGGGGGGCTGTACCGTAATTACCCTAGTTAGAGTAAAAAAACGATTTTACGATTTAATTTTTTTAACATCGACCTAACTCAATAATCGCGATTACGATTTTAAAACGATTCATCGAACAGGCCTAGTGCAGTCATATATCTGTCATAAACAATAGATTGCGGATTATGGGGCGTGTTTGTGTCATGGTGCCACCAAGACGAAACCTAGAACACCGGGTCAGAGGTGCTGATCTATCAAGGTTGGTTTTCAGCCAAGAGACGCTAGGTGGAAGGCAGAGAGCCTCCATTCTCCGAGTAACAATTCATTTAAGCATCACACTTACTCTGAAGCTGTTTAATTAAGGTAGAAATTAGTTGCATAGTTCCTCTGTAAAGACATTAGTTATTAACAATGACAGCAACAAGAAACTGTCCCTAAGATATTTTAAATTCCACAGTGTTTGTTTCATTCTTTGCTGCTATGACTGCTACACAACTTGTTGTTCTCATCAGATGCTGAGCATGAATACGTTGTCACTCTCAAAGGGCTTTGTCTGATGACGTCCAATATACCTGGCTGTGTTCCTAAGCAGCTATGTTTAAAATAAAAAGCCATGTCACAGAAAAGAAAAGCTACCTTTGGTGATCCACTCCACGAGATCCTCTGCACTGTTCTGAAACACCCTCTTCACATCTTCAGGTCGCATCGAGACCTCCTTCGTCTGGACCAGCACGAAACCTTTACCAGTCACCTGTTCACAGCACATAAAAAGAAGGTATGGGATGAAATGTCTTACATCTTTACCTGTGTATCCAGTCTCATGCTTATGTGATAGAGTAACACATAGTTTGGCAAGAGCACAGACAAAACTGGAATGTTAATTAGGTAACACAGGCATCTTAGGATGGTAACATAGCAAGTTAGCTAAACAAAAGGAAAATATCATCTTACTCGGAGCAGTCGGAGAATACAGAGGATATGGGAAAGAATTAAAAACATATAAATGCAACTTCCTATTAAGGGAATTTTTCTCTGTATTCCAGATAGAAAACACATGCTTATGCAAACGCTGTGGTCACACAGCTAAAGAGTTGACAACACATGCAGGTGCCAACAAGCCTCAGCTGAGGGGAAACCTCAAAGTTAGAGATATTCAGGAAGTACTTGGGTGGTTTTATAAAACATGTTATCTTTAACCCTCTTTGTTGGCTTACATGAACACAAGCTTCACTAGTGGTGATGCAACTCGTTCAATTTGGCTGCTCACCAGCTTCAGACTGTTCTGCTTGATTGGGATTATTCCAAGAGAGTAGCGCTTGATTAGATTTCCCAAATATCTAACTTCATTTATGGCTGTGAGTTAAACCTCTCTTCCTATTAGAAAATTTGTGCCAGTTTACAACGCCAACATCATTTTGTAACCCTCTGTGACAGTTATAACACCACTGACTTCACACTATCAGTGTATTTTTACTAAGCTCTTTAACCTAATCACATTATGACCACCATTTTTCCATTCACAAACAAAGACTTCCTCTTTTAAGCTGCACCTTAGAATCAGTTATGTTGAACCGAAACTTGTTTACACTCTCACCTCGTCAATCAGTCTGCGGGCATTTGCGGTGGTGTATTCTCCAGCGAAGAAAACAAAGAGACAGGACTCTTCACTGTCCTTACGCCTCCCTCCCTTTGTCAAAGGCACAATGCTGCGCGCCGGGTCAGCGGAGATTCGCACAGACTTGAACTCAGACTCTTGGTCTGGTGCTGGTACAAAGTCAAGAACCGCCGAAGCCTCGGGCAACAAGCTCCAGTTGTTCTCTCCCGACACTGGCGTGAAGTCGTGGATGTTGCTCCAGTTATTGTTGAATATGCTGAGCCCGGCATCCTTGAAGTGGAAGCCCAGCTCGGGATAGAAGTACTGAAAGCAGCCAAACTTCATGCCCGTGGACGACTCGATGATAGGCTGGGTGGCACAGCACAAGAACACATCCATCTTTTTACAGTCCCGTGTGCGAAACTGCTGACAGGCCACCACACACTTGATGTCTTTACAGTCCCTGAAAAACACACTTCCCTTTACAGGTCCTAGAACGATACGGCAGTTGACACAGTCGTCGATGGTGATAGTCGCCGAGTGATCAAACACGTAGATGTTGCAGTTCTCGCACTCTTGGATGACAAACTGTTGGCCGTTCAGTTTGTCAGGAAGGCGACCCACTGTGACATCTTTGAGGCCTGTAAGCATGTAGTCTTTGGGATCAACCTGTGCATAGAGAAAGGTGGCCAAGTGAGTATCTAGAATAGATTTTTATAGGGCTGTGTGTTGATAAAAAAGCATCAACACCATACATCTTGAATGGTGATTTGCCAAAAGTCTATTTTTAGAAAAACTCTCTTAGTATAAAGAACACAGTGTGTTGAACACACAAACAAATACATCTTATTTTCATGCATTCAGACTCAGAACAGTTGCACCTGTGTTTGTATTTCACACTTCCTGTAACACCATGTAAATACTTTATTGAACAAAAGAATTACCATCGGTAAACACAACACAAAACCGCTGTCACCATGTAAACTATTGATAGAATATTGACTGGGTGCTTCACAGAATCAATAAAATGTCATGTCACAATATTTTAATTTTCTATAGTATCTAGAGATCATGCATCATAGTTTTCACAATACCTTATACCCACCTCTATCATCTATAACAAGATATGTTGTAAGAAACATGAAATATTTTCAGCTCTGCCTGTACCAGTTGTGTTGTGTATTTCCTTTACCATTCACGACAACTTTTAGTCTCATTTGATTCACTCCTATTATTATCTTGCAGGCAATAAAACTATTTCCAGGTTCCACTGCCCCATTGTGCGTGTGCATGTGGGTTATTATTAGCTGTAACGCTTTCAAAATGCAACTTTCTGTGAGTCAAAACGGAAGTTGAACCACCTCTTGGTTAACGCCTCTGAGTGTGGTCAGCTGTTAGTGAACAGTCAGCTACACAGCGCTGTGTAGTAATCCGATAATGAGATAACGCTGGATACACCGAGTCAGAGAGGACGGAGCTTTGAGTCTAAAAACTCAAGAGTGTTGACAATCTATAATTAGCATTGCGTGGACCCCAGGTGTGTCAGGCATCAGTAAACTGTTACACAGGTGAACATTTTTAATCTATGCGCGTCACCGTACGTCGCTGTTTGTGCTGGAAACTGAATCACGGCAAGTAAACAGAGACCGTTTACCTTTACTGCTGCAGCAACTCAGGAAATGATTTATAACTACTAATATCAACATCAGTTAAAGTGACAGGTTGGTGCAACAGAGTCAGTGATACCTTGGTGTATTTGAACAGCGCAGGTTTGATGTTTTTGTGATAGAAAAATAGCTACGTTTACATTTAGCTGTAGGTTAAACCTGTTAATGCAGTTACCTCACCGCACCTCATAGATAATGTAAACTAGCTCCCTGGAAGCGGGAGGAGAGGACACACGGGTTAAAGAGGGGTGAAGCGGCTGCTAAGTTAAAGGTAGCTGGTTTAGATAGTAGATACAAGTGTCATCATCACCTTCTCTCTCTTATCCCAGCTGTACTGCTTCGGAGCCTCGTCGGTGTTGTTGCCAAGGGGAACCGCGTTGGTTGTCGCTGTAGTTTCGACAGTCGTTGTCGTCGGTCCTCGGTCCTCTTTCTCGGGCGACTTCCTTTTGGATTTTTTCGAGAAGAAACACCCCATTTTGCTTCTTTGCGCCGGCGACTAGATAGGACCAGTTTTTTTCTAGCCGCAACGTTAGGTCGGAGAACACGATAAATGTGAGGCAGAAGCTTACGTGCACTTAAGTTGACAAGATTTTTTTTTCAGCTTCCCGTTTCCCTTGCTTCGTTTCGCAACCAATCAGTACCGCGGTAGTCGTAACATCAGCCAATCAGCACCAGGGTAGTCATTACACCAGCCAATCACAGAGCTGGGTGAAACGACTGGGTCATGTAGAAGAGGTGTGCACCCATGAGGCGTCTGGGTGCAGACACGACAGAGAGGTTTCAACCAGGTTTCAACCGGTATTTATTTTAAAACACTTTTATACGACTTTATAGGCACGGCCAAAACACAGACGAGGAAGATATTCTCTTTAAGTTGAATTAATTGTGCCCACTTCGTCTTCGTATGGAATGGTTTTTACACAATAGCTTCAGATTTAGACGGTTTGTCGTTTAATCACAGTGAAATTAATTACCCCTTCGCATTATTATGTGGCAAAAAACCAAAAACAACAACAACTCTAAGTCGCACATAATAACGTAGGGTGCTTTCAAATGAGACTGAGCTGGCCACCTTCATCGACGGGGAGGAAGAAGGACCACGCAGGTAAAATCGAATAGCCTAGCTAATTATTTTCCCCAGAGGAACTTGAACGCACCATCGTGTACACATTTGGCACACCCCTCTGGGTGTTGTCTTCTTGCTTAAACACCAGTGGTACACATTTTATCTAATGTAAAATGGGTGATGTATAATTATATAAAATAATAATGTCAATGGATAAGATTAGAATGAGTGAAAGTGCTAGATTCATATCATGCTAATTTGCTGATCATAGTAGGCTACTGATATATGGCCCTTTTTTTTTTTTTTTTTTTTTTTTACATATCCACCAACTTTACAAGCTTTAAGTTTGAGTTGCAGTTCATGCACAAATACAACACATAACAAGAAGCCAAGTCAAACCAGACATCAGATTAGCCTGCAACTTAAGACACTAGGACACTCTAATAATAGGTAATCCTGCTCCGAAGCATAGCCTAGCTGTACCACTCCCTTACCATAGACAAGGCAGAGTAGTGTATGTCAAGGGTCCGTGAAAGGAGCATCCATCCAGCATCCAGTGCCCCATGTAAATGGTGACTTATTCTAAATGAAATGCATTTTCAGGTGTCGCTTCAGTTTTGAATGTAATTTGAGGATGGGTCAGGATCACTGACTGCAGTGGGCCTCCTCACTGTGGACAGCTCACAAAATGGCACTAGGGTACTTTGTTCAACCAGCGTGTAACCAGTGACACTTCTGGTAGGCCTATAACACATGTTAGCGCAAGACATATCTGGGTGAAGCTGTTAGGGGGCCCTGGGACTGTTGACCACTCCAGAGCTGGACCACTCCTCTCCCTCTCCTGCCGGTCAGATACACACCCTCCGTGCATTGTTTAGATACTCTCTTGAGTCCAGATAGATAGATAGATAGATAGTGAATAACAAAATACATGAATTATAAAATAGGCCTACAGATGCTTTATCAGAAATAGAATTTATTAGAAACATAATGTGCAATTTAACAAAGGCCACAGTGAGTGTGAGTAAAACGCTGTCAAAGTATAGAGACTGAGGTAGTGCAACAGTGCTCAGGTGTCACACAGGTGATGAGGGGTATGTTCAGTGACTTCCTGATTAAAACATCCCCAGGTTCTGACGAGTGTCGAACAAGCCTTGAGTTTATTGGTCCTGCTCTCTCCACTCTCTTGTACATAGAGTTGGTCCTAAAGTTCAATCTGTTTTTTAGGTATAGCCACCAAAGTCCTTGTAGTGCTGCAAAACCTCAACCTCTAATGAGGTGGTCAGGGGCATCACCAGACCCCTTTTACTGGGGCAATAACCCCAGTATAAATGGGTTGTGTGCCCCTAAATGTAATATAGATGGTAGGTACACTTTAAAGGGATAGTCCAACATTTTGGCAAATTGGCCCATTGCCATAATCCCTATAGTTTTAGGAGTTGGTTCGTTACCTTTAATGGGCTTTATGCACAGCTCCACTACTTCCTGAAATAAGACAGCTAGTTTATTTCCTGTCTTACATTATTGGACCAATTGATTAATCCAGGTGTGTCTGACCTCACAACAATGGTCAGGCACACCTGGATTAATCAGTTGGTCCAATAATGTAAGACAGGAAATAAACTAGCTGGCTTATTTCAGGAAGTAGTGGAGCTGTGCATAAAGCCCAATGGAATGTTACGAGACAGAGTTGTTTCCGAGGTAAATTCATGCAAAACCGCTGATGCGCGTTCTCGTCGGGGGCAGTTTTTCAGTAAGCAGTCTCTGCATTTGCCTCGAAAACAACTCCGTCTTGTAATGTTCCGTTATTATCTCATAGCGTGGTGAATGTGCAGGTCACAACTTGTCCACCAGAGCATTGTGGAGTTGTTGGATTGTGTATTTGATGAGTTTGATGAGGAAAACCAAGACATCCCATGAGCCTCTGTAGCATAGCTCTGAGCAGCTTGCGGCTCTGCTCCGCCGTTCTAAAAATAGCTTGCACCAACAATTAAAGGAAACAAACCTACTCCTAAACTATAGGGATTATGGCAATGGACCAATTTGCCAAAATGTTGAACGATCCCTTTAATGCTTCAAGAATGAGCAAAATCAGATCCGACCGAGTTGTGCCCCATTAGAGTTTAATGGCTGGCAACGCCACTGACTGTGGTCATGGATCTTGCCTTCAGCAGTCCACCACCATCTCTTTGGTCTTGTCCACATTAAGGGGGAAAGCATCCCCACTGTTCTTCTTCTGCACAAAGTTAGCCCCCAGCCTCCGACACCTGCCCGTCTCTAACACACCCCACAGAGTCAACAGAAGAGTTCTGCAGTTTTACGGCATGACCGGGAACTAGTGTCATGACTCATGACATATCTGAAGGCAGCTTTATTAGACCTTCTTTAAGAATAGCTGCCTGCCACTGGAGAGGAGGTTGATGAGAGCCACGGAGGCATGAAACGAGTCAAAAGAAGTTAGAGAGTGAAACCATGGTCAGGTGTTAATCCCCTCTGCTTTTGTCATTACAGAAGACATCTTTTACATCAACACAGTCCTTTGGTCCAACCGGTTGAGGCAGACGGCTCTGCTGGAGGTTTCTCCTGCCCCCTGTGGGAACTGCTTGGTTTATCATCTTAACCTTCTATGAAGACCCTTGACATAACTCCTGAAACAATTTGGTGTAATGAAATTGAATTGATTTATATCTGCAGCCTGTGATTAAAGCAGCCACTAGTGCAGCTTTGAGATTTTTAGGTGGCATAGAAATTGCCCCCCCTCTTCCATGCCCCCTAACTGTGCCCCTTTGGTACAACCCACCTCTCACCCCACTACTTTCACTACCAAGGCCACATTATCCACAGCGGATATATTTCCTCCTCCTTTTCTTGGTAAAGCCCGAGTTTTAACGTTCGAGCAACAGACCACGTGAATTTCCTGTTTTGACGAGGACCAAGCACCGAATTGCACAATCATCAAAATCCCAGGGACAATGACTCAGTAGCTTGAAATCGGCCGACTTTAGGTGGCAACCCGGGCGCCTGTGTGTGTGCGCGCGCGATTCGGTCTCCTCCACAAGGGCAGCGCAGTCTCCGTGCGCAGCGGCTCCCTCCTTCGCCTCCTGCGCGGCGCAGTGTACCTTTAAAAGGTTGAACTCGCCGGCTCCACGGTCTGCGAGCACCGGACTGCTTCCCCGCTCGGGCTCAGCTGTGTGTAGCCTTCCCTTCTTCTAGCAGTGACATGGCATAGAGTCGCTGCTGTACTGTCAACAGCAGCAGCCGCAGCAGCAGCAGCATCCCAGCAGCACCCTGCACCATGGACGCTCTCCGACAGCCGAAGCGGAGAGGAGCCTTCGCGGCGCCGGACACGACGACGACGACGACGATGATGCTGCCAGTGTGGATTTTACTGAGCTCGCTGGTGTCGGGGCTGAAGGCGGAGGACGACGGAATGGAAGAACTTGCCACCGAGAAGGAGGCAGAGGAAAGTCACCGACAGGACAGCGTTAATTTGCTGACATTCATCCTGCTGCTGACCTTAACCATCCTCACCATCTGGCTCTTCAAGCACAGACGGGTCCGCTTCCTGCACGAGACCGGGCTGGCAATGATTTACGGTGAGGCTTTTAGAGGTTATATATGTTGAGTGCACAAACACACACACACACACACACACACACACATAGGCTACACTGTCTCCTTCGCAGCTACCACCACCACCACCACCACCTTCCCGCAGGCTTTGCGTGATTCAGCCTCTCTGGTGGTTGTGCGGCGGCTGCACGAGCAGGGAGACCCGGGGACAGTGCGGTGATTTCAGTCTGAACAAACGCACCGACGCGCCTCCGCATTTCCACCGGCTCACATTGCTCCTAATTGGCTGGGCCGGTGCTAATTTTCTAGAAGGTGCTTTGGGGCTGCTCAACCTTGTCTACTCTATAGTCTCCACTAGGCTGCCGCATGTGCAGCTCTGTCTTTCTGACTGACTGGGAGTCAGCGCCCTGACATATGGGAAGGCACTTAGGCAGTGACAGAGTATCATGAATTAGATTACAATCATCTTAATGCACTCACAGTATCTCCCATGACACACACAAGCCATGTTATAGAGCTGTTGTTCTACTAGCTACTTGTAGAAAACCTCCCTGAAATGCCTTATGTAATCACTATGACTGTGACCTTAATTTTTTTAAATTTAGATAAATCTCTCAAGCTTTGAAAGTTATTAGCAGTCATAAGGAGAACATTTGATGAGAAAAAGAAAAAATATATTTTTGTCACCCTCATCCAAATGAAACAGCACACTGTCTCTCCCATATTATCGTCATTCATCTGCTGAACTGGAGATTATACCCTGCTCTTTGCTCGTTAAAGGCTGTAAAAGGAAAGCTGAGTGTTTTTTTGTTTTTTTTCCACCAGTGTTCATCAGTCTGGAGGTTTGTTATCAGCTGAGGTCTGGGCGCATTTCTGTGCCAGTGAGTTCATTGCATTAATTTGTACAGGGACAAGCATGGTGTGTGCAGCATGTGAGCAGCGATGCCACTGTATACACTGGATCACCTGAGCAAGTGTGAAATCAGCGCAGATCAGTCCACAGTTAAATGTGTTCATCATCAGGTAGAAACCACAGCAACAACGTGTGCCAGGCCATGCCGAGCTGAACCATCTCAGCACTAATGCCCCCGAAAAACAACGTGCAGAATAGACCGCATCTGGATGGTGTTTTGCTTTTAGTTTATCAGATTGATACCAGTCAGTGGCACAGATGTCAGTTATTAACCAAAGCTATCACATGGAGAAGACAGACTTTGATTTGTTTGTTGTTGTGCTTAAAAAAAGCAAACCAAAAGCAGCGTTGTGGTGGGAAAACACGGGCCTTTTTGCGTGTGGAGCTTGCATGTTCTCCGTGCCGCTGTGTTTTCCCTCTGGGTGTCCTGACTTCCTCCCACAGTCTAAGGACATGCAGGTTAGGTTAATTAGTGACTGTAAAGTACCCACGGGTGTGACTGTGACTGGTTGTTTGTCTCCATATGTCCTGATATGGTGACCTACTGTCTCTCCTATTACTACTATTACCTACTACCTATATGACTCTGTGAGGACAAGCAGTAAAGACACAGATAAAGGTCTGTGATTTTTTTTTTCATGTTTATGTGTCTCTTATCAAATGCTCATTGTCCTGTTATGGTACTTTCCTGTCCGACAGTACGAAAGTCCCCACTTGCTGGAAAGAACCTTAAATTTTTCACCTTTGTATTTTGACAGAAAAGAAACAGACAACATGCCTGTTGCAGAGCCATCTATATATCCAATCCAATCCAATCCACTTTATTTATATAAACAACAAGGTTACCAAAGTGCTGCACAACAGATACAAAACAGTAAAATAAAGAAAGTTAAAGTTAAAATACAGTAAATTAAAAGCATATAAAATATACTGGCACCCCTATGTCTATGTATGTGTGGTTAAAGTGAAAGCCGGGGTGTGATATATGTGTTTAACTCTCTGGTAGGAGGGATCAGTGATACGCAGTGTCGGCAGCTTTGCTTTGCCATGTCTCCTGCAGATAACTGCTGTCTAATCAGAGGATTTATGTTCTCTAACTGCCGGCCTGCTTCCTTTTTCTACCCGGGTTTCACTCCTGCTCACCATCTCCCCATTTCTCTCTCTTTGCTCTGCCGCTCTCTGTGTGTGTGTGTCACCGCCTGATCCCGAGGGCTGGTAGAGCAGAGCCACCTGGAAAATTGTCTCGCGCTGAGAAATTCATGTGTTTTCCTTGGTGACATTTAGGTTCGGGTAAAAAAAAAATGTAGATCCTTTGCTTCACATTAGCCAGTTGATTAAAAAGGTTAGACCCATGTGACAAAGCAAAGTGGCCTCTTTTTTTTGTCTTATCATACCGTCATCATCTCTCTGCTCTGATTTTTTTTTCTCAGGTTTGCTGGTGGGTGTGATCCTGCGATATGGCATCCCCGCCACCAGCTACCACAACAAGACCCCCCCGAGCTGCTCGCTGGAAAAAGGGCCCACTAGCACCCTGCTGCTCAATGTCAGCGGCAAGTTCTTTGAGTACACCCTCAAAGGAGAGATCAACTCTCGAGAGATTCACAACGTGGAGCAGAACGACATGCTGCGCAAGGTGACGGTCAGAAAAACATCAGCGCTTCAACACCAGCCAGTCAAATTCACCCCCAATAACGCCTCCGCTTTATTTTCTCCTCCAGGTGACGTTTGACCCCGAAGTGTTTTTCAACATATTGCTGCCTCCTATCATCTTCCACGCTGGCTACAGTCTGAAGAAGGTGAGAGGTGGCGACACGTGAAGCTCTGGATTTTGTGATTGTTATGAAGCTGAATTAATGCGATACTCTGTAACTTGAGATAACGCCGTTGCAGGGCCAAGTGAACGTATCCGCTGCCACAAACTGCTGTCTCATTGGACAGATGCTTGGCTAAGTAGAGCAATCATTGGCCACACGGTGAGAGCTGACAGTGTTTGCTGAACATAAGTGGCCCTTTTGAGGGGGGGAAGTCTAGAGCAGATGTCTTTCATTTCCTTTCTGGCGTTTGTGCAGGCAAAGAGAAAAACGGCTGACGCTGACAATTCCACCAGTTTCTGCATTTGATTGTTGTAGAGCAGATTTGTTGTATTTTGGGGGAATCCTATGCCGCTTTTGATTATTTATCCCCAAGCAGGTAGGGGGTCAATTAGGGGAGGTGTACTTTTTATGCATGAGAAATGTGGGCTGAAGATCTTCGGCACAGGTGCCTTGAAATAATGGATATTCAAATCAGTTTAAACAGGTGGTGACATCTGATCCATGTTCTTATTGTGAGAGCATAACTCACTTATCTAATTGGACAGTGATGGATGATATCAAGGAGAAGTCGGATGAAGGAGAGGAAATGGCCTTGTGCTTTCCTGTGGTGCAGAGCGTCTTTACAAGTGGTGATCTGACTGAAATACATCATCAGCTCTTTGATGGGTTGCCATGAAATTTTGTAGAAACCTTCACACTCCGCATAGAGGATGAATCCTACTGTCTACCACCAAGTCAACATGTCATTATTTATGAATAAATAGGATAGGCCTAGCTGCAAAAACACATGATATTCCCATCAGCCTAAGGTCTACCATGTGCAACTGCTAATTAACAATGCTAGTTTAGCATGTTTAGACATGCTAAGCTAAAGACGATGAGCACAGGTAAAGTTACACCTGCTGAACATCGACTTGCTAGCATTGTCACTGTTAGCATGTCAGCATCCATAGAAACTCACAGAGCTGCTAGCATAGCTGTCCACTCTAAAGCTGTGTCCCAAACAAAACATGATATATGAAGCAGTGGTAACACTTTATTTGATGCCTATCTCTATAACGCATTATAACCATACTTATGAGTTATAATGCAGTTATAGCACTGTATAACTATAGTTATAAACACTCAGAAATGATCAGAATGCTTTATAACAATAATCACAACACTATAAAGCATTTATCATGACTTATAAAGTCAGATATTATAATACATTATAATTGTTAGTAACTCGCTGACAATGCCCACATCGATAATGCATTATAAATATAGTTTTGTTGTGTGTTATAATTGGCTTATAAACATGTATAACTAAGCTTTATAACAGTAAGCATAACACATCATAAAGCATTTTATAATGGCTTATAAGGTCATCATGTAATAGAGTTATAATTGCTCTATGATGTGTTATGCTTATTGTTATAAAGCCTTATGATAATTTATGAGTGTTTGTAATGATTTTATTTTAGTTTATGTTCTTATAAGATAAAGTTAATTGTTACAAATAGAAAAGAAATGTCCCTCCTGAAATCACCAGCACCCACTTTATTATGTTTTTTTTTCTTTCTTTTTTTTAAACTCCAGTTGTCATGCCTCCTCTCCCTATGTGGGAGAGCACACTCAAAAAATACGAACTCCATTTAGATTTCATACTGACTCAGTGTTGTCACTTTTCCCATATATGAACTGCAACATTTATTGAAAACCTGCTCAGAAATAGGATATACTGTGGAAGTGGAAGTTCTTGTGAATATAAAAATACTACGAGGCTGCAATTATTAGTTGTATTGTATTGTTTAGTCTGTCCAACAGTCTTAAATCAGTGTTCAAATTACAGTGACGTAAATCCTAACATTCGAACATCCTAACATTTGTGACGTTTGAAATGACTTTTATATTGGATCAATTATCAAAACTTAATATCCTGCCAGTAAATGAATTTACTGCATCCAGCATCAATATTAATATACTGTCTGCCACTGCTAAATTGATTCTATGCCAACGGTCAGCACTGATTTTCTAAAAGTAGAAAGCAAAACAACTTGGCTGTGGCTCTTGCTGAAGTCTGTGTGTGTTGACAGGCTTGTTGTGAGGTTTGGATCCACAGTGGAATTCGCTGAACAACAGACTTCAGGAAAAAGGAAGCAGGAGGTCACGTCAGTTTTAAAATTACACCATTTTGTGAATCATCTGTTGCAATCAGAGTTCATTTTGATCAAAAGCTGCAGAGAGAAACAGGGAAATCCTCATTCTCCTGTTCGTTTGCCAACTTTTTATTACATCACACAGAATTGTAACTGATATGCAAATGTCAGCATAATTAGCTGAGCGTCACATAACGAAGATCTGTCACATGTTTCATCATAACATAACATAATCATCAGGTTTTCTTTCATTCCTTTATGTTTTCTTTAACAACAATCCCTCCTGACGGTCACTGAGGAAGAGGCACATTTCCTTCACGAAGCCAAATCAGCATTTTAGTAGTGAGAGTGCAGAGAGAGTTTGGAGTGATCTGAAGAGGACTTTGCGTGTTTCTGGTTGTTTGTTTAATAACCAGTCAAACAGCTGAATTTGTGTTTGTGTTTCTGGTCCTGTTTGACAGAGAGTTACTCGCCCACCCGTGGCTGTTACTGACCTCAGGCCTGATTCAGGCATTTGTTTTGTAAAAGGAAACTAAAATGTGGTCAGTTTGAGAATGTGAAGTTTCTGACAACGACTCGGTGAATGCTAACATTTTACAAACTTTTCCTACTTTTCTCCTTTTTCCAGAGACACTTCTTCAGGAACCTGGGCTCCATCATAACGTATGCGTTTCTGGGCACTGCCATCTCATGTTTTGTTATTGGGTGAGCGTCCACTTCCTGTGTATGAAATGTCAGTTTAAAATCAGATCAGATACAACCTGGCTCAGGGTTGGAGAAAAGAGGCAAGACAACACATAATACAAGTTACAACTACGAATATGTTTTGCATATAATTAGAAAAGGAAATTAACCTAACCAAACTGTTTGGAAACGAGAGAGACAGAGAGAGGGAGTGAGAAAATACTATATACAGCACAGAGGCCGTGTCAAGTCTTAAAGGGATAGTTCAACATTATGGCAAACTGGCCCATTGCCATAATCCCTATAGTTTTAGGAGTAGGTTCGTTACCTTTTAATTGTCGGTGCAAGCTGTTTTTAGAATGGCGGAAGAGAGCCACGAGCTGCTCAGAGCTACGCTATGGAGGCTAATGGAATTTCTTGGTTTCCCTCATCAAATACACAATCCAACAACTCCAAAACGCTCTGGTGGACAAGTTGCAACCTGCACATTCACCACACTATGAGATAATAACGAAACGTTACGAGACGGAGTTGTTTCTAAGGTAAATTCATGCAAAACAGCTGTGCACGCTCCTGTCAGGGGCAGTTTTTCGTCAAGCAGTCTCTGCATTTGCCCTGAAAACAACTCCTGCCTTGTAATGTAACACAACACAGGCCTTCACAAAGACTAACTTTTCACTGTTTACAATTCAGACGGTTGATGTCAGACTCTGCTGTTCTGTTCTGTTCTGCAGGAACCTGATGTACGGTGTGGTCAAACTGATGCAAATGGTCGGACAGCTGACCGACAAGTTCTACTACACTGACTGCCTTTTCTTTGGTGCCATCATCTCTGCCACAGACCCAGGTGAGACCATCACTCTGAGCTAGATTACAGAATAGAAAACGTCTCTGTGTTTTAAATAATATGTTTGACTGATATTTCTGTTTCTGTTTGTAGTGACTGTGTTGGCCATTTTCAATGAGCTCCATGCAGACGGCGATCTCTACGCTCTGTTGTTTGGAGAAAGTGTCATGAATGATGCAGTCGCCATAGTGCTTTCCTCGTAAGTCCCTTTTTTTGGCTCATTGAACTCAGATCTGTAAACCTCCTTCTTCGCTACACAAATGTTTCTGTAGGTGTGTTCTTGATATTAAGCACTGAAGTGAGAGACAGAGCAGCAGCACTCCTCCTCCTGACAGGCGGACGGCACTCTGCCTCCCTCTGCTGGGAGCTCTCCAACCTTCTCCTCCTACAGCTCTGGAACAAAAATTAAGAGACCTTTTGAATTAAAAAAAAAAAAAAAATTGGGGTTATTGCACCAATGTTGACTTCTGAACTCTTCCTTAGTTAAAAAAAAAATATAAAAAATACTTGTGTTGTTTAAAAATGAATATGAACTTGTTTTCTTCGCATTATTTGAGGTCTGAAAACACTTTTTTTTTTTTTGACCACATGTCATTTTCTGCCAATAAATGCTCTAAATGACAATATTTTTATTTCGAATTTGGGAGAAATGTTGTCAGTAGTTTATAGAATAAAAACAAAAGTGCTCATTTTACTCAAACGCATATCTTTAAGTAGTAAAACCAGAGAAAACTGATCATTTTGAAGTGGTCTCTTAATTTTCTCCAGAGCTATATATGAATTATTGGAATGATATATTCCATTTAGTATACATTAGTACATTAAATGAACAAACAATGATTATTTTAGAAAATAAGATATTTCCATGAACATTAGGAGGCAGAGTGTTAATTATACATGACAATCGGTGGAGTCAGTAGAGTTTTTTTCTGAGGGGTGAAAAGAAACCTAGTTGAGTCTGTACAGTAGGTTAATTGTTAAAGCTGTCAGATAAATTTAGTTGAATAGCAAATACAATATTTCACTCTGAAATCAAGTGGATGGAAGTGTAAAGTAGAATATAAAAATGGAAATACTCCACTTACTCTACGTGGAGTAAATATACTATCACTTTCCTCCACCACTATTACAACTGTTTAGCCTTGAGGCTTGAGCACTGTATTTCAATATTGTTCAACACACCCAACCTGTTGGTGACAACGAGTCTCTGTTTTAGACACTAATATCAAAATGAAAACGAACCCAGCACAGACACACAGAAGTATCTCATTAAACTCTATATTGATGTTGATATATTGACACTGCATCACTACAACAACCAATCCTCCAGTGCCTCGGTGCCTCAGTGCTCATGACTGAGCAGTGAAACATTACATCATATGTCTACTGGCAATGCAGTGCTAAGCAACACAAGAAATGGGTGTGCTGTTAGCTCATACACTGTAACTTCAAGCTCAGGTTATTTAGTTTTAAAATTATTGTTCATCTGTAGATAATAGAAAACTGAGAACATGAAGTAAATAAAACAAGCTCTATAGTTTGCTTCGTTTTTAGCTCCTTACATGTACCCACAATGCATGACACAGGGAGTAGATCATATTTCAGGACACAAGCCACAGAGGCAGGTGGGAGAGATGTAAAACTATCATCAAGGTTCAGAAATGGTTTAGTGTATGATAATGTTAACAGTTACAGGTGAATACTGAAAATAATTGCTTTAATTATTGTGTGTATTCCAGGTCTATCGTGGCCTACCAGCCCAGTGGAGCAAACACGCACATGTTCGATGCCGCTGCCTTTTTCAAGTCAGTGGGCGTTTTCCTGGGGATTTTCAGCGGCTCCTTTATAATGGGAGCAGCCACAGGAGTCGTCACTGCTCTCATATCCTTATCAGATGAAATAACAAATATACAGATTCTGATTTGTTCCTGTGTTGTGTAGTTGTTTTTGTGTTTTTCTTTAACTTGACCCTCACGTCACCAAGTTCACCAAGCTGCACTGCTTCCCTCTGCTGGAGACGGCCCTCTTCTTCCTCATGTCCTGGAGCACCTTCCTGCTGGCCGAGGCCTGCGGGTTCACAGGTGAGGAAGGAAGTGGCTCCAAAATGATCTCTTAGGGAAAAATGCCCAACAAAAAACAGATCTCCCATGATGCAAGATTCAAGTTATAACGAACAGATGGAAATCAGAGATCTCCAATCTTTTTTGCATCTGTAGAGCTTCTTCTAGTTCTTTTTTTTATAACACGATGGAACATTTAAAAAGTAAACAAATGACATTTTTTAAACAAGAGCAAATTTTTCCAGATAGTTTGTTGAATTTTTAAACTCAGTCACATCTGGTTTTGACCCAAACAGAGTCTCTTAAATCCAGACTCATGTTACACGTTACTGATTGTGCTGAATGACATAATTGTGGGCAGTTTGAACTAAGTGATGTAAACCGTCCACAGAGAACTGGATCTGTGTGTTACAAATGAAATGTGACAGGGACTTAAATACAGATTATGTAGCAGCTGTGCAGAGATGAAATAAACAGATAATAGATGACGTAGCAGCAGAGCGTCGAGCGGGCCGGAAATCTTTGATTCAGATATTTGTGCATAATCACTGGAGTGGATGAATGGTGCTGCGGATTATAATTACGCAGCCTACCTGCGCAGTGTAATCTGTCTGATGGAGCCATTGTATTATATATATATATATATATATGTGTGTGTGTGTGTGTTGCTCTACAGGCGTTGTGGCCGTGCTGTTCTGTGGCATCACACAGGCTCACTACACCTACAACAACCTCTCCGAAGAGTCCACAAAGCGCACCAAGCAGGTACAGCATCTGACCGCTCCACAATATGTAGCCCACCTCCCCTCCATTTATTCATTGGCAGCCTCGGACCCCCTGAGAGCCCCCCATGTGGACCGGGTGCCGGGCCCCGGTGCCAGATGGCTCCACGATCAGCCTGCTGTGACCTTAATCGGGGCTGTCTGAGGACATCCCTCCTGACACGACCGTTTAGTTTCCCACAGGGGGTTCAGTCTTGAGGACAGGGCGCAGATTAGCATGTAGGCAACGTGCAGCGTGACACATTTTGAATCGGCGCTCAGAATATCCCGGCAGCCTCTAAAAGAAACACGCTGCACCGCAGAGTTAATACAGTGCACCCACTTAACATTTAAACAAAACCAGTCTTTTTAAATTCTTTTTTTCCCTTCCTAACGGTCTGCTGTGTGTGTCCATCCGTCTCCATGTCAGCGTGCCTGCCCCTGCCTTGTGCCTCCCGCTCACAGCCACATAGATGTAGTGAAGCTCTGTAATCATCATGGCAGCCATGGAGTCTGCCGCTCTGTCAGAGAAAAACAACTCCCAAAGCTTTTCTGGATTCTGAGGGAAAAGAGGAGGTGCTTGGCTCAGAGAACCAGGCTCTCCACTTTTTCTTTTTTTTGTTTTCGAGCAGTAAATCATATGTTAAAAAAAAACAGTCATACGAAAAAAAAAACAGTGAAATTCTCAAAGCCTGAACGTCTAAAGCATCTACTTGTGGGTTTTTATTTTTATTCTTGTTCTGTATTTATATGTTTCTAAACAGAAACCATAACGCATATAAAATGTTTCTCGCAGCTTTTTGAAGTCCTTCACTTCCTCGCTGAGAACTTCATCTTCTCCTACATGGGCCTGGCTCTGTTCACCTTCCAGAATCACATCTTCAGCCCCATCTTCATCATAGGGGCTTTTGTATCCTTCGCTGCACAATAAGCACGCGTCTCCGTTTCCACTCAGGACTATCAGGTATCATGCATGCGCAGCTGCAGGCTCAGGCCATTGTTGGAGTTGGACACTGCTGAGATGTCCCATTACACAGGCCGTCGTTGACCCCAGATGGATGTAGCTCATAAAAAAGCTCTTAAAGTTTTGCTCCCCTTTGGTAAATTATTGTGCAGTTTTCTTCCCAACATTAAGTCATTTTAGGAAATTCTTTACTGCTTCACTATGAATTTCCATCTGCTACACAGGTCAGGTCACCGTGTTCTCTGGGTCCTGCCTGCATGAAATTGTTCAGTCATACATTTCTTAACTAGTTTTCCAGATTGCCATATTCATAGGAAGAGCTTTCAACATTTACCCACTCTCCTTCCTCCTCAACCTCGGTCGAAGGCACAAGATCAAGGGAAACTTCCAGCATATGATGATGTTTGCAGGTATGAAAAAAGCTCCATCAGCTGTAGTTTCTTTCACATCATGTTCAGCTGAATCTTATCATATGATTTTTTTTTTCCTCTTGCAGGTCTTCGAGGGGCCATGGCGTTCGCCTTGGCCATCAGGGACACGGCCACCTACGCCCGTCAGATGATGTTCACCACCACGTTGCTCATTGTCTTCTTCACTGTCTGGGTGTTTGGCGGTGGGACCACGCCCATGCTCTCCTGGCTACACATCAGGTAACATCACGTTTTTGCGCCCTAGAAGAAAATCAGCCTCATAAATCACCATCCACTTTATATGTGGGTGAAATGTATTTATCAAAAGACCTACAGATTATATGAAAGAAAACCTGATTAACATATTCTCAGTCTATTCTCTCTGGACTTTTGGTTAAAAATGTAAGACAAAACTTAAATGTTAAATTTGTCAGACTTTCCAAACATTACTTTATTTGAGATCTTATTTACTGTATCCTTGATGGAGAAAGATCCAGGAGTCAATTTTAACTTTCACTTCAAAGCTTTGGTGAAGCTAATTGAAGTTATGTATTCATTTGTAATTAGTTAATTAGTTGTAACCAATTTAGTTTCACAGCCCCGAAATTAACCGGACATGAACAGGACTTTTTGTTCCTAATTTCCTCATAACAATTTTTCTTTGAGGGAAAACTGTTGTCTCTTGCTAACACTAATGCTAACGCTAATCCTTATCCTAATTCTGCGTATTATAGTGTAAGGGAGTGAAGTAGCTGTGAGCAGCATCTCAGTTTCTGATGGGATTTGCTGTTTATTTTTATCAAAATATTTTTTACATATCTCAATATGTTGAATTGACTTCCATTAAAATATTAATAATATAAATAATAAGTAATCAATAAGCTGTCCATTTATTAAGTTTATAAAAGTTTATCTTCTTTCATAAAAGGAAAAAAAAAACCTATAAAAAAATTTCAGGGATTAAGTGATGCGCCTTAAAAGCTGTAAAATGAAACCATTACAAATTTTAATCTCTTTTAATACCTTTTTTTTTCTCAACATCACTGCTTTAATAGTTCATGCTCTCTGCCCTTGTTGGGTATTTTGCTGTGTTTGATATATTATTACTGTTTTCTTCCACAACATGTAATTCCTCACCAGCTGCTGTTTGTATATTTGTCTGATATGTGATGGTACTGTCCAGGAGATGGAGCTAGAGTTCTCCTCTGCTGCTGACTTTCCATCTCCCAGCTCTCAAATCCAGAGCTTCAGTAACCAGGACTTCTGCTGCGTTTTAGCAATAACAAAAAATCTCAGCGTTTTCTATCTGAGGAAAAAAGACATGACATTTATTCCAGTTATATCAGCTGTTTATTACTGCGCTGCGACAGTGTAAACGGTTCCCACTTGAGATGTCACCAGCGGCGGGACTGTGGTGCTTTAGTGCTTTGCTTGTGTTGCTATCTGTCTGTTTGGAGCCCAGCCTCACTTTATTTTTGTCTGACCATGATGCACTGGGAGCTTCTATTTGTCACATTAAAGAGGATTATGGGTTGGCGATGGGGCTGTGTGTGTGTGTGTGTGTGAGACAGTGTGTGACAGAGTGAACGGGCTCTGTTTAATATGGGTAATGCCTCCTCGGACCGAGCAGGAAACTATTGTGTTTGGTGGAGGTTTAGAGCCCTGCCAAAAATCTCCCCATGAACTCATCGCCATGGTTACTGAGACATGTGGTGCATGGCAGCCGGGGTATCACTTGTGCTTCTCTGTGATCCTGGTATCATCCTCTGTATATGTGCATACATTTACACATGTTTGCTCTGTATGGGGAGCTCTGTGGAAGCCCGAGGAGCTGCAGGTCATCACGGGGCCGAGGCCTGGTGGCGTTCTGTGTCTGGTATTGAATTGTGTTCAGCATAGATGTCTCATGTTAATGCTGAGGATTAAATGTGCTAAATTTGAGATACAATCCTCTTGACTGTGGCTTGGGAATGAAGCAGCTCTGGTGAGGCAGCGGGGCGATGCGCAGGGATGTGTTGGAGGACCGGCGCTGGGTGAGCAGAAGTCTGGTTGTGAGAGGAGACGCTGCTGGTTTCTGTGTTTTGATGGATGACGGCGGGCGCAGTTTGTCACCCATCCACTGTCGCTGTGGGAGAAAGACATCCTGAGTGATGGCGTATGGTCAGCGAAGAGCGAAGAGCGAAGAGCCAATCTGTTGACTTTCTTATGTTGGCTTTGCTTGTTTCAAAATTTAATGTAATGGCCAACAGTTGTTGCTTTAGAAATGTAGGCTGGATTGTTTAGAGCTTTATTGTAGAGCGTCTTACCGTACAAGACACTTCCCAAGACAAGTTATTTAAAAAATATGATCAATTTCCTGGACCATTGTATGCCTTTCAAAGATAGTCATACAGGGAAATGGTCACTCCCGTCAGGAATTAAATCAGTGATCGACTGCTAGGGGCTCAGTAGGCCCATATGATTCACACTCTTAAAGGGATAGTTCAACATTTTGGCAAATTGGCCCATTGTCATAATCCCTATTAGGGCTGACCCAAAAAAATCAAAGCTTTGTTCGTTGTCATGGTAATCGATCTTTAAGTCCGTGATCGATTGTTTGTTTTTTTCTTCCTTTTTTCGTTTTTGACACCGGTTCTCATCGGCAATTGTTACATTAAAATGAGTAGGCGACTTGGCATCCTGGAAACCTGCCTGATTTTGGAGACATGCAGTGTTTGTTTGCCATTACTTTAATTATTTCCGCTATACGATCGCCTCTTGGTTTCCCTCATCACACTCATCAAATACACAATCCAACAATTGTGTATTTGATGAGTGTGATGAGAGAAACCAAGAAATCCCATTAGCCTCCGTACAGCTCTGAGCAGCTCGCGGCTCTGCTCCGCCGTTCTATAAATAGCTTTCACCATCATTATGGCAATGGACCAATTTGCCAAAATGTTGAACTATCCCTTTAACACTGAGCTGCTTGATTATCTCACAGTGGTTTTCAAATTCTCCAAGTCAAGGACCCCTAAACTGACGTCATCTGATTAGAGTCTTGCTCTGAGATGTTATATAACAGGAAGTGTTTGAAATCCATGACCAAAATATTAATGCAATCTGCCATTGTTTTACTAATGGATGGAACTACAGTGAAAACAAATGATTACCTTCACAGGAAACCCCTCAAGGACCCCCAGGATGTCCCTGGGCCCTACTCTATTGCAAAATCACTGCTCTAGCAAGCTTAAATTTTTCTAAAGTGCCTATAGGTGACATATTTAAAATCATTGTGATACTGAAAGACACTGAGGGGCAGAAACCAGCAGAAGCACTAACTGAAGGAGGGACGCCGCGCTCTGAAGCCATGACTGCAGCTATTGTGGGTGTAACATTAGCCACGGTTGTCGTTGCACTGGCCCGGACGCCGCATTGTAAACAGACGCTGTCATCAGTCATCATATTATGAATCTGGTTCTTCTGTCAGATACAGTTCACAAACATCTTCACCACAGCACTGAGCCACAGAAGTTAGTTCACATGGCATGTATAGGTCCTATAGCTTTTTGTCATAACGTTATAATAGAAACCTGATGAGAAGAAAGCTCAACATTTATCACCAGTTATCATTGATGCCAGTTCAGAAGCTTCTTACTCTTTGGGGACAAATGTTAGCTAACTCCACAGCACCACATCAGCATGGGTTTGAATATATTTAACTTAATTCTTATTAATTAAAACGATTATCTTTAAGTTGACATGACTGATACAGGCCGAGCAGTTACATCCTCCCCCCCCAGTCAGACAGTCAGATACAGTCACTCATGAGATCATCAGAACTGAGCTGAAGCGAAGTGCGGATGTTATTGCTGGGATCATTTCTGAATGGTGTTATGATTTCTTTTTATTACTTTGGAATACCATCATTCACAGAGAACTGTAGAGGAGATAGACGTGTGTGTTTATGAGCCACATGACGCTTTCTTTAAGAAGGAGCTCTCTGTGTGGAATCGTGTGCACGCGCGAGGTCTTAATACCATGTTAACACAGATGCAGCAGTGATGATTGAATACCACTGACCCGACTCCGACCTCTTCCCATTTCATCGTAAAGCCACCAACACTCTCTCTTTATCACCCTTTTTTTTCTTCTTTTATTCAATGACAGCTTTATACAGAAAATCCAGCGGACGTGAACCTTTACTCTGACATGTAGACTTCTGTTTATCTCATCCATTTTATTTTTAATGTGTTGACCTGAACATCTGCTGATCCCCTGAGTCCAGGGATTAGTCCATGTTCCCAAAACAGAGGATCATACTTGAACAAGACTGTTGCCAATTACTGTTAGACTCTCCGTTATATTCAGGCCTCCACTGAACACTGACTGCACCAAGAGATGATGAGCTTTTATCTAACCTGCCATTTTCACACTCAATCAAATTTGATTCTCATCCTCAACCGTGTCTAATAGACTGTTCTGGTTTTCTAATGGAGGAACAACTGCTTGACACTGACTGTATATAGAGTATATGTTTTTAAAAAAATAGATTTTATTGATTTTTATCGAAACAAAACATAAACAACATACAACAGCTCTCCGTATTCACAAAGATATCAGAACAGGAAGGAAAACAAACCACCATCCAAACCAAAATGACGTAGCTCGTAGAGTGTCTTTACCCCAAAAGTAAAAAAGACAACAGAAAAGAAAAGAAAAGAAAAAAAACAGGGACGATGACGTTAATAAAAATAAATAAGTAAATGAAATAAAGACAGATAAACAATAAAATTAAATTTAAAATACTTAATTAATTAAGAAGTGTATGTGTTTATGATGTGACAGTGTCGGGGACAGCGGAGCTTGGCAGAAACAGCGACGCCAACTCGGAGAGTGGGAGTACTTCAGGTGCTGTAACTGAATCTGTACACACTCTCTGACAGTAAGTGGTGTTGGGAAAGCGTGCGGTTTTCTTCAGAATGGAATCTTTCTCTTTTTATTCTTTACTTCTGCTTTCCTGGTGAAGGTGAACATGCATTTCCTAGTGGGCTGTTGTGAGGTAAAAGAAGCACGTTCACTGATTGAGTCACAGCTGGGGCACCAGCAGGTTCTTTATTTTAAGATCTTATCTGCCTGGTTTCTGTTGCATCTCTGTCGCCTCATGTTTTTAAGACGGTGGTGCAAAGAACAAACAAACTCAGTCGGTGTGTGTTCCTCAGAAACAGCTCGGAAACAATGAGCCAACTGATCTCAGGTACGCGCGAATGATGAAGGTGTTAAAGTGAGAGAGGCTCAGAGGCCCCCGCTAAAGAAAGTGCTCATGAGGAATTTTTGGTGGTTTAAGGAAAGGAGAGAATGTTTCCAGGATTAAGGATTAAAGGTTAGTGGGTCAACCGAGGTCAGTGGAGCGCTCTCTTATATAAGTATGTGTACATGTCCACGTGCGGCCCGCCTATACTGTTCCTCATGAGAGGAAACGCGTCCAAGACGGTGCCTCTCCCCCCTCGGGGCCCCTTCACTACAGTATTTATGTTTTATAATCTCAGGTCCGTTCTTCACAGATCCTTCCTGATGCGGTGCCCTGCAGGCCTCAGACCTCTTTGTTATTACAGATCCTCTGACCTCAGAATAAACTCCACCTCCTGTGTGAATTTTGGCCCGCGCTCACGGCTTCAAGGGGGCTGTTTGAAGATTAGGACTTGGTGTTAGGGCTAATGTTAGAACCAGAGTAGGAATGTATTTATATTAGTTAAGGTTAGAAGGAGCGGAGGAACTGTGGAATGCATCGTCACAGCGACATCAAGTGTGTTGGAGCGTGTGTCTGTCTGCGTCAAAGCACTGAGTCTTGTGGCCCGCTTCTTTTCATGCGGCCGTTACTCAGTTACTCAGAGGGGATATTTCCTCCATGTGCCAGTCATGGAAAAGTCTAAAGATAACCACACACATCAGTTATCCCCCCCCCCCCACCCTACTGTGCAGTGTCAGTTGTAGTATCAGATGTAACCATGAAAGGACGCCACGTTGGCGCGCGTCCACCAGGATTAGACTCGATTGCTCCGCAGCTTATGTGAATTAAAAGTGCCCCTTTAAAATCTGCTTGTGTTCAGTTTAATCCCACTCCGTCTGCTAAGAGACTCCACGGGGCAATTATTCACGTCCATCCCACGAAGACTGGAAATCTACAACATAAAGGAACAGTTTGAAATGTTTATGAGGAAGTGGTTAGTTCAGATTATTGATTTCACACCTCATGCCTGCATGGAAAGTGCTAACATTAGCATCTGCTTAGTTTATGTGGAGCACAAAGACAGGAAATGGAGGGAAATGGCTATGAAGTGACAGCACCCAGCCAAGATATAATCTGATAAATAAACCCCCTGTAATTCCACACTGTTGTTTTTACACATCGGTTGTACAACAGATTAAAAAAAACATGGTGATTTTCCTAAATGAGATTAAATTAAAGTCAATTAAACACAATTTAGTGGCAAATTGTTAAGTTGTGAATTTACTTTGGCTCGTTTATGAACTCCACTGTCTTCATTTGTCACTGATTGTACTGAATATGGTGTGTGGATATGCTTTAAAGTTTTGAATCTTGTATGAATGTCATTCTGTTTAATTTAATGATACATTTGTGACAGCGTTGAGGTGAAACCTGAGTTTGTGGCTCTAAATGATCCTCTTGGGTTTGGGTTTGGGTTAACCCAGTGCCACAGTACTTTGAACCACAAGCATGCAGCATGTGTCTGATGCTAATCACTGATATACATGACTGGTTTAATCACATGATAGTTTGTTGTTGCACTTAACTGAGCTGTCTCTGTCACGGGGTCAGGCCATTTTCCCTATCAATACTAAAACCCACTGTTTGTTCATAAGGTTTGGTTTTGTGTTTTGGGTTAAATATAATCTCTCTCTTCTTGACTCATTTCTCGTCATATAAAGTGGATGACATTGTCTTTGTTTTTTGTTTTTCTGTATTGTGCTGAAAGGTAATTTGCAGTATTTTTCAGCCACTGACACATTTAGCAGTCAGCGCTTTGATGTTTTGGTTTTCAAAATGACTAGTGACACGTTACAGAACCACAATCAGGCCACATGTGCAGCTGTAGGTGCACCTGTCGCACAAAATACACTGTAATCTGGTTTCACTGTTTAATGTCAAAGCAAACAATCTACAAAATCACAATGAGATGCAAGGGAACATTTTTACACACATACAACACAACAATGGCTGATAAATACTGCTGATTCCCCACTGCTGTGTAACAGTGTGTTTTAATTGGGTTGCTGCAGAGTTAAATAGCATATTTATGAGTTGCTTTATAATTTTATGACTTTCTTCCTGCGCTGTAGGGTCGGTGTGGACCCAGATCAAGACCAGCAGCCCTGCGGAGACAGCTTCCAGGTCTTACAGGGGGTGAGGATCCCACTCAGACTCGCGCACTTATTATTTTCACAGGCACCGTTCAAACCGTTCTGCTCCTGCAGTTTCATGTTGATTTGCAGCAGAGTCAGCACATCTGAGCACTCGGGAGGGAGTGGGGGGGGGGGTTTCCTGAGCAGAGCAGCAGAAGCACAATAGGGTCATTAGTTGCAGCGTCTAATGTTCTTTTACTTACCTTGATTTTTCACTTTCGATTAATCAGTGAAAGTGCATCCCACATTCAAGTGTAGTTTAACACTGACAGAGCGATGTGAGCCTGAGATCACAGCTGTGGGAGTGGGAGGCAGAACGTGATGTTGGTGTCCGCACTAACCCAGTTGTCATGGATTTATCTCTGTTTTAAGCATTTTGGGAACCACGTGGGAAGCATCACCCCAGGTCCGGTCTTCTTCACTGGTGGATAAATTAAGTTAGTTAAGTTATCCACAAATAGATTAAATAAGGCTAATAGCTTTATTTGATTATTGGTCTATTTTTTTTAGTTCTTCTTAATTAATAACATTAAATGTATTTTTATCAAAAATACAAACCGCACAAAATTCTATTGAAGCACTGAACTTTACATTTGAGTAGGTTTTGTAACAAACTTTTTTTTTTTTAGCAGATTGACTACTGGACTAGAATTATGGGACAAATCATCATATCATAAGCACAATATGTTAAAGGGATAGTTCAACATTTTGGCAAATTGGCCCATTGTCGTAATCCCTATAGTCTATATACGTAGCTACGGAGGCTCATGGGATTTCTTGGTTTCCCTCATCAAACTCATCAAATACACACACTCTCGTGGACCTCTCGTTGTGACCTGCACATTCATCAGATGGAGTTATTTTCGAGGCAAATGCAGAGACTGCTTGCCGAAAAACTGCCCCCGACCGGAACACGTATCAATGATTTTGCATGAATTTACCTCTAAAACAACTCTGTCTCGTAACGTTCTGTTATTATCTCATAGCGTGGTGATGAATGTGCAGGTCACAACTTGTCCACCAGAGCGTTTTGGAGTTGTTGGATTGTGTATTTGATGAGTTTGATGAGGGAAACCAAGAAATCCCATGAGCCTCCGTTGTGTAGCTCTGCTCCGCAGTTCTAAAAATAGCTTGCACCGACAATTAAAGAAGAAGAAGATGAACCTACTCCTAAAACTATAGGGATTATGGCAATTTGCCAAAATGTTGAACTATCCCTTTAAAGGTTTGATAATCTGTGTGTGTTCTGTACTCTTGTGGCACACGTCTTATGGCCATCAGTGAAACAGCATACCATGAGTCTGACCTCTGACATTAGGCTACTTACATTAGTCAAACTGCACTCACATGGCATTCCTAACTGTATAACAAATAACAGATGTGCAAGATGTAACAACAGCAATACATAGCCAACTGATGTTAAATATACTGTATAGCCTATATCATATGATCAGCTGAGATTGAAACACATGATGCACATGATATTATGTTGCTTAATTCAATCTCACTTTATTAAATGCATTATTTTCTATAAAAATAACAGCTAAATCCTTTTAGCCTGGTGATATTATTGTAGGTCGGTTTAGTGAAGCCACATCTGAAGAACTGGCTCCACAGGTTCTCATGGTTCTTCAGGCAGCAAATTGAGGATGAAATGATGATGACTGTTTCCTCTTGTGTTTCTTCCAGGACGGCCCTCAGGCTGAAGGACAGAGTAAAACCAAACAGGAGAGTGCGTGGCTCTTCAGACTGTGGTACACCTTTGATCACAAGTATCCTTTCTGTGCAGAAGAAAGTGTGTGTTTAATTGAAGGCTGTTTGAACCAGCCCTGCTCACTGTGCTAACAACAGGTCTCATGTACAGGCAGGATAATTGCCTCGAGGCTTTTGTCTCTGCGCGCACTGCAAAAGTCATCAAAGTGGTTATTGGAACATCCTTATGGGATTAGATGAAACTACATGAATCCATAAGTGGTTTACACACCCTGTTCAGTCTGCCTACAACAACAGACTCCAGTAAATGTGTTTAGCAGCTCATCCTCCCATTTCCTTCCCCCCTTTCCTCCCCGCTGAACAGTGGCCTCCCCAGGTGCTGGTGTGGAGCTTTTTAACCGGAGCAGCTGTGGAGACTTTCTCCCTGGTGACACGTGCACGCATGAAGTGAGCAGAGTGGATTTTTTTCTCTTGTTTCGGCGCTGTAGGTGCGGAGATTAACATACTGTACATGACTCGGAGCTTTGCCGAGTGGGGTTTAGTGACTTTACATATGTCAGGGCAGCAGACTGTGCAACTGACAGCGGATTTCAAAAAGCAAGTTTGATTTCTGTTCAGCTGTACTCGTTGTGACAGGGAGCAGGCAGCCTCTTCCCAAAGGGACTTGTGCCCTGACCAGTTGAGCATGGCCCTGAGTTTTCCCAGAGTGCAATACAGCCTGACTAATTACAGACAAGAGGCACAAGAGCCCGCTGGTTCACTCTGCTTGCTGCCAAGCATCACAAAATGACTTTACCCTGAGCTGCAAGCAGAATCCCATAAAGATTTAAACTCCAAATCCATCCTGCTGGTGAACATCCACCACATTATCAAGCCATAATTCATCGCTTGCAGTGTGTTTGTGCTGAATTAGTGCAGGAAACTACTGGGATGTATTGAACTACTCAAAGGAAACTCACTCACTGCAAGGTCTGTTTTTTAAAGCCAGTTTAAACTGTTTTACATTGGAATAGGCTTGTCAGAACTATGTTCCCTTATATTTGCTCAACACCTTTTGATAGGTTATGCTTATAAATGTTTAATAGGCTAAAATTAATCAATAATTCATCAGTGCTTTAAAGCCATTAACAGGAACCACTTAATGATTGTCAGATGGAAATCCTCTCTCTTTTGTGCTTTTAGCCAATGCAAGCACTCACCGTCTGGAAAACATACAGACCTGTAAGAACCCTCTATTAATAGTTTACTGACAGTGACATTTAAAATTTCAGGTCAATGATTAGCTTTTACTGATGGCTTTCTACAGTGAGACTCGTAAACAAGCCATCAATTTATTAATGTTAGCATAAACAATAAAGAATCCTTGAGTAAACCATAACTTCATAAAATCACTATTAAAGGATCGGAGGTTTCTCACTTTCTGTCATCTGCATTTGTAAATCTTAATACATCCTTTAAAAAGTGAGTAGTTATAGTAACTATCAAGTCTCCACCTGTTGAGCTGTTAATGAGATGAGATGTCCTGCAGCACTTCATCACGTGTCTAAATCAATTTTCTTAATTAACCATGAACAAAGCTATTATAGTGACAGCCAATAAACACGTCCCTTTATAGAATAGGGAATATTAACTCCACTCAACCAGCCTCTGCTCAGTGTTAATAACGGTTCAGCTCTGCAGGTTGTTCTCCTTAATAACTGTCCAGCTACCTGAAGCCCATCCTGACACACAGCGGACCACCTCTCACCTCCACTCTGCCCAGCTACTGCGGGCCGCTGGCCAGCTGTCTGACCAGCCCCCAGGCGTACGAGGTCAGTGTCCGCATGCACCTTCACAACACCACAGGCACGCGACAAACACACAGTGACACTCACTACATAAGCACTGGTCTGTGAAAATCCCATGTTCGCACGGCAGGAAGTGTAGAGGGTCCGCTCACTGCACAGGCATGCAAACGTTGTGAGGACACACATTCGCTTACACCACAAACTTTAACCACTTTTCTGTCTGTAAGCTTAATATATAGCTGGGTTAGTTTACCATGAAGTCTGACTAGCCTGACTCTGTGCAAAGCCACAAATGTGTGTCTATTACAACTTTAGAAATTGATCCTTTATGTATTTTTGGTCTAATTCATACAAACACCACAGGTGTTTTTTTCTCTGTTTTTTGTTTTTTTGTTTTTGTTTCCAGGCCTAATGCTAAGCTAAGCTAACTAACTGCAGGCTGTATATCCTCTTTGCTCTCCAAGTTAAAATATTTTTGGTGACTGGTTTTGAACCTGGGGGCAGAGACAGAGATTAATCTAAGAAAAGATGAAAAAGGAATGACAAGCTGAGTCTGATCATCAAGTAAAACCACACTTGGATAACAGCCAGTAGAGCTAAATCATAATAATGGGTGTGTTCAGTTTTTACCAGATGTAACCTTATTTATTCTTATCGACATTTTAGTCCATACAGTGATAGTTCAAAATAATTTCTTTACTGTGGGGAAATACACTGGGGTCCAAAAGTTTCCACTTTCCCATGTTTCGCGGCTGCTAAAATAAAATGGAAAGAAAGAAAGAGAAAAAAGAGAGAGAAAGAAAGAAGGTTGATTTGACTTAAGCCAAATAATTCCTTCCTTTCTTATATTCAGACCTCAGGAAGGCTCTCTGTGAATACTGAAGGTTTTTCTCTCAGGAGAGTTGTGATATCGTCAAAATATTCTCCATGCCTGCCAGTAAACACACAAAGCACTGAGGCCTTCGACGCAGAAGAAAATGGTCGGTCAAGAAGCCTTTTTACATTCAGGGAGCAGCACAAAAGGCTCTTTTCAGCACCACCTCCATGATGATCACTGTTCTCCAGGACACTGGGCTCTGATATTTTAAACACAGGAGCCCCCATTGAGGGGACGGTCACACATGGATTCACACTGTCAAATTCTCCCTTCTTTTCACGTGAAATACTCTCACATAGAGGTTTTGGTTTTTTTTTTTTGCTATCACACTAATAACCCTGCTGTGCCACAGAGAAGAATGATCGCCTCTCATTTAGATGTAATTCTCCGAGTTGTGCCTCAGGTTCTTGAGCCTTAAATGTTTCCTCTGCTGCTGTGTTGCTGTTGGTTTGCCAGCCTTGGGCCGCCTGCCAGACGAGCCATGAATTTAGACGGTTGTTCGTATTATCAAGGCCGTCCAGTGCTCTCTGTCGCCAAGCGGGGAGAGATGGGTTTAAAGGAAGCTCTGTGCCTGGTTCCTTTTTGGTTATGGATATTATAAAAAATATTGAGGGAATAAAATGCCCCGAAGCCATTTAGTTTCCATTGATCTCAAATTGTAAAACATCTGGAGCACAGTCTGGTTTTGAAAAAGGATCGTGCTACAGAATTAATATGCAGGGATGAAACTGGAAATAATCAATGTCTGTTTTACTGCTAACACTTCCAAAGAATAAGATCAACAGTGTGACTGTCTCTTTCAATAATTTGCCCTACTGTCTGAGGCACTCTGCTCCAGGTCAGCTGGTTAAAGACATAAATCTACGAGAATAGACAACAGACATATACTTAGAGGCAAAATCATTTCTTATAAGGCTAAAGAAAATGTGTGAAGAGTTTAGTTTGTTGTGGACTATTTCAGTTGCTGACTGACACATTTGTTGCTCTTATGAGTATTTACTGCAGCAGGACAGTGTAGGCTCTGTCAGGATTTGGATACGCTTTTCTACTCAGACTTACATTTGAAGTTTCATATAAAAGCTTATTTTCATAAACATGCTTCCATTTATCTTTATTGGATTTTTTTTTTAAATTTTGGATCTTGACAGCTATTGAAATTATTCTTAAATATATTTATTTGAGTTAAAGTTGTGTCGCTGTTTTAATTAGCAAGTAACTCATGTCCTCTTTAAAGGGATATTTCAACATTTTGAAGCGGTTTTGCATGAATTCACCTTGAAAACAATTCTGTCTACTAACGTTCCGTTACTATCTTACCTAAGAAATCCCATGAGCCTCCGTAGCGTAGCTCTGAGCAGCTCGCGGCTCTGCTCCGCCGTTCCAAAAATAGCTTGCACCGACAATTAAAGGTAACGAACCTCCTCTAGCGATTATGGCAATGGGCAAATTTGCCAAAATGTTGAACTATCCCTTTAACAACATAAAATACATGATGGATTCATTTTTTCACTGTATCCCGTCCTAGATAATTGTTGGACAGACAGGTTATGTCATTTTTTGTTTATTTATTTTGGATCCCTGGGTGGGAGTAATCCTGTGTTGACCCAGTGTTAACTCATCCTGTTCTGCCCCGGGGGCCATTGAAAAACTATTGATCATCAGTCAGTCAATCAGAGCTGGGAGAACCTGCTGCTGCAGTTCACTGTGAGGCAGATTTGTGTGTCACCGTGCAGCCGGCCCGTGGGTTTCTGTGTGTCTGTTTTCATCTGTAACTGGGTTGCTGCGGCGCGGGCCACTAAGTGAACGTCTCCCCCCTTCCCTCCTGTAAACCCACAGTGTCCCTTATGAGCCTTTGCACTGTTAACGTCAGTCTGTTCACTCCACACCGTGTGTCCTGCATACGTGCGTGTCTCTCCCTCGTGTGACCCCCCCCCCCCCATCCCTCCCCTCATGTTCCACTGTGAATCTGTTTTTCCAGAACCACGAGCAGCTGAGGGACCACGACTCCGACTTCATCCGCAACGACGGCGACCTGACCTACACATTCGGCGACACGGCCATCACGGCCAACGGGGCTTCGGGCAGCGGGGGCGACGGCGCCGGGGGGTCGGGCTGGAGCGCCAACGGGAAAAGGAGCGGCAGCACCTCGGAGGAAGCGCTGGAGCGCGAGCTGGACTCCCGCGAGCAGGAGCTGCTGAGCCGCGGCACGCGCCTGGTGTTCCCCATAGAGGATAACGTCTGACCCTCCCCTCCTCCCCCCGCCCGCGCCCTTCGACCTCCCTGACCCAACCCCCCCGCACCCCCCCAGCCCCGGACCCGGACCGCATCGCCTCCAGCTTTCTCTCTCTCTCTCTCTACATCCTGCGGGGCAGCAGAGCGTCCAGTCCTTCAGAGATGAGACGAAGCGGAGAAATGGGAGAAGACGGGGAGGGGAGGGGTTCAGTGCGACTCTGAGCGTCCTCCAGGCCCCGGGAGCAGAGCTCAAGGATCATTTCATCCTCATTACCGAGACGCAGTTTGTTCTCCAGGAGACGTGTGTCCTCAAGAGCGTCAGAAGAGAGAAAATTCTCAGCGCTGTTATACTGTGATTCAGTTTCCTCTGCGTAAACAGGAAGGAAACCTTTATGCAGGATGCGGGGATGAAAATATCCCCAATCAAGACAGGTTCTGCACTTTTAAACGTGACATTTTGTGTGTCCAGAGGAGAGGAGGTAGAATACTGAAACATCGCCTGGCAGCACCCTCTCTCTCTCTCTCTCTCTCTCCCTCTCTCTTATCATATGATCTCACAGGTTTGTCATCACAGTGCATCTGCCAAGTGGCTTTTTTTTGTTTTGTTTTTTACAGCCACACACCCATGAAGATGCTGCAAAGAGGCTCCGCAAACCAAAAATAGGTCATAGATAGGTGTGTGGGTTTGTGCGAGTGTGAGATTTTCTTTGTTTCACACAGAAGCATCTCTGTGTGTGTCTGTGTGCGACATGTGAGGACTGCGTTGCCCTCTCAGCCACCGCCGCCCGTCATGGGTGAAGTAACAGGAATGAAGAATGTGAGCGTGTAAATAGCTACAATGATGAGCTTTGTTCTTCTTCAGTAGGACGGCTCTCCTCAGTGGTCAGCCTCTCATGACTGTCACAAACAGCATCTGCACGTCTGGTCTCCGACTCGGCCTGGTGTGTGTGTGTGTGTATGTGTGCGCAGTCGAGTGGTTGTCACAATATTAAAATGAAGAAGAAATGGAAAATGTTTTGATGCTAATTATATGTTGTTTCTTATGAAACGATGCTGACTGCCCAGGACTTTCCTTTTGAAATATATATAAAATCATTTTATTTTATTTACTGATTTTTGGAAGATTTACAATGACCAGATGCAACAAGTGAAGTAGGGCTGCAAATTATTTTAATTGATGATTAATCTAACGATGCTTTTTGTGATTGAACTGTTTGTCAAGTTTATAGAAAAGTCAAAAAAAAGAAGAAAAAAAGTGCATAATTCAGTTGACCATCATGTATGTGACATAAAACAGCTGCAAGGTCTCACACTGGAGAAGCTGCATCCAGTGAGTTTGATGTTTTTGCTTGGGGGGGGAAAGAAAGCAAAATTGTTCATTTTTAATTAATCTCAATCATTTTATCGTCTTATCTTTGCTCTGAAGATGACCTCAGTCAGCCGTGTGATGGCATCATGCTTGCACAGGTCACAGTGAGTCGATGCAGCGCAGCGAGCAGGTCCCTCAGACCCAGAACAAGATTTTACCTGTCAACATTATACCGAAGTGTTCAGGTTTCCACACTGATGCCAAACACTGACATCCAGAGATTAGTAGTGAAAATGCTTTTGCACATAATTTCACCCTTTACCTTCATCGGTGGTATGTATGTACTCATAAACAGTGGTGTCTGTGGGCTGTTTCCTCCATAAATATATTAACCTCAGATGTTGTTGAAAATGTGAACACGCGCACACAGAGCGATGAGGCGAGACAGTATCATGAATCACTGAAGTCAAGTGAAGTGTAATTTATGTTTTTGTAAATCTCATGTCTGTTATTTACCAGGTTTACAGTTAAATATACAAACGTACATGAATCCCTTCTCTGTGTTGTCCTATTATTGTTTGAGGATTTAAATGATACCACATTTTGTCAAGATTGTTATCTTGTAAAAAAAAAAAAAAGATGTGAGACTTGAGCATATTTCTGGTAGCGACTGTGTAATTGTAATGTAAGTTTTGTTTTCTGGGGAAAAAAAGATGGAGAAATTGATTTTCACTACTCTTTCACATGAGGTTACAGCCAGTAGCTGCTTAGCTTAGCGCAAAGAGTGGAAAGGCTTTCAAACGTAGCCGGCTGGCTAACTGTTTTTTTAGTGCTTATGCTAAGCTAAGCTAAGTAGCTGCTGGCTGTAGTTTCATATCTCTTGCTTATTTCCCAAAATGTCAAACTATTTCTGTAAATTCATGCAACTCTGTTGATGCACATTAATCGTGCTAATCTGGAAACTTCCCTCAGATTTAGCTTTACACTGAACTGAAACCGACATTGTCTAAGGCTGTGTGGTCCAGCTGTGATAATTGGGAACATGTGGTTCTCTTTTGTGAAATCACAAACCTAGAGTTTTTGGTTTTGGTACCGAATGATCGATTCTTGTGCTCACAGCAGACGTAACATACATGTAACACAGTGTGTGATATGATGCTGCCTGAGGCCAAGTCCCTGTCACCTTTACACAGCAGATTTAAATGAGATAACTGGTTTAAAGCTCCAGCATGCAAATCCTTATTGAGACGGCAGCTTTGGACAACAGATTTCATTAGCTGCGGCACGCCACTGAACCTTTATAGTTATCCTACAGGTTGATTTGCATGACTCTACGTGTACCATGCATCGCTTCTGTTTGTTGACCCCCTCTAACCACTTCCCCCCCTCTCTGTTTGTGGCAGAACATGTAGAAGTTCAGAGATGAACAACCAGGACCTCTGAGGCAGGTTGAACCCACTAGTGCAGGAGGAGTGAAGGTTTTCTGGTCAAACCCCCCCCCACCCCCCACCCCAATTCCATGTTCCTTCTAGTCTAGACATTCGAACCAGCTCCCTGCTTTAAATTCACCACACAGCACGTGTCGTCTTTTGTTTTCTCGTTGGACTGCACACGGTGGCTGCTGCATTTATGTATGAGTACACACAGGGGCCAGGTGTGAGAGGCGCGATTGTGCCAGTCGAATCTGAGAAGGAGAAGCCCCACATGAGTTTTTATGGCTCACTGGGGACCTCCGAGAGGAAGTGAATCTGGTTACATAAGCCACTGACCAGGCTGTGGCTCCTGTTAAACTTAGCCGGAGTGAGAAATCACGTGAAGCTGCGCTCAGCTCGTCTGTATTTAAAGGCACTAAAATAATCACTTGTCGCCATTTTATCACAACAGACCATCTGTGTTAAGACTTTTTTGTGTTTGTTTTTTTAGACCAACGCTCACCTGTCTCCTCTGTGATGTGGACCTGTCTCACAGCCTCCTCTGTATACAGTATAACCTACAGCAGATGTTATTATAGTGTCTCTGAATGTGAAAACTGGCTAAACTGTGATTCTTCCTGCTGTATTGACTAACATGGGGGGGAAAGGACTCACGTTTGTTAGACGTGTCCAGGACAAAGTGACTGACTGAGAGATGTCGGGGGGGGGGGGGCACTTTATGGACGGCAACAACACAGACTTGAGTGACAGCTGCAGGCAAATAAATGAGCAGAGTTTGACACTTTAGCTCAAGCGGAGGACACTGGTGGTGGGACTCTTATATAACCTTCATGTGCACTCTCTCTCTCTATCTCTCTCTGTCTGTTGTGCTGTCAGTTGTCTTGCCGGCTATATTTACATGCTCTCTGTACTTGAGAAATATGAGATGTAGCTCAACTGTCAATGTGCGGACCTGTTGTTTCTAGTAGCAGCTGGCTGCCAGGTTCTCCCTGCCATGGTTTGCATGTCAACATGTTAATAAAAATCGGTGAAGTTATGAGCCACTCTGCCTCCATTCATCTCGGTCTGTTAAAGATGGTGACGGCTTCTTCATTTCTTCCAACTGTTTGTGCTTCATAATACACCAGTGATCTGGGACGTCATGTTTTGCATGCATGTTTTCTTTTAAGTTGAGTGCAATTACATCTTTAACAATCTTTTCCAAAAACATATCTATTTAATGACACCTCTGTTCCACGTCTCGCCCTGGTTTTAAGTTGTGAGTCATTGTGTGAGTAATTCTGTCATACTTCCATGAGATATTAATATTTAAACACAATCTTTAGACATATTTCAGCCGGTGTGCAAAGTAAACAGACAAAAAGTGCTTAATTATTAACCTCAATTGTATATAAATTTTGATACAGTTGAAGCAGAAGTAAGTGATCCGGTCGTTTTGGTTAATGCTGCGTTCCAGGCAGGCTTTTGAAACCGTAAATTACAGCTTCAAGTCACGACTTACCACTTTGTAGCGTTCCAGGCAACCCGCAACTCGTGTTTCTCCGACCTGTTGCCTGTGAAAGTGCACTATAACGGCCACTCGTAACTTCCGACCTGTGAACTCGCACCAGATCGAACTGGTACGACTTCACAGGTCAGAAAAACACGAGTTACGGGCTGCCCTGAACGCACCATAACTTCTTGTCAGCCGACGGAGTTAGCAGCCCCCGCCCTCGTCATGGATCTATTGGTCCTCGTCCCTACGTCACCACATTCACGCGCATCCCTTGGCTGCACACACAGCCCTTCATGCCGTTCTCTCTCCTCATTGGATAAAGGTTGTAGGATACAAGAAAAGTTTTCTCCTCGGCTCAGAGCAGAGCAGAGTGACTGAGAGACCCGTGTTTCAGACCAAACACTCTATGTAAGTGATTGCTGTCGGAAGATATAACTATTTAAGACTTATATTAACACAAAAATATTGCTTACTTCTGCTTTAATGAGTAATGATGAGGAATAGATTGCATTATATCTACAGAGGCCTTCATCAGATCCACTGCACATGTATATGCAAAAAATAAATGAAAATATTTTCATTTAGGGTGTCTCAGTCTGATTTAACTCATGCACCTGTAAGCTCATGTACAGATGTACACTGTAAGATATACTGAAGTCTAATGCAGGGATGTATAGCAGGCTACACATCCGGGTTAATTAATATGCAAGGAAGTCACACTCCATTCTGATACCAATGTGTGAAACAAACAGACTGTTTCCTCAGGAGACGTCGCTGTTTTTTTTTTTTTACTAACTCTTTATTTTGGTCAGTTTCAACAGCCTAAAAGTTATTTCCTTCTTTGACAAGAGAACTTCAGATATTCCACCCAGAACAAATTTCACAAGACCAACTTCTAAAGTTGAACATGTCACGTGTTTCACCCCTCCTCGACACATCCTTTAAAACCAGAGGGATATCACAGCATTTTACACTATTTCAGACACACAAAAAAACAACCAACTATAAACAATTGAATGGTATACAATATGAATCAGTACTGTCTCTTTGTGTTTGTGACAACCTGTTAAAAAAATGCTCTGGCAGAGGACAGAGGCAGCTCTCCCAACAACACGTCCACGGGATATTTGAAAATTTCACACCCATGTGAGTGATTTGTCAGTGGGGCGCTGCAGCTGTCCGGATTCCTGAGGGGACCGGGGGTGTGGGTGGGTGGGACCACGGTTCCTCAGCCAGCCCCTCTCTCTTCAAGAAAACACAGTACTTTCTTCTTTCAGAGTTCTACATTAGCAGTGTTAATGAGCCGATGGCAGTTAGGTTTAAGTTATGTGCTTAGATCGCTGCCACACTTGGTCAGAGACTTGGACGTGTGTAAATTGCGCAGGTGAGAGCGAACCCTGACGCCGCCGTCCTGGATCCTGGCAGTCGTCTCCACAGAGGAGAACCCATCTCGGTTGCTTTTTATGGCCCTCGCCTGCAGCGGATTTGAGGAGGGATTAGTGCTACTAAAAGGACAGAGGGATCGAGGCTGGCCGGCGGGACAGCCCCATCTCTCTCTTCTTGTTTATTTCCCCTCTCCGCATTCTTTCTATCTGTACAGACCCCTTTCTGTGTTATCCAGGTAACACTGTAAAAAAAACAAAAAAACAAGCCGCCGCCTTCGTGTTTCAGATTCGTCCGTCTGTGACTGGCTTGCTCTTGCCACTTGGATTTTCTCCAGTTCATCGACCCGGCCTCGGCTGAAGGAAAAACAACCCGAGGGTTGTGCTTACGAGCTCCCAGCGGACCACATTCCAGCTGCTTGTGTTGTTATTCCACCTTTCGCCCTCAGCCCTGGATACCAGGCCCCTGGAAGAGGAAAACAATCAGCTGATAATTAAAATAAAACCCTCAAGTTAAGTTACAGTGACACGGCTGCACGCTGAAACAGATACATAAAGACTACACACAATCAACAGGATTACTGTAATAATGCCCAGCTCATCCAACAATAGCTCCATTAGTGCCAAAATCAGCGTGGGGGCATTAAGACAGAAGGGTGGAGGGGGGTGGGGGTGGGGAGGGGGGAACCCTCCACCTCCGCCCATGTATCTGTACCATGCTGACGGTTTGTAGGCAGCCCAGCTCTAAAGGGCCTGGCTTGTGAGAGCTGGTGGTGACAGGCCGGTGGTAACCCTGGGAGCTCGGCCCTGTCATGGGCGTCCATATACAATGATCCCCTTCTCGACAGCACAGTCTGAGGCCCAGCTGCACTCCCTGCCAGCCCCCACACTATCCATGAGGGGACCCAGCATTGCTGGATGGAAAACAATGACGCCTCTATTAAACAACAGCTCCCTCGCTCATTAAGGAGGGAGAAACATTTCAGACTATCTCTGGCTCTGAGGGCTACAGAACAGCTACGGTGGTGTCGCTTGTGTTTGAGGCCCTCCGAGAAAGCAAATGCATTTATCTGTAACACCAGATTGGGTTTGATCTTGTAGGAAAACCTAAAAGAGGAGGATCTAGGTGAGACATTCACTCCACTGTGATGTATTAATGTGTAATGAGTGTCTGACAGAGCCGTTATTTACAACACAAGAGTGGAGTCAATTGTTATCTGAACAGCAGAGTTAACAATGAGACAGGACTGGAAAAAACTCAAAAGGTAAATTTCATTAAAACGGTACACTGTGCCCTGTGAGCCAGATCTGAGACAAACTAATTAAATTACAGACCCTTCTCCAGTGATGGTTTATTATGATATATAAGACTACTGTAAATTCACCACAGATAAAATCTCTTTTGTGTGTGCCTGTGTTTGTTTGTTTTTTTATAACAAAAACTTAATTTCCTTCATGAAAAAATCCTTATTGGTTACAGAATCCATGCTGTAGAGGATTAAAGGCACATCATCACACATGTTTAAGCTGTGTGTTGGATCATAGTGGCTACCAGATTACGGTATGTCCACGCGTACATGTTCAGGTATGCACATCTTAAAGAAGAAGCCTACTACTCAGCCTGCATCAGTGGAAACATCAAACAGGTTACCATGGCAGGGAACAATGAGCTACATCATAGTAAACCTCTGTGTTTACCAGTGGCTGCCATGCAAAATGAGTACAAATGTGGGATAAGTGACCCCCATACGGCCCCATAGGCTCGCTCTGTTTCCAATTTGCCTCCAGCAGATGAAGGTCAGAGGTCATGGATCTGTCACAGCGGCAGAGGCAAAGGCAAAGGCAGAGCTTCTGTCAGGAGGTTTCTGTCATAGACCACAAACTTCCTGCACTGGCAGAAGTACGAGTTTAAAAACAAGCCGCCTGATGCACACCGGACACTGTTGTGGTGTTTTTTTGTTGTTTTACACATGCATAGGCCTACACTCCCTCTCTTCTGACTCTGAACATACCTTTAACCCATCGTTTCCTCTCGTGCCACATCCTCATCATGTCGCTTTGTCCAGGCCGTTCTTGGTGTAGCCGAGCTGCCTCATCACCTCGCTGCAGTAGGCCTCCACCTGGTTGATCTGCTCCACGCTCAGCCGCTCCCTCCACGCAAAAATCGCCTCTTTTGCATCCCTAGATGATATCAGGAAGGGCTTATCAGACGAGTAGCCGTGGCCGTGCGTCATGTTCAACGCGAACTTCTCCAGAGCAGGGGAGGTGGACAGGTTGGAGAAGCGGTAGAGCCTCTGCAGCTCCTCCATGGGGCGGAGGACCAGGTCCTCGTAGCGGATGCGGAGGTAGTTCCTCCTCACCCAGGGAGGCGCGTTCATCACCAGCATCATGTCGCTGAGCCAGTTGTCACAGATGAGCTCCATGGCGCTGGAGACGTAGCTCTCGGCCCGGTTCACCCTGTTGCTCGGCACCAGCAGCCGCTTGTACTTGTCGGTCTGCTTCTTGCTCCTCAGCACCTGGATGCTCTCCTTCACCAGGGCCTGCTTGGACTTGAGGCGCGAGTTGTGCACGGCCCTCGGGTCCCTGAAGAGCTGGATGATCTGCAGGTTGATCGCCGGGTCTTTCATCAGAGGAACCAGCGTGCTCAGGTCCAAAACGCGGACTCCCTTGATCACCATCACCGGGTACTTCTTACACTCCCTCTCCAGCTCCCTGATGTCCCTCTTTTGGCACTTTGCGCACTGGTCCTCCCTCACCAAGCCGATGTCCTGCCGCTTGTGCGCGTCGCACAGCGGCTGCGAGCAGATCACTTTGTTCATCTTCCAGCCGAAGATGAACGAGGTGGTGATGTTTTGCGTGCCGGCGTAAAGTTTGAGGACGGAGAAATCGCAGCGGTACAGGGCGTTCATCATGTCCCGCACGGCGCCCTGCAGGCTGCCCGCGTCCCCCGGGTACAGAGCCTGCCATATGTGCCACATCGGCTCGTACAGGTAGAAAACGTCGGGGTGCTGGTTGAAGAGCTCCCCCAGAAACGAGGAGCCCGTCCTCCAGGTGGCATGCAGGTAGATGTGTATCCGAGACTGGCTCCTGTTGACGGCATCGGACTCCGTCGCGTCGCTGCCGTTGCCTCGATAACTGTGATCCCACAGCTGCGCCACCGTGTTCTCCAAATCTGGGCATCTGGGCTGTTGCTGCGGCAGTCCATGCCTCCCGTTGTGGACGGATTTGTCCCCGTAATCTAACACGTACGGGATTAGCAGAAGTAAACCTGAATATGCTAGTATCAAAATCAAGTATTTTTTGTGTAGCCTCCTCTTCATTTCCTCTCGGCGGGAGGGGGCGGCTAGCGTCTTCTCTGTCTGTCCGCGCAGCGCTTTGTGGAGCAGGAGCACCCGCCGCGCTCTCCACAGTAAAGTTATGTGAATGCGTGAGAGAGACGGGAGTGTGTGGGGGGGATTAGCCCCGCCCCATTAAAGACAAAATAAGATTATTTCGCCTTCCTGTCCACATATACTGAGTATTTACCGGCACCTCGGTGAAGTAATGATACAAATGGTTGCGGAGAGGACAATTGTTTTTAGTGTCTTCGTCAAAGCGACACTGAACTACGTGGGATGCAGCAGCGCGGATGGGAACACGGTTAAATTGGGAATATCGGAGAGCGTTGAAGTGAAGAGGCTCCAACTGCTGCCGTCTGCCGTAACTCCCATGTAGCGCAATGAATTATGGGAAACAAGCGCTAAAGTTGTGATTTACGAAGCATTTTGTTGTTTTCCCTAGAGATTCATCTTTTTCGTGCCACAAGTTTACACTTTCAAACATTAGTTTTTAGACGGAGGTTGAAACAAACCAACAGGTTATTTTCCCCCTGATGTCCTAGCTCGCGCATGCGCACGTTTCCTAACGTTTGTTGCCAGGCAGGCGCCGCGCGGTATTATTGGGAGAATCAATGGAGAAACGGATAAAGCTGTCTGTCCTTCGTAACAAATGGCGTGTTTGACACTTTACTGTTTGTGCTAGCCCTTTAGCCCGCAGAGCCACACGTCGCTGCAGCAACAAGCCTGACATATAGCAGCTATCTAGCTAACACCAGTGGATGCTCTCAACACCAAGCCAGCTGCTGCAGCACTGTCGACAGCAACATGGCTCACTGGACCGCCTTCGAAAAGGAGACAGAGAAAGAGACCAAGAGGTTGGTTAGATGTCTCAGCGGGGTCGAGGACGAGGAGGACCAGAATTTCCAGCTGGCACTGAAATTCGCCTGGTCAAATTTTAGGTGAGTTAGCCACGGATATGACTGAGGCTAGCTTGTGAGCTGCTAACGTGCTACTACCAACTGGGAGCTACTAACTGCGAAACTAATGACAGTGTCGTTTGTTGACAGATTTCACCGTTACCTGGATGTGGACAGTCACAAAGTCCTGCGCAGTATCAATGGGTGAGTACCGTACTATCACTCCATATCCTCATGCATTTTGTGTATAAACTGAACTATCATCATATCACATCATATATCATCATTCACATCAGACAGTGCTCTGATGAAAATGTTATTCATGACTGATGTTTTGCATAGCTGCTCTTCCATGTGTTGGAACAAAGATTTGCATTATGTTTTCATAGATGGTTTGATTATCAGTGGTTCTGATTTGTTATTGATATGGCATTCTGTAGTAAATCATAATATCCCAAATATCACTTCACATTAAGAAACACATGCACACTGCTGCCCCACTGTAGGTCTACACTGTTATGTGTAATCTGTCATGTTTTCCAGAATCCACGAAAAGCTCATGATCCATTCTGACTTGAGTAAAGCAGAAAGCTGGTCGAGGCTGACTGACGAGTTCCTTAACTCACCTTTACCTCATACAGATGGAACAAAGGTATGGTACAGAGTGACATGGGTGGTGTGAGGGTTGATTCTCTCTTAACACTGAAATCAAGACAGTTGATGGTTTTATTAATGGCCTCAGTGTCAAAGAGTTTTCTGTGTGCAATTCTTTTTTTACAGACAGATGCACACTACAGCATACTGTCCCTGCTCCTTTTCCTGTCGGACTCCCCCTCAAACAGAGACTTTGTTGAGAGACCCAGGGTGAAGGAGGCTGGTGAGCTGACGTTAAACAGATACTTAAAGGGATAGTTTTTGGCAAATTGGCCTATGCCATAACCCCTATAGTCATAGCAGTAGGTTCGTTACCTTTAATTGTCGGTGCAAGCTATTTTTAGAACGGCGGAGCAAAGCCGCGAGCCGCTCAGAGCTACGCTACGGAGGCTAATGGGATTTCTTGGTTTTCCTCATCAAACTCATCAAATACACAATCCAACAACTCCAAAACGCTCTGGTGGACAAGTTGTGACCTGCACATTCACCACGCTATGAGATAATAACAGAACGTTAGGAGACAGAGTTGTTTTCAAGGTAAATTCATGCAAAACCTCTGATGCGCGTTCTGTCAGGGGCATTTTTTCTGCAAGCAATCTCTGCATTTGCCTCGAAAACAACTCTGTCTCATAACATTCTGTTATTATCTCATAGCGTGGTGAATGTGCAGGTCACAACTTATCCATGAGAGTTGTTGGATTGTGTATTTGATGAGTTTGATGAGGGAAACCAAGAAATCCCATGAGCCTCCGTAGCGTAGCTCTATAGGGATTATGGCAATGGGCCAATTTGCCATAATCCCTATACGTTAAACTATCCCTTTAACATATTGTACTTATGATATGATGATTTGTCATAATATCCCATAATTCTAGTCCAGTAGTCAATCTGCTTAAAAAAAAAAAAAAGTTTGTTACAAAACCTACTCAAATGTAAGTTCAGTGCTTCAGTAGAATTTTGTGCAGTTTGTATTTTTGATACAAATACTTTTAATGTTATTAATTTAGAAGAAGGACTGAAAAATTATCAATAATCAAATAAAGCTATTATCTTTATTGAATCTATTTGTGGATAATTTAACTAACGAACCTACTGCTATGACTGTAGGGATTATGGGCCAATTTGCCAAAATGTTGAACTATCCCTTTAATGTCACTTTTTTTAAATTGACTTAAAAATGCCTCATATCCATGTTAATGATGATCTCTTCAACATGACTGTGCAGAACTAGAGGACAACTTTGACTGGGGTAAATATCTGATGGAGGACATCGACATTGGACCATATCCAGATACTCCTGTGAGTGACACAGATGACCACAACGCCAGCACCGCCGTATTTGGATGGTTTTGTATCTAAACGCAGTCTCACTGCTTTTCAGGAGTGGTCTGAGGAGGAGAGTGAGGACGACGACAGTCAGCAGCCAATCAGCAGGGAGGACTCTGGGATCCAGTTGGACAGAACCCCCCAGGAGGACCAGGACAACACCAACAAAACAGTTCCAGTCACTTGGACAGGTGCAAACTTTTCACACAATGAAACAACATGACACTGGAAAATACATTATGCTAACTGTAAAAACCGTAGATATTACCAAAACAAGCATCTACATAGAAGCTGTTTGTGAGTATATACAGTAAATAATGTCGGTTTGTCTTTGCAGTGGGTGAGCCAGATGCCCGGGCCTGGCTGGAGCAGCATGTGGTGACACCATACTGGGTGCCTCATGCTCCTCGTTTCCCCCACAGCTTACACTTACACTCCAACTTGCTCAATGTGTGGTAAGACTCCAACTGTTGAAAATGCTTTTACTTTAATATTGGCACAATTACTTGCAATCAATACTATCTGTAGTATTGATTGACTGATAGTATTGAGTATTGTATTATCTGATAGTATTGATTCACTTCTGTGTGTGTGTATATATATATACAGTATATTTTAGCCATGCAAGTAATTGTGCCAAATTTGATATGACTGGATTGCAAGAATGTGTGAAGTTGCAACACTTAAAGGAAAGGTTTGTCACATTCCACATGCACATTATCATGAGATAAGTAGGTACTGTTACCTTGTGTGTTTTGGCACTGTGCTTAGCTTTCAAGTTTGTTTAGTTTCAATGTCCAAAAATCTATGACAGTGAGTAAAACCTCCACAGAACTTCTCTCACCTGCCAACAATGTTACTTTATTTGGTTATTCTCATAATTAAAATTCTTAGTGTTTAATAAATTATACAAATATTTTCTCCTGATGTTATCTCTTTTTCTTAAAAAAATCACAACTTGATAATGGTCATATTGTGAAAACTGTTGTTAAAGGGATAGTTTTGACATTTTGGCAAATTATGGCCCATTGCCATAATCCTTATAGTTTTAGGAGTAGGTCTGTTGCCTTTAATTGTCGGTGCAAGCTATTCTTAGAACGGCGGAGCAGAGCCGCGAGCTGGTCAGAGCTGCGCTACGGAGGCTGATGGGATTTCTTGGTTTCCCTCATCAAAGTCATCAAATACACAATCTAACAACTCCAAAATGCCCTTGTGGACAAGTTGTGACCTGCACATTCACCACGCGATGAGATAATAACAGAACGTTACCAGAGAGAGTTGTTTTTGAGGCAAATGCAGAGACTGCTTGCAGAAAAACTGCTCCCGATGGGAACGCGCATCAGCGGTTTCGCATGAATTTACCTCGAAAACAACTCCGTCTCATAACGTTCCGTTATTATCTCATAGCGTGGTGAATGTGCAGGTCACAACTTGTCTCCATAGCGTAGCTCTGAGCAGCTCACGGCGCTGCTCCACTGTTCTAAAAACAGCTTGCTTAGAGGTAACAAACTCCTAAAACTATAGGGATTATGGCAATGGGCCAATTTGCCAAAATGTTGAACGATTCCTTTAAGATTTTTTTCTTCAAAACATTACAATTTCGTCCTCAAAGTATCATCTTAATAAATTAAGCTCATATTGAAGCGTATGTTTATAAAGCTGGTACTTGTATCCAATAATTCACAGCCAATCTACATTTTTGTGTAACACAAAGGGAATTATGCTTTTAGATATGAAAATGTTAAGATAATTAAATGGTTAAAAAAAAAATATATAGCATGATAATGTTTTTTGCTAACTTTGTTTTTGTGTCAAATTAAATTCCCCTCAGAAAAATGTAACATCCATAATCATCTGGAGTGGGAGTTTTATTGTTTTTTAATAGCTTCATGTCTGCAGAGACTGATGAGGTTAACAGCAGGTTGACGCTGACTGTAGGGGATTTGTGAGTTGGAAATGATTTAAAACGGTCAGATGTTGATGCTCAGTGTCTCTCCTCAGGGATCAGCACTTGTACAACACTGACCCATTGTATCTGCCAGATGAAAAGGCCTTTGTCACAGAGACCCAAGTAATACGGGAGACACTGTGGTAAGATGTAATGATGCATTTCTGTGTGACTGTGTGGACTGTGCCAACTTGTGCAAAAGAGATTTATCCCCCGCTTTCTTACAAGTGAAACTGTATCATCTCGTAAACCCCAAAACATTTCAGACCCTGTTGTGTCGTGCGGGAGATTCCTTGTCCTTCACAGGCTCCAACTGAGATCATTTGTTCCTATTTAGTATCGCACATAGCTGAGCTCTGACATCTGGATCATTTTGCAGGCTGCTATCTGGAGTGAAGAAACACTTTATATTCCAACACCATGATGGGAAAGTGTCAGTGAGGAATAATGTGGTGGTAACTCATCTAACCAGCGTAAGTAAAAAGATGGCTGTATCATATCTCTGTAAATGTGTCCTCTGTGAGCTGTAACAACTAATCTGTTTTTGTTCTGTGTTGCAGAACTGTCTGCGCTCTGTGCTGGAGCATATCGCCGTGTACGGCCAGGCCGTGTTCAGGCTGCAGAGGTTCATAGACGAGGTGACGGGCTACAGCTCGGAGCCTTGCCCGCCCAGCTCTGGTTCCTCCTACGGCTCCAAGAAGGGCTCGGAGCCTCCCTTCAGGACCTACCAGGCCTTCGTGTGGGCGCTCAACAAGTACTTCACCAGCTTCAAAAAAGAGCTGACCACAATTGAGAGAGAGCTCATATGCAATGGCAAGTACAATATGTTTAATGGGAGGAAGTCATCACTGGCTAAGTCCTGATTCTCTTGACACAACAATTATACTGTAGCTCTGCACTTCCTGGAAGAGCTGTTAGATAACGCTCCTATCACTATCACTACACAGGCCATGCTGGGGAAAACAAGGCTTTGTGTGGATTGAAAGAGCTGGTTTAACATACAAATGAACACGTGTGTCGTGATTCAAACTGAACAACTACAGACAGGAAAGCTACAGTCAGACAGTACAGTCAACTATTAAATACTGGAGGCGGGAGAAGATATCAGGCTTGGCTCTGTCTGAAGGTCAAAAAGATGCCAACTTCAATATCTGAGGCTCACTAATAAACAACAGGCTCTGTTCAGGCCTTCATTAACATAACAGTGACGATCACAAGTGGTCAGCTCTCAGCACGTCAGTTCATGCCTACTTTAAAATGCGTCTCCACATGTGGCCAGCGGTCAGATCTCACCTTCCTCTTTCATATGCAAATAAACAAGTAGCCAGTAGCCAGTAGGAGAGCAGGGGATGAATCCTTGCTCTGCTCACAGATCAAGTTTTATCCACTGGAAATAATTGAATATTTTCGGTTAATAATGAAACTGAGTTAGGATTAATGAGACTGTAGCAGAGGACTTCAGTAAAGTAGTTGGTCCTTCAGTGCGGTCTGGACACATGGGTTCACACTGCTGATGGAATGTGGATACATTCGGCCCAGACCGCCTCTGAATGTGGTCTGAGCGATCAGATCTCAGATCTGCCCTGAATGCGTCTTGGGTGAGTTCACATGTGAAGAGCTGAACACTAGTGATCAGATCCCCCGACACCGAGGTTAATACCAGGTCAGAACAGGGCTTTAGTAACTTGCTTAAAAACTGTCTACGTTTAAGTGTTGAGACAGCCTCTCGAAGATTATTTGTTCCCTTCAATAACCATCATTAAAAAAACTGGACAACAGTATTCTTAAAGCAAACATACATAATGCACTACATATACCAGTACAGTACTCTGCCCAACTCCCCAAGCCTGAACAGTTTCTATTTTATTTTTTTAGATTTATACTTTGTTTTTATTTTCCAACATTCTCATTCATGGCAGTACATGAAACAAAACAACACCCACACACATAAAGATAATAATAATAATAAAAACAACCCTAAAATAATATAAAATAAAAATAATACATTCATTTGATCAAATTCATAGTCTCAAGATATTTGCCCCACTTCAAAAGGTACATTTCCATTTTATCCTGCATCCTGTGTGTCATTCTTTCATATGCTGCTACTTTGCCCAGTTCAATCATCCATTCCTGGAAATCTGCCGTTGAGCCATAATTGCCATCTGTATCCATTGTTCCAGTGGTTTAGGAAAGACAGCCAACCCCCCCACCATCTCCTAGTATATACAAATACAAATTCTGTTTTTTACAACAACAAAAACAGAGCCTGAACAGTTTCTTACACCATGGATGCACACCTATCTACATTTAGATGAGGACATTCTGAAATATTTAAAAGCTCCCTCCATTAAATAATGTAGTGAATATGTGAGATCATTTAAATACAACCGGCAAAATGGTTCAACGGATTACAGGACAGATCCACCTGTGCTGCAGTGTGGCAAGACAACAGACTGCTATAGTGGCCATAAAACACTCTCACAGAATTGCTTTATTATTCTCCACCTGAGTATTTATTTTATGAGTGATTTGTTTATGAAATAAACCACTGTCAATTTGATTCAATTCAGCAAGTGGTCAACACGTGTCGAGCACAAATACAGACCATTCAGCAAGATGCAAAATCACAATATTACAAGTAAATACTCATACAGGAGGATACATCGGTTGATTAAAGATTGAAACTTCAAAAGGAGAGCAGTTGTAGCAATAAATACAAATACATTTGCCCTGTTTTGCAGATGAGACGCTGACCCTGTCTGCAGTGCTGGAGCGACTCAGCCCTCACCTGGCACAGATCAAAGTGTTGCACAAAGTCTTCTGCACCGGGGTGGCCGAAGTCCCCACTGAGACTCCAAACGTAGTGCGGGCGTCACACCTGCTCAACACACTGTACAAAGCTATCATCGAGTACGACAGTGTCGGGGAGGCATCGGAGCAAGCAGTGAGTGTGTCCTGCATGTCGGGATGAGTGAACTCAAAATGTAAGGTGGAATTCATGGGTCTTAACAGTTAACAGCAACACATCTGTCTGTCTCTTGTTGCTAGGTGGCTCTATTATTTTCTCTGTGGACAGAGACTGTTAGACCATATTTGGAGATTGTAGATGAATGGATTGTTCATGGAAACTTGTTTGACCCTGCCAAAGAGTTCATCATCCAAAGGTATTGGAAACTTCTTTTTTTTCTTTTGCAGGAATACCTTTTTTTTTTTTTTTTTTTTTACAACACTTGGCTTATTGTTTTTTTAATCATTTGAACAAACAACAAACAAACATTCTCAATAACACTCCCTCCCCTTCTTAATAAACAACAATTTTGGAACACATAAATAATACATAATAGTAGTAGATATTTAGAAGTGCATACAATTATGAATACGTTTGCACAAATACAAATTTATAAACAGGAAAATTATATATGTGTACGTCGTATACACCCCCCCCACACACACATATCAGTATAGATACAGATTAAAAAAAACACTTTTTTTCAGACTGACTATGGGTATGAGTACTCCCTGATACCACCAGTACTTTTAATATATATACACATACATACACAATTTCAATTGACCCAGTGACAGATAATTTTGAATAAGCCGAGCGCCAGCCAGCGAGTTGAGGCACTTCACGAGGTTGACGATTTTTAGCATACAAAGTATTGATAATATTTAAGGAGTGGTGGGCCACCGCTGCGCTAATGTACACAGCGGATACCCTGGTATTTGTATAAAGGAACGAAAGAAACTCTTTTTTTTTTTTCCTTGAGAATCTGCGGTTGGTATCAGAAGCCTTTACGAGTACCAAATACTTTGAAATAAGGCCGGTATTGGCCCGATCACGATACCTGGTATCGGTATATAAAACATAATAAATTGAGTTTATACAAAAAAAAAGTGTTATTTTGCAAGAATCCTAACACATCCTAACCCCCAACACGACTTTCCAAACATTCGCGTTTTCTTGTTCAGGAACAAAGATGTGCCAGTGAACCACAGGGACTTCTGGTACGCCACCTACACTCTGTACAGTGTGTCAGAGCTGGTGGAGAACGAGGAGAAGCTCAACGATGCAGCCAGCGGCAGCTCCGGAGGGGACCCGGGCTCCAGCAACAGGCAGCTCACCATGGTGTCCTTCCTCAAACCTGTCCTCAAGCAGATTATCATGGCAGGAAAGTCCATGCAGCTGCTCAAAAATCTGGACTGCAAGGAGGCCGAGCAGTCGGACAGATCCTCAAGAGGTCGGCGTTTCATCTGCTTTTCACTATCTTTATCCTTAAATTGTTTTTAGGTTGGATTTGTCTCAGCATCCTTTTTAATGGTGGCAAAATGTTGCTTTTCAGATGCGGAGAGGAAGAGTTTGTACACACGGTTTCTAGAGTCGGTGCAGTCGCGCCTCTGTAGCCAGGAGGGATCTCCAACAGACACGGTGACGGAGCAACAAGCCACTCAGAGGAGCCTCATAAAGATGCAGTCCATCATGGCTCAGCATCTGGAGATCGACGACGTCTACGATCCATTGCTGGCCATCAACTTTGCCAGGTAGGTGTGGTGACGACATAAAAACTGCATGTGGCTCCACTGGATGAGGAGAACTACAGGTTCTGATATGAAATAATAAACCACGAAGCGAATTTAAAACTGCAGGGGCAGAGCAGGTGGTGAGTCTGGAATCCACAGCTGTCATCCTTTCAAGAATAAAGCTTAGGCCTGCTATTTGGCCGTCATCATGCTTTGCCTTTTGCTGCTGGTGCTTTTATCATCTCTCAAATGCTACTGTCCAAACATAATTGAATTTCTGGGGGATTATGTCTTTTTTGGCCCAGAGCTGCAGGGTAAACAGTCTGGTCTTTGTTCACCCTCAGGCTCTACTTGGAGCAGAGAGACTTCCACGAGCGTTTCTCTGGAGGCGAGTTTATCGTGGACCGCTCCTCTCAGTCCGTCACCTGCCAGACGTTTGAGCTCACGCTGCGCTCCTGCCTCTACCCCCACATCGAGAGGAGGTACATCGAGTGCTGCGGGAACCTGATGAAGACCCTGAAGAAGGACTACAAGTAAGCATCGCTCTTCCATGAGTTATAACGCTCAGTCATTCTTTGTCTCTGCTTACGGAACATTTGAGTTTGCTGACGTCTCCACAGGCTGCTGGAGTATCTCCAAGCCATGAGGAACTACTTCCTGCTGGAGGCGGGAGACACCATGTATGACTTTTACACGGCCATCTTTGACAAGGTGCAGGAGAAGGAGAGCTGGCAGCAGCTGTCCTTTCTCAATGTGCAGCTGCAGGAGGCAGTGGGACAGCGCTACCCAGAGGACAGCAGCAGGTACTGCATGCTGATAGTGAACTCCCACTGAGGATTTGTCTACAATTAGAAGCATCTTCTTTTTATATTATTGAGAAATCACCTTTTCCCCTCATCGTTATATATATTTTATAGGTTGTCAATCTTCTTGGAGAATATTGATCCATCCAGGAAAAAGCACCCTGTGAACAACCTAGAAGTGCTGACTCTCAGTTATAAGGTCAGCAGAGTGAACGTTGGGCTCAAAATGACTGAATGCCTCTCTGACACTGCCATGATAACATTTACTCATTTCTACACAGGTTCCCTGGCCTGTTGACATTGTGATCAGCACAGAGTGTCAGAAGATCTACAATCAAGTGTTTCTCCTCCTGCTGCAGATCAAATGGGCTAAATACAGTTTAGACAAACTTCGATTCAATGGTAGGAGTTCATTTAATCATTTTTCTAGAGAAAATGCCAAAAACCCGTCTGTGGCTGCTCCTGTAATGTGAAAAATGTCGGGACAACATTTTTGTTCTGCCTTTTTTAGATCGATTATAGACCAAATCTGTTAGTCAAAGTAATACCTAAGTGATGGAAATAATGTGTAGATGCTGTCCTACTTAAAATAGCATAAACTGACAATTCATACTCTTTTCTTAAATAATGTTCTTTTAATTGAAAGTGACAGTTTTCTCAAATATGTGAATTGTTTCTCTCTTATAGATTTCACCGCCATCAGTAAGAAACTGGAGGGAGCTCAGGCGGAGGAAGTGAAAGTCAAGGAGCCGATAAATCAGCAGATTCACCGAATGTGTCTGCTGAGGGTCAAACTGATGCACTTCGTCAACAGCCTTCACAACTACATCATGACCAGGGTGAGAGGAATAATGAATGAACCTTTTCCACAGCAGACATAGACAACACCAGGACTCTGAAACTGAAGCAGCTTAAATGGAAGTGAACATCTTTCATTTGATCCGTTACACTTGTACATACTGACCAACCGGCTTCCGAAGCATCTAGGATGAAAGGCTGTTTTGAAGAATCACATTAGTGGTGCTTTTACACAGTCTAATTTCTGATGACCTGCCAAACCATCATTAAAAGAAGCAATTACCAAATTTTTAACGAGTGATTCAGAAGCAAGGGCCAAGTATGTCATTTTGATTGTCATTGAAGAAAAAGAAAAATCTAACCGTGATGAATTTTGGAAGATAATCACTAGTAAAGAATGTAGTAACTCGCCACGGTGGTCTTTAAAAATAATGATTTGCACTTAGATCACTAATTAAAATCCTCTCTCTTTTTCTACTTTTTCTTGTCAGATTCTGCACAGCACAGGACTAGAGTTTCAGCACCAAGTACAGGAAGCCAAGGACCTGGACCAGCTGATCAAAATCCATTACAGATACTTGGCAACTATCCATGACCGGTGTCTTCTGAGGGAGAAGGTGAATGGCACTCGCAGAGAAGATGGTCAACTAGAGATCTTGTTAAAGCTGTACAGAAAAGAAAATTGAATTTGAGCCTGTGTCAGCCTGCTCACGATTCATCAGCCACTGATATTGGATCTGTCATCCGTCAATCAAACGTCTGTACATATACACACACACAGAGCTCGGTCTCGCCCCAAGCATTGACTATCCCGCCCGCTCGATAACGACCAATCAAATTCGTTTTCCTTACTCGGGTAAACTTGTGCGTCAACTCGTGGAAATTCAGCGCGACAAACAGGACAAACGGCCATTTCTGAACACCTTTAATTATACTGACGAGGTTTTTACCTTTCTGGACCAAAACACTTCTATTCTATAACACGTCTATTATGTATTTTATGCTTTTTTGACACACCTGGTTTCCACGGTACTAACTAACGTCCTGACTGGTTCATATGTCTGTCAACCATCATGACCTGTCTGACTTCCAGTGGTGAATGCTACACTGGCAAGAAATTCTAAGGTTGCGTTGCTGACCTTGTTGTCATCACCAGCAGCTCCTCTGCTGTTAATATCTGTGCTCTAATGCTACAGACCTTTGTGGACAGTACGGTGGTATGGTGGTCAGTGGTCAGTTTGATCCCCAGGCCTGGCGCCTTTCTGTGTGGAGTTGCTTGTTTTAACATGAAAACACATTGGTGTGACATAGTGTCACTGTGTAGACAGGAGGTCTATCAACTATTAAATCTATTTATCAGGTGATTACTTTACGATACTCCCTCCTCAGGCTGAGGCAGCAGGGCAGAACAAGCTTCCTTTCATGACATTTGATGCGTCCACTGTTGTCTAATGCTGTTGTGTGTTCTCAGGTCAGTTTTGTGAAGGAGGCGATAATGAAGGTTCTCAATCTAGTCCTGATCTTCTCTGACCGATGGCAAGCTGGATTTGGAGCCTGGAAGTAAGAGAACTGTTGACATACACACATTACACACTGTATGGTGGCAACACATGAGTGGTGAAATGTCAATATCTCAATATTGTGTTTGTCTTATCTCCAGGATCGAGTCCATTGATAAAATGGAGTCGGATTTCAAAAACTGTCACATGTTCCTCGTGACCATACTCAATAAGGCTGTGTGTCGTGGCTCCTTCCCTCACTGTGAGTAAACTTCTCTGATTTTAAATTTACCGCATTGGGGATTGGAAGTATATTCTTTCACTTGATACTGTTATGTACATTGCAGAAATGATAAACATTGGAGTAATCACATTTCCTCTGCCTTTGTCCTTGTACAGTGGAGTCTCTGGCCCTCTCTCTGATGGCAGGATTCGAGCAGTGCTGAGGAACCATTCATGCATCAGTGTTTTGGCCCAGTGGAAGGAGCAGATTGTTTCTGTCCCATTACTGTCTATTCTCTGACTGCTGTCATTGTTCATGATGATGTGCAACATATGATGTCACTATCTGCTTCGACTGTTGACAATGGACTTGGACTGCACAGTGTTTGTCTTTTTAGGGCCATGGTCAAACAAGCTACTTGTAAATATACATCAGCCTCTGTATTTAAAACATGTAAAGTTTTTGTAAAGTTGTTTTCTTATTATTAATGAGATGTTATGTTTATGTGTATGAAGCACAATAAATCTTGCACAACCATATAGATATGTTGTTATTCAACGTAATGAGACTGTAACTATTTTATATCTGCCTTTTTAAAGAGACTTGATGAACAAATTTGTGAAAGATCATGAAACCAATATAATTAAGACTATTAATTATTGACATTTAGTCAAATTTAATTTCTATTGATTGATTTAGATTGTGTGGTTGAAAAATAGAGCTTATTGCATGTTGATTGTTGTTATTTTAACAGGGTACTTAAATAATTTGTTGAGAAAAACAGTTAAAACATTATCAACTGCGTTCATTTCTGCCAAATACAAAATTTACAGTCATTATATTTCTGGTGATGTGGCGGTATTTGCAGTTAAGTAAGTGTATCTTATATGTTAGCTCTGGTCTGTAGCCGTGAAACAGCCTAATGAAGTTGTTGGCCCCATGGCAGTACAGCCTGTAGTGTGTGCTCTTTATATTCCAATAATAACCTACAGTGAACTGTGATTTTAAAGGCTTTTTAAAAGTTGTCTGTACAGTCATTGTTCCAGTTGGACCTCATGAGGTAAAGAAGCTAATGACTTTTCAAAGCGATAAATTGCAATGACTCATTGCACGAGCTGTACGGCTCCTGCGTCTTAAATCAAACTGACAACCTCCCATGACCATATTACAACATAGAATTGACTTGTTCCTTGCAATGGTGCCTTTCTTTTTTCATTCACTATGTGTGCTATAAGAGGGAGATTAGACTCATCCTATTAGCCTGGTTTATCTTCGAGTCCAATAAGGGCAGCAAAGAGTCTCAGTGATTAGGATTCTTGTCTCACAGGCAACAAGATGGACCTGGGCTGGGTGGCATTGAGATTATGATGTGCCACTTTTAATACAATAAGCGCTTCCAAAAAATGGATACCAGAAAATTAAAGGTGTTTTTGTGTGTGTGTGTGTGAGTAAAAATAAAGATGTTGCATAACTACCTATTCTACACATGTATTTATTTAATTAATCATTGTCGATGATTGTTTATTATATTATTATTTTTATTTCCTGGTTTTCTTAATGCACACTATTTTCTGTAAACCGGTTTGCCTTGTATCCCTATCTAAAGATAAGAATATTATATTACCAGAAAGCATTGCTTTCTTCTATTATCTTTATCTAGTTTCAGTTACAGTAATAGTAGTAGCAGTAGTAGTGCAGTAGTTGGAGCTTTCTTCACAATTGCATGGAAGTTATAGCAGTGCCTCAGCTGTTTCTCACAAGAGTGCCTGCTTGACTTTTTATTTAGGCTAATTTTATCAAATAAATTAATAATGGAGAATTAAAACTAGAGGTAAATGAAAAATAGTTTTAGTGGTGTGGATCATAGTAAAGTCCCATTCAGGCAGTAGTAGTAGTGTGAAATCAGCGCTCAAGGTTCTTTCTAGTGGTGTTTTAGACTTGAAAAGAGACTATTAAATAGAAAACAGATAATTAATGTGTATGCTGAAAACATTCATCAGTTTTCTTTAGCTGCAGATTTAAAACCTTTCAACTGTTACACTTACATGTAGGAGTTCAACCTTGTCTTCTACCTTTTTAACATTTCTACAGCTTTTGTTACGTTTCAGCGTCAGCCTTTTCAACATTGCTTCAGTTTTTTCAGCTAATTTGGTTCAGCAATGGCATTAAGCTTTCAGCATTCAAACACATTTTCTTCAGGAAATACTTCATCTAGTTAATGAAAAATATTATTTCTTTTTTAACTGTCACATAGCAAGAATATTGGCTGCTATAGATAGCCATAAGGTGCCCTATATTTTGTTAACCTGAAAAAACAGTGCAGTGAAGGCTATTAGTTTATACTTTATAACAGAAACTCCTTGCCTTAAGCCATCTAAACCTGATACAACTACATATAGCCTACACATATGAATGAAAGTTTGGGGAATAATAAAAGAAAACTGGAATTTGTTGACTTGAAGATATTTGTGAAGTGAAACCCATGCCCCGTGCTGTGTGTAGCCGGGGTTGAGTTGAGGGGGGTGGGGGATGGCACTAATCAGCCTCCATACCCCCGGGGCAGCTTCTTACTGTACATTCCTTTGCCTTCACCTTTATCCTCCGCGTCCCTGCCCTAGTGGAGGAGCCTCGCACCGCAGCTGCTGCCTGCGAGTGGAGTTTCCTGTTGAGTTTCCCTGTTTGAGGGACAGGAACTCCCTGCTCGACTTCTCTCTCCCCCGCCCATGATAATAACAGCGACCGAGGAAAAGAGATTCCTCTGGCCCGACGACAGAGAGAAAAACTCGGATCGAGGAGCTCCGCACTCCGCCGGGCACCGCAGGGCTCAACACTCCCGGCTACATGGCGCTGTAACCTCGGCTGGAAGCGCAGAAGTTTTCCCCCTGTTAACCAACAAACTGCGGGTGAGTGGGAATGGTTCATGTCGAAGTGAGTTTCACGGTGTGTGTTTCCAGCTAAGTCAACTTCACCCACGGTGGGGGAAAAAAGTTGTGTGGCGGTGTTTCGGGTGTAACCGTCCTAACGGCTCTCCGTTACCGGGGACCGTTTAAAAACAACACAACAACACAAACAGCCGGTTGTTTCTGCTGGAGTTGAGAAAGTATGAGGCGGTTATCAGCTTGGTGCAATGCAAAGCCATTTTCCTGGCTCACTCGCTCACAGGCCCGAGCTGTGACTAATCTGAGGCCACGGCTCGGGGCAGGGATACAGCCATGACCACGGCTACATGTCGGAAGCAGCACTGACACCGTTTAACATGAAAAAGAAAGAAAAATCAGTGTTGGCATCGTTTTCTGTCGCTCTCAGTTTTGTTTCCGACCGGTTTATAGTTGCAAATTGTGACCAGGGAGTGGGGAGGTACGTGTCCGCCAGGTGTGAAAGCCACACTGGGACTTGAGTTTATGTCAGACGTGTTAACTTAATCACAGTTACTGTCTGTCGGGAATAGTGTAGTTCACGTACGGTGGTGAAATGAACCACTTTATTTCCTGGACATTTTCTTTTTCCGTGTCTGTTTGCTCCTCTGGGAATGACTGTAGCAGGAAATTTGTTGCACTGTATTCCCCACCCTCCTGATGCTGCGTTCACTGCCCGGCTCACTCACTGTAAATACCAGTTCAGTCAGCCTCTTCAAACATTTGACATTTTTAACGTCACATACATTTTTTTGGATTTTTTTTTTTTGGGGGGGGGAAGCATGTGTGCCTGTTGTAAAATGAAGAGTCAAAACATTTTTGCATGAAGCTTCTGTTCATTGCTTCATGGCTGTGGTAGTCTCTTATCACTGTCAGCTTGGAGGACACGGAGGAAGGAAGGAGTGTGATGAGGCATGAAGATACTGTAGGTGAAACCACATGTTATTTTGGTGACAGCGGGTTGTTATTTTCTTTCTGCGGTTTTTATTTCTTCTTCATTGATATGGAGAAACCACACCAGTATGTTACAGCTTCAGTGTACGGTTACAGCACTCAGCAGTTTGCTTGATTCGCCACTGTTGTTCTGATCTCAATTGATCGCTGTTTTAAGTGATTCTGAACTGTGATTTAGAAGTGCATTTTGGGTCAAAGATAAGACTTCAGTTCATGTATGCACCACTGAGCAGCCAGGAAGTATTGTTATTTGACACATTGTGTGAGCATTAACATTTTGGGGAAGTCATTGCTATGCATGGACTTCAGGAAAAAAAAAACTACCAACAGATTAATACTGCAGTGATAAGTGCTGCAGGTATGCAGTCCCTGCAAAAATAAGTGCTAAAAAGGGGTTTTCACACCTCAACATAAGAGAACATGTTGAACTTCCTTCAGAATGGCATCGTTTGATGGAACTTGGTGATGAAATCACATCGAGAGGCTTTTGTTTTGTGTGTTGTGTTTTTGCCATTGCCAAGGAAACGTCAAAGTTTTGTCTTCTGCAGAGCATCAGCTCTCGTTGCATCTGTTTCTCACTTAAGTGGAATATTCACGTGGCTTCTTCATCGTCTTAATGTGAGATGTGGTATAGAAAAGTGTGAACTACTGGTATTTGTTTGTAGCAGAGCATGCCAGACGTGTCATTGTTTCATCTGAAGGTACTAGACGACTGTAAAACATTCATAAAAGCAAGCAATAATAATTACAATTCATTATATCCGACAGTTTTATTTCCCTTTGTTGATAATGGCATGGCTTCACACAAATGACTAAAAAAAAGCTCTCCTATGGGAGGGGAGCGGTGCTCATGCACGATTGTCTGTATCATGTTGGGGAAAATGTCAAAAGAGACAATAATTTGGTGGCAGCACATCTTAAGAAACAATTTCCTGTGGCGTAGAGTAGTAGTGGCCAACCGTAAGATAAACTCAGTCATCCCTTCATCACCACAAATAGGCCATGTGGATTTAACAAAGGTAAATATTGCTATAGTTTTTGTTTCTTCACCCAGTTTAATGTTCAGTGCTTTGGTTTGGTTTGGTGCTCTCTAGTGTCAGCAACCAGATGTTTAAACCTTTATTCCACTATTTCAACAACCTATTTCAGCTGTTTATACATTGCATTTACCGCCGGTAGTCAACCATTCATCCTTTTACTTTTATGTTTTCAACCATTTATCATAGCATTGTTTTTAAAGGGATAGTTCATCATTTTGGCAAATTGGACCATTGCCATAATCCCTATAGCGTTAGGAGTAGGTTCATTACCTTTAATTGTCGGTGCAAGCTATTTTTACAACGGCGGAGCAGAGCTGCAAGCTGCTCAGAGCTACACTACAGAGGCTCATGGGATTTCTTGGTTTCCCTCATCAAACTCATCAAATAGCCTACACAATCCACCAACTCCAAAACGCTCTTGTGGACAAGTTGAGAGTAATTTTCGAGGTAAATTCATGCAAAACCGCTGATGCGCGTTCCTGTCAGGGGCAGTTTTTCGGCAAGCAGTCTCTGCATTTGCCTCAAAAACAACTCCGTCTCGTAACGTTCCGTTATTATCTCATAGCGTGGTGAATGTGCAGGTCACAACTTGTCCACCAGAGCGTTTTGGAGTTGTTGGATTGTGTATTTGATGAGTTTGATGAGGGAAACCAAGAAATCCCATGAGCCTCCGTAGCGTAGCTCTGAGCAGCTTGCGGCTCTGCTCCGCCGTTCTAAAAATAGCTTGCATCGACAATTAAAGGTAACAAACCTACTCCTAAAACTAGGGATGTCCCGATCACATTTTTTTGCCCCCGAGTCCGAGTCCGAGTCATTTGATTTTGAGTATCTGCCGATACCGAGTCCCGATCCGATACTTTGGCAATGCAGTAAAGTTTTTAATGTAGATCAACTGTATCATCCCACTATTTTTCTGTTCTTTGTGCTCTACTAGGGATGTAACAATATCACAATCTCACAATAATACGCCCCCCCTTGCGGCCCGTCTTCGCTTTAGACAGATAAGAAAACCCTGACATGTAGATATGTAATATATCCGATTCCTGATCGGGATGTAACGTCCGATTCCGATCGAGTCTGAAATCACGTGATCGACCCCGATTTCCGATCACGTGATCGGATCGGGACATCCCTACCTAAAACTATAGGGATTATGACAATGGACCAATTTGCCAAAATGTTGAACTATCCCTTTAAATTAACCATTTCAACCATGGTCCAGCAAGCTATTTCAGTTGTTTAGGCTATACGTCACTTACAGTGAAGTATTTCAACCATTTATCCATGTTTGTGTCAAAAATCACTCCCTTGTTCACCTCGTTCCCTGTAAAACAGACAGAAATTTTACACACTCAGGATTTGGACACAGAAATAAATAAAGTAAATGTAGTGCACTGTAGTGGAAGGGGGTGAGTTTGAACACAATTAGTTAGCTGTCTATGTTAACCCTTTATCCATTAGTCATGTACTGTGTTTCTCTATGTTTCCATTACTTGTAGCTAACCATTTAGCCTCTCTTTGCTAACTGGTGTTCACACACTGTCGGCTGCAGCTTGTGGTGTTGTCACAGGCTGACTCATATGTGTGCGCAATCCGCATATATTTCTGTATCTAATGCTGAATAATATTTTTGTCTAACTAGTCAAGCAGCTAATCTTTTGTCATTGTTTACCTTTTGGCAAATGACCAAACAATGGTTCTAAGCTTTCTGGGAATCGCAGGTCAAGAGAAAACAGACGGTTCTTCTTCTTACAGACTGTTTGCATGGTGGACACTAGTCTCTTCTTTGTTTTTCTGTATTTATCTCTTGATCCTTCATGTCTCCGGAGCATTGACCCAGTCCTGGTGTGATTTCAAGAGGCTTAAGAGGTGTATTACTGGCATCATTATTTCTGTTGCATGGTACTGGCTTGGGTTTGGCCTCTGTTTGGCACACCTCGGTTACCTACATGGCCTAAGCTCCTTACTGTGTAATTACGGAGGGAGCCCTACAAACACATGGCGTGCAGCTTCAGCACAGCGCTGGGTATAATGGCCCATCAACCTGGCAGACTAAATAACACTTGAAGAGTCATGGCTCTTCTAATTTGTGTCTTGTCTGCCTCTTAGAAGAGGAGACACCTCTAGACACTGCAGTTTAAACAGGAACTGTGCACTGAAGCAAAAGCCACCAAGGTTCCCTTTTTTGTGTGTAATGGACATGGTGTCTGTCTGTAAAGTTGACAATGACATTCAGTTGCTGTTAATTTTTTTTTTACTCTACTGTCTACTGTTTTAAAATGATTTAAAATGACACTATATTTTTAGAGGCAGAAATATGTGTGTGTTCTGTTTTTATTGGTTACTTTCAGTTTCTTACACACCAGCTTGAAAGCTCAGGGTCAGTCCCCCCCTCCACCTTGAAGTGGACTCTGCATCACATGGTCTGTGATTCATACTTCCCTATTTTGGCACCAAGTTGACTGATCTGTAGTCTGTAGTGCTTCCAAGTTGACTCTTTGCAGCTCAGCTAAAAAGAAGTGTATTTCTGTCCGGTCATTAATGAGGCATATTCTGAAAGCTGCTTGTCATAGTGTTTCCCATCTGACTTCCTCCTCTCTTTCAAAAACTGTGTTTCACAACTAACCACACCTATTTTTACTCTCTCTATGACAGATGGACTTGGGTCAGTGTATTGTGCACTTCGGCTACTTCCATGAGCAACACAAAAATGTTCACTTTCTGATTAATTGCTACATCACTGACAGTGCAGCCTGGAAAGTAACGAATATTTTCTGTTGTTAGCTCTGTACTCCCACACGTGTTGGATGTCCACATGGTCAAATTAAAGGGGACATATTATGGAAATATGACTTTTTGAAGGGTCTTTATATTAGGGTGTTTGTCTTTCCCTCTGACCCCCAAAATGTGAGAATTGACAAAAAAAATCTGTAATGTGTAGAGCTGTTCCCTCGGTTGCATGATACCACCTCTACCTGGGACCGGTAGAAGGGGTGGGGCGAGGCAAGCAGTGGTTAATTTGCATTTAAAGGGACAGGCACTGAAACTAGCCATTCTGAACAGGGCTGTTTTGAGAGTATAAAAAGTGCTGTGATGTTTAGGTCCTTGGAGTATTTTGACCAAAGCATGTCACAGACATGTCTTTAACACACCTGGGAACTATTTTAATTTTTGGAAAGGGGGCATGATATGTCTCCTTTAAAGCTGAAAGTCAGCACCTGAAGCTCATTCATTATATCACTGTGCTGGACTACAGGGCCACAACAATAGGAAATGCATCACTGTCAAAATGTAGGAAGTGAGTGGCATTGTTTATATTGTTTATGAGGTCACATATCATATTATCAGGGCTGTGATGCAGCTTTGCAGAGTGTTGTCATGTGAACTGAGCTGAAATACTGTATGACCAAGTGCAAATTCCAAACAGCAAGAGCTGCAGTGTTTTCAAAAAAGGTAAAATACGTCACAACACACCAAACAGAGAGAGAGCTGGAGACGCCCCTGACCTACAAAGCATCTGAAAATGAAATGCAAAAATTACCTTTTTAACTCAAATCATGACTCATAAACATTGTGTAGCCCTGGTACTAAATAATCTATCGTAATCTAAAGATATAAGATTCCCAACAGGCCAATGTCTGAATGAATGAAACATAATTTACATAATCTCTTTAATGCACAAGGGAAGAAAAACAAATCTCTTAAATGCACATTTGTCTTTAAAGGAACCATACCAACCAGTGAACCAACCCCGTGCTTGGTTTTCATCATCAAAAAGAGCGGCTGTGGTTTTGTAATCTGAAGCCTTTGACGATGGTCACGCTGCTGGTGCTTTGTAGTGATCTCTGTGGAGGGCAGGCCCGGACACGCACCAGCCGCTGCTCCTCTGCATGCTTCACATAACGCTGCATTACCAATAAAACAGAATTTAGATGAAAACATATTTATCAAATGACGTCCCCAATCTGGCCAAGGTGATTTCATGTCACCGAATGAGGCATAAAAGCAGCCGCGTCAGTGTGTGCGCAATCTCAGCCATTAAAACCCCACTGTTCCTCAGCAGCCCTGTAATTATACGGACCCTCTCGTCTTTGTGTCCAGCTCCGTACCTCCGTCTGTGGAGGAGGAGGAGGAGGACACTCAGGACGGTGACCTGGTGTGACCCTGAGCCGGCACACGCACTGACCGGCAGGCTTTTGTGTCGGTGGTGGTGGTGGTCAGTCACCGGGGGATTGTTTGACTCGCTGTCAATTCTGATTGCAATGGGTTTTTTGATTGTTCAGTGTCAGTGACGTCTGAAAGTCAGCAGTCAGCAGCAGCAGCAGCAGCATGAGAATGCAAACCAAAGCATACCACACCGCTCACTGATACAGTGCTAATCTATTAGCATTCAATTTACTTTTGTTGACCACATGAGTCATGTTCTTGGTAACATTTGAGGGATTAACTAGATGTAAAGGTACAAGCTGGAAGGGTTTTGTGTTTCAGTGTTTTTGCTGTATATGATTACATCCGGTGAAATGTCAGTGAGGTAGCACAACTGTTGCAAATGCAAATGCAAATGCAAAAAAAAGGTGGTGAGATAATGCCAGAGAGCGATCAGGTCATTTATTGTTTGCAGTGGTGCAGAGGTCACCATCCTGCACTGACCTTTCTGGTTGATCAGAGGCTATTTGTGCAGGACGCTGGGTGCAGCCATAGACGTCTGCACAAAGAGGAACCTGTAGAACCACGCGGAGCTCCTTTTTGAAGGTTGTGTTCAAAGCTTAAGGTGCTGTAGTGTCTGCAGTTACATCAGTTTATTATTAGTGATGAGATATTTATGATCAGTTCAGTTATTAAAAACCAAAGCAGTGTTAAGCTACACTGCAGTAATGGAGCTCTGTTATTATATTGATATAGCATACAGTATCTTCTTTGGATGTGATTTTAAACATGATGTTCTTTGTGTCCTTTTCAGCAGCATGGCATCCACAGTGACTTTAGAGGATGCTCTGTCCAACGTGGACCTGCTGGAGGAGCTGCCCCTCCCGGACCAGCAGCCATGCATCGAGCCCCTCCCCTCCTCAGTCATGTATCAGGTCAGTGCTGACGGCTGCGCTTTACCACTGACCAACCTCTCATCACATATAGACTCCTCCATGATAATACTAGTTTTAGTCAGTGACACTGTTTTTCTAACGAGATGTCACGATGACACAGCGTTTTCTTAATTAGGTCACTACTTGAACATACTCTGTAATGGGACCATCTATTTGTGACTATGCTGCAGTTACGCAGAATAAAAGGAAAAATAAATAAATTGATAAGCAAATAATAATATCTAACAATAATAATGCTATTGCAAAGAAATCTGCACTATCGTACAAACACAACACCATGAGGCCAACTGATTAATCGGCGCCTGTAAGACATTTTTATTATGCAGAAGTTAGGTTCATAAACTACAAGCATGATAACATTTTTGGTTGTTATATTGCAAGACCAGAGTTTACCTCAGCGCTGCCCGGCAGCTAAATGGACGCACATGAAAGCATCTCCTCCTGCAGCTCCTCTCTCCCTCCTGACGTCTTGTGTCTGTGGGAGAAACACAGATTTTTAACCCGAAGCATTGTTTTTGTGTTTTTACCGTTTCAGTCAGGTTTTGAGAGGAGAAGATCTCTGCCAGTCAGTTTTAAAAAAAAGCATATTTCCCCCAAATTTGTCTGCAGCATCCACCTGCCCCTGCTGCGTTCGTGCTGCATGCACAAACACATGGCATCAATTTACCAGAGTTTGACACATTTTAGATTTGTGTCATACTAATTAAAGTTAAATCGTTAGATGGCACACAGTCAGACAGCTGTTTGTTGCTGAACTAGCAGCTGGGACTTTGATGACTGGTGGTTCTGCAGGTTGAACAGGTGTGTTTTTGGCTTTTTATTCTATTATTTTATTCATTGCTCTTGAACAACAGCCCATGAACTCGGTTTGACTCCACCGCTCTGCCGTGATGCCCAGTCTGTGTGTCTGTGTGTTGAGTTGGGGGAAATATACAGTAAGTCATCAGCAGACATCTTCTCCTCAAAAAGAAATGGACCTGGTTTAAACGATTTAAAACACTATAACGATGTTTCACGACAGACTCAATACTGTCGGGCCTGTCCTGTCCAGTTGCAGGCTCGGGCAGAAAATCTTAAGTCAACCAGAAACTTTATCATGCTTGTAGTTTGTGAGTGAAGTCGTCTAAGTAACAGCGGCGTTACCCTGGCCTTAACTCTATGCGTAGATGTGGTGCATAACATGACTGCACCACGGATTGGCCACTATTGTAGCCTAACTAATGTATCAACAATAGTTTTAAAAGGTTAAGATAGTTTAAAATGTTCTATCAGTTTCCTCTCAATATTCTCAGTGTCCCCCAACTTGTAGACTTTATTATATTTAAAATGGACTCAGTTGTTCAATCACTTCACTTCAAATAAAATCTAAAATGGCTGGTGGCTTTTATCGGCTCTTCCTGCTCCAAACCACCATTATTCTGTTGATCTTTATAAAACCACTATCCTTCGACCTTGACAACAGAGGCTGTAAGTGAACTTGCTCCCTTTTCTCATTCAAAAACAGATGAACACAATGTTCTCTTTCTCCTTGTCTACCTACATATAGCCCGTTCCCTAGCTTTTTCAGTCTGCCTCAGGGTCACCTCTCATCAGAAAAACAATACATGAAAGCTGCAGTGATCATCACAGTCAATTCAACTTTCTGTTGTGGCCATCAAAGCACAGTGGATAGGAAGCAGAAAAGAGACAATCATACGATAAGCACATCAGTCTGTGGACCTGGATTGTCCAGAACAACCACAATTAGCTCTACAGTACAAGGCTTTATGAGAAAATACAGATTCACACACAAAGGAAAGAGTTTGTTGTATTTAATAAAACAAACAGTTCAGTAAGATCAGGATAATTTATTAGACAGAGGTTACAATATGGCACTGAATACAGAAGCTTAGATAAGATGGGTATGAATTCTAGTCATCTGTATAATTAGTTTCAACTGCATTTGCAGGCAAATTTTAATAAGGAGGAAACATTGCACGCAGTAATATGAAGTAATAACATTGAAATAAAAATGAATTGTAAAAAAGACTAAACAAATTGCTTTGCACTGGTTACTTTGGGCAAACATACTCACTGCCTCTTTGCCTGTAACAAACCTGATATTTGTACCTGTGTCATTTGTTGTCAGTTTGATTTGTTGTTATTCCTCCCATCTTCCCACAGCCCAATTTCAACACCAACTTTGAGGACAGGAATGCCTTTGTCACCGGCATCGCCAGATACATCGAGCAAGCCACCGTCCACTCCAGCATGGTAGGTGGAATCACTTGACAGCAGTGACGGGAATAACAGCATTAAAATAAACTATGTTACTTTTTTTTTTCGGACGGTAAAGAGTAATCAAAAAACTTACAACGCCGTTACCGTTACTGACAATAAGATGCGCCGTTATCAGCGTTACTTGACTTGAAGTACCATCAGAAAATAACACCTATTTAGAGCGAATTATGCAAGTCGGTACGCTTCTCCTCTGTGTTGCTAACCCTCCACCTGGCCATGTGCATTTGTTTACAACGAAGCCAGCGAAAAATCTATCTATGGAGCGGTGGATAACCTAACTGTCATAAACAAAAGATTGTGGGTTACGGAGCACGTCTGTGTCCTGCTTAGTTCCTCTTTAAGTGTATGTTATACACATTATTTTCAGTTCATCAACTAAGCCGTTTATCACTCACTTCTTCTTCACGCTGAGTGCTGAGCAAGTTGGTTAAGTAAAGGATAATGCCCGACTATCCCTTACACAAACAGGGGTTAGGGAGAGAAGTCTATATTGTATCTATAAATTTGACATATTTGAGCATTTAATTAAAAAAAGTAACACAATAGTTACTTTTCCTGATAATTAATTACTTTTATCATGTAGTAACTCTACATGTCTGAGACTCTGTTCCTAACTCAGTTACTTTTTGGGGAAAGTAACTAGTAACTTTAACTAATTACTTTTTTAAAGTAACGTGCCCAACACTGCCTGACAGTGTGTCAGACATCTCTGTTGCCTCAGCGATGACCTGGTGGGAAAAATAGATTCACCAGAATGAGGTCAAGGGCTCGTTGGGAACAGGATCTTACAAGGGACTGGCCCGTCCCACCAGGGCTTTGGGTATTGTGTAGGGGGCAGCTCACAGGACCCAGGCCCGGAATCAAATGGCCCGTGGACAAACGGATCTTCTGAACCATCCCATATCAGGGATAGAAGGGCTTTGTGTCTAATTAGTGAGGGACTAATTGCTCAGGGTTCAGAATCAAACAGCACTTTGTACAGAGGCAGCAATGGTTTGAATGCACTAATGCACTTCCCTGCCACCCATTGGGAATAAATGACTTACAAAGGAAGCAATGGCGCATGCATGTTTTCATTGCACTGTGTGTGTGTGTGAGTTTGCGTGTGTGTGTCGTTGTTTTTTTTTATTGGGAAAATGTGACCCAGTTGGAGATTGATTGGTTTTGTTTTTCCAAATTAGAACGAGATGCTGGAGGAGGGGCAGGGGTACGCCATCATGCTCTACACCTGGAGGAGCTGCTCACGTGCAATACCACAGGTAACCACTGCCTTTCTGCTGGTAACGCTGAAACAATAGGTCAGTCAATGGAGTCAAGACAGTTAATAACACAATGTTTCTCATCATCTGTCATTTTCAAAGCCAAAATGACAAATATTTTCTTATTCCAACTTTAAATAAATTGCTACTACTTTTTTTTTCTTATATCTAAGTGACTTGAATATTTTTTTCTTTTTTGACACTTAAAACATCCCACTTTGCAATTCTAGGAACTATTTATTGCCATGTTGTAGACAAGCAGTTATTCTCCACTATAATCTGCAGATATAAGAGGACCAGTCCTAATCATTTTTATTCACAATAGCTTTATGGGGTTTCCTTGTAGTTCCATATGACGCCCTGTTTCTCTTTTCTTGTTCTAGGTCAAATGCAACGAACAGCCCAACAGAGTGGAGATCTATGAGAAGACAGTGGAGGTCCTGGAGCCTGAAGTCACCAAGTTGATGAACTTCATGTACTTCCAGGTGAAGCATATATTTCTATTGATACGATCAGGGAATCTTTAACCGTCTTGTCTCTTGTATGAACTGAACCTTCTCTCTACTCCAGCGCACAGCAATAGACCGTTTCTGTGGGGAGGTCCGTCGTCTGTGCCACACCGAGCGCAGGAAGGACTTTGTCTCGGAGGCTTACCTGATGACCCTCGGAAAGTTCATCAACATGTTCGCTGTGCTGGATGAACTGAAGAACATGAAGTGCAGTGTGAAGAATGACCACTCCGCCTACAAACGGTACACACAGTCAGAGAACATCACAGTTAACTGTACAGTCTCTAGTAACATATCGACCACTAGATGGCAGCACCATCCTCACTGCCTGAACAGCATGTTAGACCAGGAAGTTTCCAACCACCCCACCCCTTCATGGTTCCATCACAGGAAAAATGAGAAACATCTGTGTATGAACTGATAGAGGACATGTTAGAGCTCCAGGAAAAGATAGAGACGACTACAGTTTAAACTAAGTATTATTATGTGCTTAACTGATTTCTTGCACTTTCTGGACATTCTGGAGGCATTTGGAGATGTAAATAGGAAGTATAATGTTCCCAGGAAGTGGGTTAGTTAGCTGTGAGCTACAACTTGAGGCCTATGGGTTTATTTTTCACCTTTAACAAAGCATTTTATAAGATAACACATGAACATGGGGTGTTTTCTATTATAATTATACAAGGAAATATATTTAATTAACTAAATAAGCCTTATTTAAAAAAAAACAAAAAAAAACAAAAGACATGTTTTTCAGGGAAATATACATTTTCCATTGCTTCCAGATTGCTTCCTCGAATTTGGATTGCTGAAACCTCATTGAGAAAGTGATTCTTTCCATCACAAATACAGTATATCGTACTATTCGTCTACAGATCGGATGTCTGGCTTAGGCCATTTCTTTGTAATTGCTTTTCTAGCAATTAAACTCAATATTCCAAAGAAATATTTAGTTCTGACACTTGCAGTCGTCGCGCGTACAAGACCAAAAAGAGGTTCGTCCCAGTCAAATGTAATGTCAGTTCTAAAAAAAAAGTCACCTGTTCTGAATAAAATAAATCTTTATTTTTGTTCAGGCCCAGAACAAGTGGTAATGACTGGCTTCCTAGGAGCCAGCTCTGTGTTTTTAAAACCAAGGCTTGTTAAGAACTTGGTGGAGGTGGCGCCACTAAAAGTCAGGCCAGATTAGATATTAGCACTTCCTGTTAACAATGTACTCATTGATATGCAGACAGCTACTACTGGATTTCCGTGACACTCAGGGAGGTTTGGCAAATAAAGGAGCAATAAAGAGTCTTTTTCCATTTACTTCTGGATATTTATTTGCTATATCATTCAGAAGTAATGATAACCTTGGGAAGTGTAAGTCATGCTGATTGTTAAAATATGCATGTCTTTGCAGTCAGTTGCAGCAAACATATGACACAAAAAAAACACAAATCATGACTCACATCTTCCCATCTCTCCCTCTGTGGTCCCACCAGGGAGATGTGCTTCACATTTATTTTGAAAACCTCTGTGTTAAAGTGACAGAAGAAAGATGCTTAACATCTGTTTTGTGTGTGTTTTGTTTTTTTAAATTAACATCAGTCTGTTTCTTGCCTTCACCCAGAGCGGCCCAGTTCCTCAGAAAGATGTCTGAGCCCTCATCCATTCAGGAGTCTCAGAACTTGTCCATGTTCCTGGCAAACCACAACAAAATCACCCAGGTTTGTCAGATGTGCATCACACACTGTTGAAAAATAGATTAAATAGTTTAAATGTGACAGGAACAGTGTCACTACATCCTGCCAGGTTTCACGCCTCACATCAGGTTGAACATCTGCCGAAATGTACAAAAATGATGATGTATTCAGGGACATGCAGAACATGCGGTTTAAAAAAAGAAGTGAGAAAGTCTATTACAGGTTAAATACAGTCAAGAACACATTTTACTCTAATGGACTTTACATCAAATGAATCTCTCTGTGTGAATCACATATTTATGATTTCGTAATCGTCTCGTGTCCTGTCTGCCAGTCTTTGCAGCAGCAGTTGGAAGTGATTAACGGATACGAGGAGCTGCTGGCAGACATTGTCAACCTGTGTGTCGATTACTACGAGAACAAGATGTACCTGACTCCCAGCGAGAAGCACATGCTGCTCAAAGTGAGTAAAGGCTGCACCTGCAGCCGGAGCACGATTCCTCCTGCCCTCTTCATTCTAAACAATTTACTGTGGCATTATTGACAGGAGTGGACGTCCTAAATATAAACCACCGCTCCTCTCTCCCACAGGTGATGGGCTTTGGCTTGTACCTCATGGACGGAAACAGCAGCAACATCTACAAGCTAGACGCTAAGAAGAGAATTAACCTCACCAAGATCGACAAGTTCTTCAAGGTACAGAGGTGTATATGTGTGTCGGGTGTACACACACACACACGAGGACATGTTTTGTCCAGTTTTCCTACCACGGCCAGTAATATAATACAAAAAGAAGGTGAAGTGTTGTAAAAAAAAAAAAAAAAAAAAAAAAAAAATGCACTCTGATGACATTGCAGTAGTCTGGTTTCATTATAACAGGGTCAAACTTTATTTAATTGTGCTCAGTGCAATGATTGACACTGGACCCATCTGCAAATAACAAAATAATATATACCTATACCTATTTATTTGTATATAAAACAGGAAAGTGAGATCCTATCACAAGTGCTAAATGGAGATAATTCGATCCAAAATGCTGTTTTCAAATATAGTGATTTGCTTCTACATATTGTGACTGAACATGGTTGTTTATATTTTTCAGCCTCTTGAATCTATCAGGCTACCTGCATGGTAGCCTGATGAGACTTGAAAAAGATGTTCTTTTGTGTAATGCATCTGCACACACACACTCCTCATACAGTTGTTGTGTTTCTTTTATGATTTTGATTGTGTAAATACAGTGTTGAGAGACTGCAGCAGAGACTTGAAGGCTGTATGCTCTATTGTAATACATATTTATTTAAAAAAGCTATTGCTATTTGTCCCTGTGTTATTCTATCATGTTATTCTGTTATTCTTAGTTATTCTGACAGATTTATTTTGCATTATTTCATTCAGGCATTCATGCATGCCAGAATAGGTGCAAGGTTGGTCTTAAATTTCATTGGACGTGGTCTTAAAAAGTCTTAAATTTGAGTTGAAAAATTCTGTGGGTACCCTGCTTATGCCAAACAAACAAACTTGTTGTTTTCACCTCTCTTCTTCTTCTCACGTTGAGTGCACTAAAAACAAACCTGCTCTGTCTCTGCTGTTCACAGCAACTCCAGGTGGTCCCTTTGTTCGGTGACATGCAGATTGAGTTGTCGCGGTACATAAAGACCAGCGCTCATTTTGAAGACAACAAATCCAGGTGAGATGAAGCAGGTGTCTGAAGTAGGGTCGTAGGCAGATGAGTGGATTAGAGCAAAGTAACACTGCTGCTGTACAATCACACCAGATGTTGGACGTTTGTTCCCACTTTACTGGCCCATCAAACATTTACTGCTATTCAGGTGGAAGTGGCAGTATCATGATCTACAGCCATAGGATTGTCTGTATTAAAAACTGTATCGATGATCATAATGATGATATGAGACTAGAATATAATCTCTAGATTAGAATAGTATGCAGAATGCTGCTTCATCTGACATGTCAGTCACTATGACTCTGTCTTTCAGTAAACTACACTGTTTTATAACAGGCGATTTAAACATGTATATTATCATATTTAGAAACAAAATGCTGAGTAACTTTCTAAGCATGCTGGGTATTGTAGTCTCAAACCGTGGCGTGGCTCAAGGGAGTGAATCCAGCTCCGCCACCTACGTCAGGACTGAAACGTGTCAGCAGCTACAGGGTGGGTTGCCCTAAGACATTATAATCCCTAGAGGATGAATCCTACCCGATCCCCCCCCCCACCCACCCATCTCACTATGGGATGGGCCCATGTCTTAGCTGTGTCTGGATATTGTGTAACATCCTGCTTTGGGTGATTTCAATTAGACTCAGTGTTCTGTGAGTGCATCCCTGCAAAACTAATAACAATCCCGTCAACATCACAGAGCCACGACACCATACATTCTTCATTTATTCCTATGAATATAGTTTCCAGTCTTAAAGGATACATTGTAATTGAAGGATGCTATTTCTGGCTGTGTGAATTGTGAATGCTTCCCTGTATCTTTAAATATCAAACAATCTTTTTCTTCAATGAATTGATTTAATGACACACTGTTAGTATTACAGTTGTTTCAGGGTATGGCAGTAAATTGGTACCAGTATAAAATTGAACCTATATTTGTTTTTCATTTTCACTTGCCACATCAAAGCTTTGAGAAGGAAAAAAAAAAGAAAAAGTCAGACTGACATGTTTGTTTTGTCGCAAACCACCCAAAGAGACAAAAGCCTGAAAAGAATATAGAGTACCTTCCTAACAATAGTATTTGTGCAGCCACAGCCTGATGCCAAACACAGATTCACACCCGTCCTTATTAAATTGCCATGCGCTCCGTCTCGGCTTTTCTTCCTGTCAGCGTCTTTTCTTTGTCAATACGTGTTCCTCACTTTGCTCCCCTCCTCTCTCCTAACCCCCTAGGTGGACTTGTACGTCTATATCCAGCAGCCCCCAGTACAACATCTGTGAGCAGATGATTCAGATCCGTGAGGATCACATGCGCTTCATCTCAGAGCTGGCTCGCTATAGCAACAGCGAGGTTAGTATAAAGATTGCACAGGGTTTGCTTTAAAGCGAGTCGCTCAGGTACACCACTGGTGAAAATTGGTCATCAGCTAGGTGGATGCCGATATAATGCTGAAGAATGGATCTGTGAATTTCATGCATATGTACTGATGTTCTCCTTCACTTCAGACGTGAGCCCATTACATAAATTAACATACAGTGCAACAGCTACCTGACTATTTCAGCGAACAATCTTGGCATATAAGCAGGCTTTAAGAGCTCTCTCTTATGTGAGAGGTATTTAAATTCACAGCAGTGATGTAACAAGCTTTTGAGCAGATGTCTCGTCCCAGAGGATTTTCAGATGTCACAAATCAGTGTGATTCAGATGGAGGTTTAACTGACTTGTGTGTCACAATTCCCGATGCACAGACACAAACGTATGAGAGAATGGCAGCGTCAGTGTAATGATCGCACCATGAATGAATTGTTACCTCTGGGGTTTATGCACTCAGACAATTTCATTTAAGCACCCAACAGTTCATGTCGACACATCCTTTTTCACTCTCACACATACAGTGTAAACAAATCAGGATTTCACGGACTGGCCCGTCAGTGGGTTAAAAATGTTTTTTAACTTTGTGTCGGTGTAGGTGGTCACTGGATCGGGACGTCAGGAAGCCCAGAAGACGGATTCTGAATACAGGAAGCTGTTTGACTTGGCGCTGCAGGGCATGCAGCTGCTCTCCCAGTGGAGCGCACACGTCATGGAAGTGGTGAGGAAGCACAGATTGGTCATTATTTACATGTGTATGGACAGAGAGAGAGAGAGGGAGAGAGAGACAAATGGAGAGAAATAGTCAAGACTCGTGTTTATCTTGTGATTGCACAGAGCAGCATGTATCACCATAGTAACCAAATACAAGTAGTACTGCTTGACAGTACTACCGCAGTAACAGGCTCATCTTCCTGACCTGCAGAACGGAAAGATTCAGGAAATCCTTTATTCCTGCTGCCATCAAGATGCACAATGCCATTTGTTAGGCTTTACATGTTTACTTGACATTTATATCATATCAATTTAGGTTATGTATTTCCCTCCAGGGGATGAATAAAGCTTCTTTTTTTCTTCTTCTTCTTTTAACGTGTGTGTGTCTGTTTTCTTACTTTGCTCCACAGTACTCCTGGAAACTGGTTCATCCCACAGACAAGTACTCCAACAAGGAGTGCCCCGACAACGCCGAGGAGTACGAGAGAGCCACCAGATACAACTACACCAGCGAGGAGAAGTTTGCCCTGGTGGAGGTCAGCCATGGTTACAGTACGGACGGACGCGCGCAGCACGGTGATTGACAGCAGGTCCTCTCACTGATAAGAGCTTGTGCTTTTTGGCAGGTAATGGCTATGATAAAGGGACTGCAGGTGCTGATGGGACGCATGGAGAGCGTGTTCAATCACGCCATCCGTCACACCATCTACTCAGCCCTGCAGGACTTCGCCCAGGTCACTCTGAGGGACCCGCTGCGTCAGGCCATCAAGAAGAGGAAGAACGTGGTCCAGAGGTACAATGAGCCAATCACATTCGCACCTCAAGCGGCCGCACAGCACTCATGCATGTATTGTTGTTCTGTCCGTGGCTGGAAGCATTGTGCTTTCAGGTTGTTTGTTGTAAACACTACAGTATGTCCCACAAACACCTTGAAGAAATCCCCTCAAATTTGACCTGAATTTTCACTGGAATGAGGAGAATTAGGAAGCCAAAGTTCACAGGTCAAGATCACAAAACACACTTTTAGCTATAAATGTGGAATTCACCCTAATTATAGCAAAATGTAACAAGATAAAATAATGGAGTCATGACACTTCATATCCAGATAACAGTAGTCAAATGTCATTTCAACCGTGACATCAGAATGTTCTGCAAAAACACCTCCCAGAAATGTTGTCATGGAGACCGATCAGGTGTTTTTATTGTTAGTGTGTTTTGGAATGCTGGGAAAAATTGTTTGTGGTGTTTGATTGAAGAACGACGCCAGAGGATGTAGCATCAGACGAGTTAATTAAAATCAACAACATGTTCCAGACGTATTGAGCTTATGAGTGGGCGCCTCACACTTAATGCAGTACGAATAGTCTCAGAAGTCCCTATGTTGATTGACTATAAGTGGTTGCCATTAGCTCCTTCATCAGTACGTGATGTAAGGACGAGGACATGAATAATTTGACTTTCGTTTTGGCTTTCAGGCCCCGTGGTGTTTTTATGCTGCTGGTGATTATTTTATAATAACAGTTGGTTAGATGGTTAAACATGAAATAAATGGCTATAAATGTCATTCAGTCAGTTTCTCTTAATTGTGTGTGGTAATGTCATCTATCATATAATTGCTCTGATGAACTCTTGTTTCCATTTCTGATATTACTGCAGGTCTCTAGTTTTCAGTGAAGAAGCTCTCCGCTCTGTGCAGCCGCTCCACAACTATATAAAAATAATGAATCCCACTTAACTTCAGAGTGTTTATCAGTTCGTACACTGTGCGCAGACTGTCGAGCCATCTTGTTGAAGTTTGTGAATTGTCCTGTGCCGTTGCAGCGTGCTGCAGGCCATCCGGAAGACCGTCTGCGACTGGGAGACCGGCCGCGAGCCCCACAACGATCCCGCCCTCCGCGGAGAAAAAGACCCCAAGGGTGGCTTCGACATCAAGGTTCCTCGCCGTGCTGTGGGCCCGTCCAGCACACAGGTCTGCTGACACACACCTTCCTCACTTTAACCCCTCCCCCTCTTGCCCTTTTCCACATTTTCCAACGTGACCCTGGTCCACGTTAATCATAGGTCTTGTGAAGCTTACGGCGGCCCTGTGGAGAGATCAGATTTGAACTCAGGTCTGCAACATATCAACCTGAGAGCTCAGAGGGCTTTATAAACCTGCCTGTTAGATATTTTATATTGATCTCTCATCATCTCCCGTCTCAGTGACTCTGTGTCCTTGTGTTGCAGCGTTTAAATCCATTGATTGCAGTGCCGAATAGCAATTACGTTACATATCAGACTTATTGTCATTATTTAGAAGCAACCCACGTGTTGCATAAACTACACAGATTTATCAGCTTAGTGCTCAATACCAAGAACTAATCTTTTTTCCAGGTTGCAGGGCTGTAAAGCCCAAAACAAACACCTTCTGGTTTCATCTGCCCTGAAACTCATCTGAGTTGTAAATGACAGATTATGAAACATGAGAAAATGCTCCCCCCAGGTGAAATCAAAACTTCTACAGGTTTCGGATAAAAGGTTCTGCAGCCTCCCCGCTGTGTTGAAATAGAAAAATCCACATTCCTGGTGAATATTCAGGTAGATTTTAGGTGCAGGTTTTTCACTGAGGTAATATTCTGTGACATGTAGGAGGCAACACAGGCAAGAGCTTCTATATACGCCACCCACCTGTAATGAGATTTGAAAAGCTCTATTAGAAGCATATGCTGTGTTTTCAGGTGGTATAGACAATAAAACCAGTTGACAGTAATGAGATTTCACTCCCATTGTTTCTCTGTGTTGTACCTACATGTAGCTCTACATGGTGAGGACCATGCTGGAGTCTCTGATTGCTGACAAGAGCGGCTCTAAGAAGACTCTGCGCAGCAGTCTGGAGGGCCCAACCATCCTGGACATTGAAAAGTTTCACCGCGAGTCCTTCTTCTACACCCACCTGCTGAACTTTAGTGGTGAGGAGAAACGACGGTGTGATCCTGTGGCTCCTCAGAGTTCTTCTCAGACCTGTTTCTAAAGAAACCGTTTCCTCCTCTGTGCAGAGACCCTGCAGCAGTGCTGCGACCTCTCCCAGCTCTGGTTCAGAGAGTTCTTCCTGGAGCTCACCATGGGTCGCAGGATCCAGTTCCCCATCGAGATGTCCATGCCGTGGATCCTCACCGATCACATCCTGGAGACCAAGGAAGCTTCAATGATGGAGTAAAAATGCATTTTTCTTCCTTTTGTAGCCATAGATTTAATTTTACACCCATCCCGATGGACTGTGAGCATTCCTTTAACTTTTTACACTTGTCTAAATCTTTGATGAAGCATCCCTGGAACTGTAGAAAGAGAAGCTGTGTTTAGGTTCTTTATGTTGTGGCTCGGAGGTTTGAAGAAGAAAGACAACACACTAAACTTTGTGCTTTGAGTTTGTCAAGAGAGAAGTCTGTCTGTGTGAGATTATTGCTGGTGTGACCGGCCAAAGGCATTCAGCGACTTCAGTGGCTATTTCCTCTTATCTTATGTTTTCAAAAAAGACCCTGGGTAAAATCCTAAAAATTGGGATTAGCCATGAATGTCTGTTTTTAAAACTTTGCTGTAGGATTATGCTGATATGATGCAGGTTTTACATAATCCATTAAGCTCATCATCCGGCATGAACTGTAACTGCTGTAATTCTTCCTGTGCGCTCAAATCTGGTGGAGAGCCTCTGTAGAACCATATAGATATTTAATATTGGTGGTAAACACATAAAAAAAGAGAATTTCTGTAGCTGAGGACCGGCTCTGAAGCACATTAACTTATGTAAATGTGAAATACTCGAATTCTGAAACTTGAGTTGAAGCCTTACATGTCTAACTCACAATGGTCGACATATTTATCCAAACTTGTCACAATCGGTTTGTTTTACCTCCTTTACTTTTTCTATCCCACTTCCGTTTCAGGATTATATGAGACGATGTGGAGTTTTCCTATCAGCTGTCCTTTTTAGCAAATAGCCACACTCAGCTTTCATTCATATTGTAATGTTTCTTCTCAATGAAAGCACTTTGGAATTAAATTCTCCTTTTTTTTCAATCTCCTCCAGGTATGTGCTGTATCCCCTGGATTTGTACAATGACAGCGCTCACTACGCTCTGACCAAATTCAGGAAGCAGTTCCTCTATGATGAAATAGAGGCCGAGGTAATTCTCAGAAACACTTGGTGCATGATTTCATTTTCCGCCTTGACAAGCTTAAACTTTGGTGTGTGATGAAGCTGCACTGCAAAAAAGTCACCTTTTTAAATGAATTGTCAATATATTAAGAAAGTCAGTGTCTATTATGGCACCTTCAGATGGGGGGGGCAGGAAAATACTGTGCAGCTTTCAAAAGCAATGCCAATGTAATTTCCTACCATGGAAAGCACATAAACACAAGTTCATTTTGCATTAGGGTGATTTTAAGTGCAACATTTCAAATCTTTAAAAAAAAAAAAATCTGTTTTGTTGTGGAGTCGAGATGTTTTAGTTGATTTTAATCTGTTTTATTATTTCAGGTGAACTTGTGCTTTGATCAGTTTGTCTACAAGCTGGCTGATCAGATATTTGCCTACTACAAGATCCTAGCAGGAAGGTAAGTGACACATGGATGAACCTCGCTTGGAGTTTTAAATCTGTAGCTTGAAGGAATAGATAAAATATTGTAGATGGTGAGCTGAAATGAATGGACAGACGGGAAGAAGTGAAAAATGGTCCAAAAAAAGTCATAGGTATAGGTTAAATTGATGAATGCAGTAGTTTCCAGAAGAAAAAGGGTTTTAAAAGTGTGGCTTCGCACATTGTACAGTCAACTTTACTCTTCTTCATCTCCCTCAGTCTTCTGCTCGACAAACGTTTGAGAACCGACTGCAAGAACCAAGGGGCCAACATTCCCTGGCCGGCCTCCAACCGCTACGAGACTCTGCTGAAGCAGCGCCACGTCCAGGTGCGTCACCGTAACAAACAGTACTCTGATCCCTCTCCCTCATGTCGGGCCTCCCTTACTGACTGGTTGTGAACCTCAGCTCCTAGGCCGCTCCATTGATCTGAACAGGCTCATCACTCAGAGGATCTCCGCCGCCCTTTCAAAGTCCCTGGAGCTGGCCATCAACCGCTTTGAGAGCGAGGACCTCACCTCCATCATGGCAAGTTGATTTGAATTTTTTAGAATGGGTGACGTCCTCCTGTCTGAGATAGTTTGTCCTTGGTGTGAAAGTACTGTAGGTGCCATGTGTTGGTTTGCAGTTATGTTGATTGTTTTACTGTGTAATCCTTGGTTTAAAGGAACTGGAAGGTCTTCTGGATATCAACCGCATGACGCACAAGCTCCTCAGTAAGTTTCTGACTCTGGACAGCCTGGACGCCATGTTCCGCGAGGCCAACCACAACGTGTCGGCCCCCTACGGCCGGATAACGCTGCACGTCTTCTGGGAGCTCAACTACGACTTCTTGCCCAACTATTGCTACAACGGTTCTACCAACAGGTGAGTCACGGCCCGAGTCACGGTCAGGGCTGCACAGTGTATTGAAATATAACTACAATCATACCATTTTTGGTACACCCTGACTTACAGACCAATCAAATCAAGGGAACAATATCGTTTTGGTACAGGACCAACAAAAATGTCATCATCACTGATTTTTTTCAGTGAAAATAAAATGTTAAATCACCACATAATGATCAAATATTTTTTCACACTCCACTACTGCAGCCTGTACTCTACCTGTCTGTTAGACTCTGTAGTTAATTAACACTGTGGCCAATTACAGTCATTTTCAAAGCTGGAGTTCCTGCCAACATGCTGCAATCATAATTAATGGTCATGCGCTTGGCTAGTTACATAAATCATTAATCACATAACACACAGGTGACCCATGGTGGCAACTGTCAGCAGTGAATCACTGAGTCGGATAAATGATTCTAAAAGAAAATAAATATGGTAGAGATCAGAGAAAGGTCAGCTCAAGCAATGCAGATTAAATCCAGATTAAATGTAAATGTAAATGTAGATGCACACAACTCGGAAATCAGAGGCAGGATTATCATCCAGGCAAAGCAGGAAACTCCTCTGTGGCTCGAAACCTTCAGAGACCTTTGTCTTTACATGTCTTTAAAGAAGTCTTAAAGAAGCAGTCATATATATACAGACAAATATATTTTGAACTTGTCTGCACTCGCGAACAGGCATGACAATCTTTAAGGTTAGTTTGAATCATATTTCATATTTTATTTCTATGCTCGTCTCTGACCATAAAGCCTCTTCTGCAACAATTTACTGCTTCAAGGTTATCTTCAGGAGGACTGAGAAAAGAACAAAGATATATATATATGTGTGCGTGTGTGTCATCTGTTATTGTGCACGTAATATCCTGATGTCAGTGATGGAAAAGATACATGTTTGAAAAATGTGTGTGTTCAGGTTTGTGCGCACCATCCTGCCGTTCTCTCAAGAGTTCCAGAGGGACAAGCCCCCCAACGCTCAGCCACAGTATCTGTACGGGTCCAAGGTCAGTACCATTCTCTTTTATCATCACTGACAAAGACAGAAAGAGCTTTTAATCGTTTTTTATTGATTTCCGACAAGACCGACTTCTCTGAAGTCCACTGATCGAAGTCGCACATTCATCACAGATACATTTACAGAATATAAGTGGAAAAGCTCAATTAACAGTGAAACATGCAAAATGAATGGAAAACAAATGCAAAATGAATGGAAAACAAATGCAAAATGAATGGAAAACAAATGCAAAATGAATGGAAAACAAATGCAAAATGAATGGAAAACAAATGCAAAAATGTAAATGCATCTTACAAAAGCATTGAGATCAGAAAGTCCTCCATGAGCTGTAAGAGAGACATTCAGAGGGACATCATATTTATATAATATACAATAATAAAGACAATATCAAGTATCAGCGGACATGCTTTCAGAACATTTATCAGCGCTTTTCATATTTTGGTTCCTGTGACAATATTTGTACTTCTCTCAATCCCAAATAGGATTTTATTATAAGTGGATGAAAATACTCGGTGACAATTCAGTCCGAGCTGAACAATGCCGCGATGACCTCAATCCACTCGATTCACGCTGGCTCGCTGCCAGACAGCTTAGCCAGCGTCCTCAGCTCGTGGTCTTGGGTAATTATGTGACCGGGGGTCTGCGCCGCCGCCGCCGCCGCCGCCGCCGCGAGGAGGTGGCAGGGTTGCATCACGGCGGCGGCGCGCTTAACGCTCTCCTCGCTGCCGTGGGGCGTGTAGAGGCGTCCAGATGTGGACATGTCTTGGAGGGTGGAGTTGGTCACCACTGGGCAGCCGTCGGCCGTCGGGCTCTGGAGGGAGCAGATGGTGTGAAGGCATCCCCACAGCAGGATGCCGGCGATGACCAGGAGCAAGACGCAGCAGGTCAGCCACACGCCCATGGCCAGCTCCCAGCCCGCCCTGTCGTGACCCTCGCCGCTGTCGCTCGGCGTGCTGAACACCTGGCACTGCTCCCGCACCGGATTGGCCGCCTGGCACGTCACGCACAAGAAGTAGGCGGTCTGCGGGAGGAGGTTGGCCAGGTGCGCGCGCGTCTGGCTGACGGGGATGCGCTCCTCGTGCATGAAGCTCTTGCGCTTGTAGCCCATCAGCAGGCTGTTCCAGTTGGGGTCGTACATCACGCTGTAGAACGTATCCAGGCAACCGGGCGCCGACGGCCAGCTCACCCTGGCCGAGGTGGCGGAGATGTTGTAGACCACGATCCCCATGAGGAGGCGTCGCGGAGATGAGCCGATAACGAGCGGAGAGCGTGTCCTCAGTTCTTAGAGCTGTCGATGTAAAACTGAACTGGAAGAGAGAGAGATGAGACAAACACAGTTAAACAGACAGAACGAATCTTTCCACCTAGTTCTTCATGTGCGCTACGCCTCCATCACCCACAGGTGGTGGTTAAATCAGTGTGAAAGGAGCAGGTTTGCTGTGATTACAGTGGATTACAGCACCTCTCCTGTTGTTTTACCAGAATCCTGATGCACCTATGGCCAAACTGCATGCATAAGAGGCTGCAGAGAAATTATGCCTGGCCCATACATCCTGCTCACATTGCATAGTGTTAAACATATAATCATGTTGTCATGTATACCCACTCAACCCACATCACACAAAGGGGGGAAAAAACAGCGTCAGGCGACAATAAGCATCATAAGAGGGACAAAGTGCAGCAGTGGGTGGGAGACGAGCGTATGCACAGACTGTCAGCAAATGACATAATGCAGGCATGTTAGTCACCTGTTACAGGAGAGATGATGAGCTATCAGCATTGAGCAGTTAACCCCCCCCCCCCCCACACACACACACACACACACCCATCCCACTCGTCCTGTTGGTCAGGTCACATTTGGTTTAAGCTTCGATTTGGACATTATTTGTGACATTTTTTTGAAACTTTGTGACTTGTTTTGCTGTAGAATACAAAATCAAAGCACGACCTGAAGCTGAAATAGATGTGAGGTGGTGATAAACTAAAGGATGCTCAAAATGCAAACAGAATCACAGAAAAGCCCCAAATTAGATCATCACTGTTGAATTACTTTAGATTTACATGATATCAAATGCAGCGGGATGTATTTGATTTCCATTTTAAATATTATTGGGAACGAGACACATTGTAAATTTTCTGTTCTGCTCACATTATTTTTGCTCATAATTCCTTTCAGACAGAGGATCTCGCAGGAAGAGCAGGTTTTAAAGTCAGTTTTAAAATTTATACATTTCAGTAGCACTTGTCTTGTCTGAGAGGCAGAGAGCCACGTTAAGTAGAATCGTAAGTGGTTATTCAACCACAGCATGAAAGGATGAGGACTCACCGGGAACACAGTGGCAGCATGTGTTGAACATATCAAATTGTAGTTGTTGCCCCAGGTGCTGGTTCAGATCCCCCTGTGCGCTCGCAGTTCAGTCATATTAGCATCCAGTCCTCTGTCAGCAGCTGCTGTGGAGGGTTTCAGTCTCAGAAATGGACCGGAGATTGGTGCGTCCTTGTGTCTGCTGCTGCCACACTAGTGGGAGTGTTGCTGGATTAGAGCAGCAGCTTCAACTCTGTGCCGACAGACGAGAGAGAGAGAGAGAGAGAGGAAATCTCATGCAGCGGATGTTAGGAAAGGGTCATTATATATAACAACTACATAACATAAAATGAAAAAAAAAGTTTTTTCATGTTGCTGCTCTGATAGTGTTTTCTGTTTCATCTTTTCCTCGCTAGTTTATGTTGTAAAATTGTAGAAATGTGAATCATTAATTCCCCCTTGACCGGCACTTTGGTCCATGCCATGGTAATTTGAAAATCTAGTGGTGGGTTCTTGGGTGTGGAGTGGGGGAGAGGGGGCTGATTTGCTCTTCAGTGGGTCCATCTGTCCAAGTGTTTGTGTCACAACAACTGGTGGCCAGATTGTCATGAAATCTATGGTGGCTATTCTTGGTCCCCAGAGGATGGTTCCTCATGCTGCCGGTGATCCCCCGGACAATGGTGGAGATATTCTCACATCTACAAAAAGAATACTAAATCCCATGGACCGATTTCTGTGAAATGTATCCATATTTAAACACTCATTGATATTTTCCTGTAGCGCTACCTTCTGGCCAGAATGGTAAAATCTGAACACAAGATGTTAAATAATATACAAGTCTATTTCTGAGCACATCAGTGCCTCTATGGGAAATAAAAGAATTGTTATCCATGCTGGTATTGTAGCTCTAAAGCTGCCACTCAGTCACACCACTTTGATACCAAATGTTTCAGTCATGTTTTGCAGTTGATTACCATGAAATTCTGTCCCGCACGTATGATCCCCAGGGAATGAACCATACTGATTTTGGGGATGGCATGATGATTTTTTTAGTCCAGCGCCAACATTAGTCGGTCAGAGTTAGTTGGAATGCTCAATAAGAAGTAAAATCACTGCATCAACCATAAAGTTTAATTTCACATTTCTAAAACCCTGTTTTTGGTTTGTCAGTATTAATTTATGGAGAACCACAGGGGGACACATCAATTAAAAAGAGGAATTTCAAAAAAGATTGGAAAAAGCAACTTTAAAACACCATTTATAAAGAAATACATTCATTCATTTGAATTCCCAAATGAATAACCAAATTTCAAAATCGATTTCAAAATGCATTGTGATAAACATAAATAAATAAATGAATTTGCTAACTGAATTAGAAAATACAACTTATTAGTCTTTTTTAGTCTTTTTAAAGGTCAATTCCACTTTAATTTGCATTTCCATTTCCTAATTGCATTTTCCCCTCTGGTCCTCCACGCTTAGAAACTGCAATGTAAATGAGCTACAGCTGGCTGGCCCTATCTGACTGAGGAAAACATCATAGCAGTATATGGATCTATCCATCCATTTGCAGTGCAGTTAACACGGTCACATGTTACACAGAAACACCGGCTGGTCACGGCTTTTCACATGTCCGAAATCCTAACAGCAGATTAACAAACAGGTGTTATTTGGATAAACTGACTGCATATGGGGAAATATGGTTGCCTTCTTGCCTGAAAAAATGTTCAACCTTAAAGGGGACATATTATGCTCATTTCTGCTTCTTGACATGCTACCTTGATGTCTAAAAGTAATGTTAGTATGTAACTCATAAACAGTCCCACTGTGAAAATTGCAGCTGCTTGTGGCTCTGCTAGTGTCCACTCTGTTCTCCTGCAGCTGTTGCCCCTGAATATCAGGTGTAACAGCCAATCAGAGAGCTTCTTACATCTCCGCTCAGAGCTCATTTGCATTGCAGTTTCTAAGCGTGGAGGACCAGGGGGACACGGCTTTTCAAAGGTTGATTTTGAAAATCCATTTTCAAATCAGATTTGAAGATGCAATTAGGAAATGAAATTGCCCCTTTAAAAGACTGATTAAAGGTTGTATTTTCTAATTTAGTTTGCAAATTCATTTATTTATTTCTGTTTTTCAAAATGCATTTTGAAATCGATTTTGAAATGTGGTTATTCATTTGGGAAATTCAGTAGTGTATTTTCTAAATGGTGTTTTAAATTACTGTTTTAAAGTTAATTCTTCAAATCCTCTTTTTAATTGATGTGTCCCCCGTGGTCCTCCATGAAGTGAGACTTGATGAGTAAGATAACACATTATATATTATAAGGCTGTAACTGAATGTGGAAAAAGGTATCTGAACACTTTCACAAATCATTATTGTACACTCAGCAATGAATTTCAGCCTCTGTTTGTTTTCATGTACTCTGCAGTCCACAGGGATGCTAAGAGGAGTCTGCTTTGTTTTTAATGTTGTTTAATACGGCAGACATAACCAGTTAATGTGCCCATGGCTGCTAATGTGTTGAAAGTGTTCACTTTGACAGTGACTCAGCTCTGCTGTTGATGCTCATGTACACACAGGAGGCCAGTTTATCTTCACTACCCATTTGTTAATAAAGGAGGTACAGTAAGGGGGGTGGTGTCATAGAATTTTTTTTTTTTTTTTTTTTATCACTCAAGTGTTCATCCTCTGAAACAATACAATGTTAATTCAAGTGCTGGAGCTCTGAGCTGAACCTTTCTCTTCCTCTGACTGCAGACCTTGAACCTGGCGTACAGCAGCATATTCAGCTCCTACAGGAACTTCCTGGGTCCGCCACACATCAAGGTCATGTGTAGGCTGCTGGGCTACCAGGGCATCGCCGTGGTGATGGAGGAGCTACTCAAGGTCGTCAAAAGCCTGGTGAGTACAACAGTGACCGTAACTGCGCATAACGTCGGAGCTGAAGCTTCGTGTCCCTACAGACGTCTGGGCGTCACTATGGGGACGGCTCAGCAGAGGTCGCTTTGTTTGTTAGTTTTGAATGTAATTGATACCAAACCAACAGCAGTCTGTGGATTTCTGTTGGTTTATACTGCATCAGTGTATTGATCATCATTTTAACACAAGGGGAAATTAGCTTAGTCTGATTGAGCCTTTTGCTCAGGGAAATAAACTGAATACGCCAATGCACATTTAATTTGTGTTTGCGTTCTTGCAAGAACAAAAAAAAAAAGAGCTTGTTGAGAATGTCTTCCATACTGTTGTACTGCCTGCATTTGCATTAAACCATTACTTTAGTTTTGTTATGGTTACTCCTGCCATGGTTCTTTTTCATTTTCATGAATTATTTGAGCATACACTGTTGCTTAAATACTCTATTTTTCATATATAGCTCCAGGGCACCATAATGCAGTATGTGAAGACCCTGATGGAGGTGATGCCCAAGATCTGCAGACTTCCCCGACATGAGTACGGCTCCCCAGGTTAGTGAAACTGTAGCCCCGACTTTGGAAAAGCTTTTGGATCCTTTTTACTTATTTTACCGTCGTAGAGATGATTGAATTTCATTGGACCCATAACTTGAAGAACTTTACATTTTACTCTTAGTCGTTGTAATTGGCCCTTAAATTATCTCTCTCACTCTCTCTCTCTGCAATAAAATGAAAATAGCTAACTCTTACTGAAATGAACTCTTGTGAAGTAAGAGGAACCCAGTACTGGATTAGTTTAGTTCTTGTAACCGTGAAGTGTAGTGACATTCACATACGTCTCCACATGATTCAGAGTCATCACCTTTAACTCTGTATACAAAAAAACACAAACATTGTGTGTGTGAAGGACAACGCTTAAAGTGTCAGTGCCGCAGCAGACCTTGGTGTAAGTGTTCAAGCTGTACAATCAGGCAAAGAGCGCAGTGTGAAGAGGTTCACTGAACACACAGTAAGAGTCTGTTAGTCATGTCAGGGTGTTAAAGGTGTTGGAGAGGAAGAGTCCTGCTCTGACAGACTAAAGCACGTTGTTTCACCACCAGGATCCACAGACCACAACAGTCTGGATTCTGTCCTGTGTGCAGAGACGGCCCGTGTCTCTCAGAGGGAGCAGAGGGCTGAATGACTGAGTTCAAGTAGATGAACAGACCCAGAGGTTACAGACTCGACGTAGACTCACTGAGCAGCAGAGTAACATGTGCTCATTGATGCTGATCTGAAGCCAGACGCGCCCCCCACACTCTGGCCCATCTGTGAGGCTTTCACTGCACGTAGAGTAGAGTACGGCCTGGACCAAGGGTTGGGTGGTTTTCAAAGGAAAAGGATGTTTTTTTGTTTTGACCAATCAGACTTCGACAGACTGGTCCAATGAGTTTGAAAGACGGTGTGTGAAAAGGACGAGCCGAGACAACCAAAAAAGATTTTAGCTGTCATTAGCCGATTTGTCTGGGGTTCTCTAAAAAGGAAAAAAATAAAATTTGCTAAAATTCTGAACCGGTGTGTCTGACTGGTTCAGACTTTTAGCAGGTATTTGTATTGTATTTTTATCTTAGTGTTAGGCTGCAGACTAACTTTTTTTACTAGGAGCACAGTGGCCTCTAACTTCAAATTTTAGGAGCACAAAGGGAAGATTTAGGGGGTGAACACTGTAAATCAACTTGCAAAGCAAATATTCACATTTCCTATTAATTCATGATCCTCAAACACATTGGCTGGACAGATTCCAGAGTGGCATCTTCCACATTACTCCAGTGTTAAAACAATTTTTTTTAAAAAAGGGGTTAATTTCCTGGTTGCACATGTGCAAGTAGATGAAAATTTTACTTGCACTGTCTCAAATTTTAGGGGCAAAATGAAAATTCCTTTTTTTTTCCAGTGCACAGGTTAGAGAACCCCAAACGAATCTTGTTGTATACACTTTACAATGACAATAAGTATGATTCCTCTTCTTCAAAGAAAGACCTTGGTATATTGGTCAGTGTTACTTTGAGGCAAACAAAATCAGTGTATACAAAACCACGGTGAGAAGTGTAATATTATTTTTAGTTCATCATGAAACTGTGTCAGAAGACGTCAGCATAGAAGTTGTTTCTTCACTGAGGCCCAGCCTGTACATGTGTTCACACTGAGATGAGAACACTTCCACTTTTGTCCTCGGATTATTTGTTAATGAGCAGTCTGAAGGGGGCCTGAGTGGCCACGCTTCAGAGACCTCCACATGTGTGAAAGCCCAGCTGTGCTGCCACATCAGCGGTGCAGATTGCTAGAGGGCGACGGAGACGCACCCGCTGCGTGGTACAAGAGCTGTAAGGTGGAAGATGAGATAATGAGGCTGCGTTTCCTCTCAGGTATCCTGGAGTTCTTCCACCACCAGCTGAAGGACATCGTCGAGTACGCCGAGCTCAAGACGGTGTGTTTCCAGAACCTGAGGGAAGTGGGCAACGCCCTCCTGTTCTGTCTGCTGAGCGAGCAGAGCCTGGTACGGATCACAACACGACAACACAAGTTCACACCTTTTACTATGTTTCAGCCAGAGCTTTGACTTTTGTTGTGTCTTCCTTCCAGTCACAAGAAGAAGTCTGTGATTTGCTGCATGCTGCCCCTTTCCAAAACATCCTGCCCAGAGTCCACGTCAAAGGTAAATACAAGACAGCAAATATAGATAAGGCCTGGAAACAAACTAGAGCTGTATTTTTTTTTCATTATTTATTATTATTATTATTATTATTATTATTATTATTATTATTATTATTATTATTATTATTATTATTATTATTCATGATGTCATTATTATTATTGTCTTGGTCATTTTGACTATTTTGCACCTCTTCTTGTCTAACTCTAACTCTGTAAAGCATGTGCTGTCTGATGGGTCGGGCTGGGGGTTTGTCATTTTATTGACTCTGTGTTTAGAAACAGTAAAATGTGTTTAAAAAAAAAATAAGACAGCAAATACAGAGGAAACATCTCTCTGGTGTGTTCAGTTCAATTCTATGCAGAAAAAGACAGGATACTCTCCCAGGATCTGCCTGTTGCTGATGCTTCTCTTGTCCTCTCTGTGCAGAGGGTGAACGTCTGGATGCAAAGATGAAACGCTTAGAAGCCAAATACACAGCTCTGCATATGGTTCCACTGATCGAGCGCCTCGGCACCCCGCAGGTACAGCTGGAAGAGGCAGGATGTTGTGTTCACTGTCTGGGGGATGCTCATGTATTGACTGTAACGTCCCCGCGTGTGTCGTCGTGACGTGAAACCTCCTTCTCCACCTCTCTTCCAGCAAATAGCCATTGCTCGAGAGGGCGACCTTCTGACCAAAGAGAGGCTGTGCTGCGGCCTGTCCATGTTCGAGGTCATCCTCACGCGCGTGCGAGGCTTCCTGGAAGACCCCATCTGGCGCGGACCGCTGCCCAGCAACGGCGTGATGCACGTGGACGAGTGCGTGGAGTTCCACCGTCTCTGGAGCGCCATGCAGTTTGTGTACTGCATCCCCGTGGGAGCGCACGAGTTCACAGTGGAGTGAGTGCAGCAGCAGCAGCGCACAACGCCCTCGCCCTCCACAAAGCATCTTTACTAACACCACACGTGTGTTTTTTTTTCTTCCAGGCAGTGCTTCGGAGACGGCCTCCACTGGGCCGGCTGCATGATCATCGCCCTGCTGGGACAGCAGAGACGCTTCGACATCCTCGACTTCAGCTACCACCTCCTCAAGGTGCAGAAACACGACGGCAAGGACGAGGTCATCAAGAGCGTGGTAAGTGAGAAAGATAAAGGGGTTGGAAAAGTGTTAGTTCATCACATGACAGGCTCGACATGCACCTGCAGGCTGGTAATTGTCAGTAACCTCTTTTTACTTTGGCAAAATTGGGGACAGCAGGTTAAAACTTTTCCTTTCAGCCCGACCATGTGACTGGGATTTATTTGTGGAGTGAATGATTGTCAGAGAAGAACCAGTGGGTTTTCTTTTATTGTGCAGCTGACGAGGTGTCCTTGCTGTGCACAAGCAGCTCTGTGCCTTACTTTTTGCGACAACATAAATGTTTAACTACTTTAATGTGTCGCTGAATATGGAGTATGTTGACAGGACTTGCTGTGAAAAACAGCCATCAGCTGAATATGAAGTGCTTTAAAGGTCCTTTAAAAGAAACATTTTGAATGTCCTGTTTGACCTGGAGACAGCCAGGCTCTCTCTATAGTTTTTCAGTTAAAGGGATAGTTCCATATTTTTGGCAAATTGGCCCATTGTCATAATCCCTATTGTTTTAGAAGTAGGTTTGTTACCTTTTACAGTAATTGTCGGTGCAAGCTATTTTTAGAACGGCGGAGCAGAGCCGCGAGCGGTTTTGTATGAATTTGCCTCGAAAACCACTCTCGTAACGTTCTGTTATTATCTCATCATAGCGTGGTGGTGAATGTGCAGGTTTAGCTTTGTAAACAGATATCAATCCTCTAATCTAACTCAAATATATTTTTTACAAAGAATTAAAATATCCCTTAATGGCCTAAGTCAAAACAAAGCATCATGGGAAATCATCAATTCTGGGAAAACTCTTTTTCAAAACTGATGACACATAAATCACCACAAAACTGTTAACTGTGTGCTTTTTTTCATTCTTTTCTTTAGGGACTGAAGAAAATGGTGGATAGAATCCGCAAGTTCCAGGTTCTCAACAACGAGATATTTGCCATCCTGAACAAGTACATGAAGTCTGGAGACGGGGAGAACATGCCGGTGGAACACGTCCGATGCTTCCAACCACCAATCCACCAGTCGCTGGCCAGCAGCTGAGGTGCTGCTGCTGCTGCCGCGGCTGATACTCTGGACCAGCATGAAGTTCCAAACACTGTCACCATTACCAGACCATCTAGATTTATTCCTCCTTATTTAAGGTCTTCAGCAACAAAGGACCATTAAATGTTAGGAAGTTGGGCCACATTTTTTTTTTTTGTCAGAATTATTTTTTGTATTCACTTGTGCCTTATCAAATAATGATAGATATTGCCCCTTTTATGGATGAACTACTCTTTGTTTTATACTCGCAGAAAGCTATAGATCAGGGAAGGGAAATTAGTTTTATCAGGTAAATATTTAAGGGTTTGCCGTGGTGGATTATTAAGGGTGAGCAGTAAGCTGTTTTAAGTGTGTGGGGGAGGGGGGGAGGGAGGGAGGGAGGGGAGGGGTGAAAGTAAATTTGTATTTTCTATACTTTTGAACATGCATGCTAAACAGTTTAAAAGGAAATTGAAAAGTAACCCATACTCATGTTAAGCATTTATTCATTGTGCCTTGTGTTTCAAATGTTTTAATCATTTTAATTCAATAAATATGTAACAAATCTGTTGGTTGGTCTCGAGAGCTTTTCATGTAAACACTACAAAAAAAAAGTTCAGTGACTCCCAACAAAAACTGTTGTTACCTTCAAGTATCACGAAAACTCAAATCATAGTGAACGTCCCCTCAGCTGTGGCTATTGTCAGCAGGACCTCAGATAGAAGATATATTAAAACTTTCTGATTTATAGAAAGTAAGTAATTACATGAATATGCATGTACATATAACAAAACATTTCATAAAAAACTCATATTTACAGCGCTACAGAGGAATGGAAATAAAGTTTTAACTGTAACTGAATATGAGCAGCTCATATTCTGAGAAAAGTAAGGCAAATTAAAGCATTAAATACAATCCACTGGTCTGTCCAAGTCACGTCTCCCCTTACAGCTGATTGTCTCATTGTTCTCATACAACACTACAACGCCATGGTTGGTCAGTCAGCAGGAAAGAGAGCGTTCCTTAATGATCCAATGAGGATGTCATGGCCCCGTTCCTTCTGGAGATGCTGTCAAAAGGCAAGCCCATTTCTCTGTCCTCCATGTTCTCGGTGGACTCGTTGTGTAGCAGTTCGTACGTGCTGTGGGAGGCCATGCCGTTGGCCGCGGGAAAGGCCCGCTCTTCCTTCCTTATGGACACGGCGAGGGCAGCCAGGCTGACGCTGATGTCCTTGAAGGCGTGGAGCAGGAAGATGCCCACAATGATTGTGAGGAAGCCACTGAGGGTGCCGATCACGTCGTCGGGGCCCATGTTCTCCCACTCTCTGAAGAGGATGGCGGAGCAGCTGAGCACGGACGTGGTGAAGAACACGTAGTAGATGGGCGTCACCAGGGAGGTGTTGAATATGTCCAGGGCCTTGTTCAGGTAGTTGATCTGTGTGCTCACACAGGCCACCAGGCCCAGCAGCAGGAGCCACGCCAGCGGGTTGCTCACCACGTTCTTCCCGGCGATCGCTTCCTTTATGGCGATGCCAAGTCCTTTGACGCAGGACACGGACAGCGCCCCGATTACCGAGCAGATGGTGATGTACACGAGTATGTTGGTCTGACCGTGACGGGGACCCACCACGAATATGAAGATGATGGCCACGATGATGACCAGAGTGGCAAACAATAAAAACCCTGGGGGGGAAAAGGGGAGGAAAAGAAGTTGAGTTGGATTTAACATGAATTAAAATAGAATAAAATAAAAACATAGACAAAGTGGTCACTAGTCTTCAGACTGTTTCACCTCAGAAAATTAAATACAGGTTCTATTTGTTCATATACTTTGCTTCAGACTTTTTTCCTTTTTTTCGACTATGAGGAATTTCGTAAAGCAAAGTGTTTTCACACTACATTTCCCATGAGCCTCTGCGCACACGGTGAAATTCTTGGACCGGCGCAAGACAGACGAAAGCGAAAACATTTGCCAAGAATGTTTTCATTCATCAAGAACGAAAGTCGGAGGTTGGAAGACAATCGGATAACGTCGTAGTTCCGACCATAAACGATGCAAACTAGCGATCCGGCGCTGTTATTCCCACGACCAGCCGGGCAGCGTCCGGGAAACCGAAACTAGGAAATGCTGGGCGAGTCAACCACTAAATAATAATATCAAAATAAGTGGGGTAATGTAGATTCATCCACATTAATGAGACTCTTTTATAACCAAAAGCAAACTCCTCGGAGTCTCTTTAACTTTTAATTTGTTAATTACTCAATTTTTCTACATGCAAACAACCTGGAAAAAAAACACATCACATGTAAACTTAACCAATACCTATAACAGGGGGCTCTTCTCTCTTTGTTATACTACTTATCTATCTGACTTCATATCAGTTGAGACCTTGACTCTTCCTTTAACTTTAACTATGCCGTCCATTAAGCCCAGCCTTTTGGGTGGGTCACTGCTTTAGCCCTCGGGGAAAGAGTCACTTCCTCCATAAAGTCTATTTCCTCTACAATGCCCAGACACTGGTCTGACTTTCCAGATTTCTGCCAGCTTCTTCTGACGGCCTTTTTACATCAAAGTGTCACTGTCAACATTTTCAAGAGGTAAATGTCCTTGATTTAAACCATGTCACCAAGTATCAATCAATCTAGGGTCTCTGGGAATCCTATAATCTCCTGTCTTGTCTTCCACATTTTGCATAATAATAATCCCGTCCCAGAGTGGTTGTAATTTTGTACATGTCCAATAAAAATGCAAGTGATTGTCATTCATGCTCCCACACTGTCTTCATCATTGCTGCTGCACATCCAACTGTTTATTTTTAATGCAAGGTATAAATAAAAATCTCTCTATCTTTTAGAGCTAGTGGAGGATTGTTGTCACTTTCTTCAATGTTCAATTACTCTTTGCATTTCAACCAATGAGTTCAGACCATTTTGCTGATTTAACAGTTTGGAAACCATTTAAATTAAATTATTAATTACATCATTGTTTAATAATATTAAAAGTCTGAATCAGAGTGAATAAGCTTGTTGATGTCATTGGTGCTCGAGATATGACTCATACTTTAACCCTACAGGCCTCCTGATCTGATATCACACTTGAAAAGAATAAGGCAGAGGCAGAGTTAACGATAACAACACAACAGCAGGAAGTACGGGTGCAGGAATATGTCCATCATGACTTGTGGAAAAAAAGAAAATAAACAAACAAAACACACAGCAGATCTTTTAGATATTTTGCAGTTGATGCGAGTCATCAGGGCGAGTCCCTGACTTTTTAAGACTCTTCTGTTTTCTGCTTTGGTTTTTCGACTAAACTTCTGATATTGTGACCATTGCGTAGTTGTGTACCTGGGTCGACCAGCTTCCTGGACATGTGCTCGAGGCTGCTGATCTCTTCCTCCTGTGGTGCATGAATGACCATTGTTGTTGAGCCCAGGATGCTGAGCATGCAGCCGAGCTTCCCGTGCAGGTTTAGCCGCTCCGTCAGGAAGTACGACGACAGCACCGCACTGAAACATGACATTTACCATCAGAGACAAAACTCCAACAGAGTCAACGTGGACAAGGTTCAACGGTGCAATGAGTCGACTGTACCTCACAAGCACACTGAGGGCTCCTAGAGGGGTGACCAGCGTCGCAGGAGCAAAGGCGTATGCTGCAAAGTTGGCTGCCTCACCTGCCCCCACTGCAAAGGATCAAGACGCAACAAGTTAACTTGATAAAATGCTGTAATGAGAGCAGACACTGACGTTCTGTCCGAGGTTGGCGACAAATGCAAATACAAAGATAGTTTGCATGTCAGACTCAGCACTGGTTTGGTCCTAACACGGCAGTCTAGACTCAACCTGGGTTAGTAGTGGTTAAAAATGTTGTTTTAAACTTCAGGTTTAGGTGTAATAATTTAAACAGCATGTCAGTGACATTTCTATAAATAGTGATGGTCTACTCCTACTCTGAAACAGTCATTCACAAAGGTGTGAGTGAACAAACATGACATGCAACCCTGGAAGATGGAAAAACACGTTCTGAACCAACTTAAATCCAGGTTTAACACACACTTGAACCAGTCCAATGCTAAATAGATCACTTACTTGATAATAAACCAGCCCACCATAGCCATTCCTTTAGATATGCATGACCACCTTGGCCTGAAGCAGAAAACAAAACAAATACTTAAGAACATGTGATTCCATTCATTACTAGCAGGTGAGCAAGTCCTGAATCATCTCACCCTGACTGCACAACAGGCTTTTCGGTTAGATCTGAGCTAAGGCCAGGGTCAAGTGAAGTCATAAAGTTAATGATTACTAGGTCTTAAAAGAGTCCTCTTGAGTCACACACTTACAAAACCTCTCTCTCACACACACATACAAACAAACACACCTAACACAGGGTGTTGCTGAAAGGCAGCGCTTCATCAGGTATGTAAATTTGGCAGCCCCCACTGGTTTGACTTCTAAGCTGTCTTTCTTTCTTACACAATACATCAGGGAGTGTCACGACTTAACTGACAAAGTTGGTCAACTTGTTCCTTGTTGTTTGCTCGGCTGTGATGTGCATTAGTTTTCCAGTAAAAAAAAGGGTCCGTACCTGCCCGCATAGACCCCTTCCTCGCAAGCCTCAGGAGCCCTTTCTTCTTGAGGATGAAACTGCCTCCGATGAAGATGCTGGAGCTGATGGCCAAGCCCAGACCGATGTAGAAATCATACTTCCCCCTGTCCTGACCCATAGTAAGGCTGGATGTGTTGCGCTGGTCTGTCACATTTACGACCAAACAGTGTAGATGCTGACCGAGAGTACAGTTCTGGCCAGCCCAGACACCTGAGAGCACAGCAAGGACACACACACAGAGAGAGAGAGGGAGAGGGAGAGAGTTACAAAGTGAGGACATCAACACCAGCATCACTGCAGCAGTCTACACCTACCGTCTCCACAGGCGACACTACACACAGGGAAACCTTCATTTAACGGGTCGGTCGGCTCCATCACAGTAACCGCACATCTACATTAAGGGACTGACTGTGTTGTCACATTAGGTTGGTCCCGTACAATCACACAGGAGCGACTGCTGAGGAGCGACCGGTCTGGGTGTTGAGCAAATAGGCTGCTATGTAAATAATGTGGTTGCCAAACAGGCATTCAGGAAGTAGCAGAGTTAAATCCTCCTCACCTGCAGGCTGCTCGCCGAGCTAGCCTCGACACACCGACTCCCAGGCTCGGTGTGAGACACACCGGGGCACTACTTCGACAACAACGGGGTAAAACGGCCCCGCTGACACACACCGAGCCCACCGTGTTACACCGTGTTTATCGCTAGCGTGAAGGCTGCCACCCCCCTCCCCGTTAGCCACGTTAGCTTCCGTCGGCGAGGCGAGCTAACTAGCTAGCTGCCTCTCTCTCTCGGTGAGTCAGTTCTCCAGGACCGAGCGGAGAGACGGGGGTCGGTCCCGGTGTGAGGAGGAAACACAGTGAAGAGTTAAATACCTGTCAAACGGCGGCTGGTGGTGGCGACCCCCCCACACCCCTCCGACGAGGAGACGGTGCAGCAGCGAGAGGTTGGCTAACAGCTAGCCTGGTGGTGCCCCGGCTCCGCGGCTAACCATCGCACACTGGTCCTCACTCACTCACTCGCTCTGCCCCCGACCGACACTCAGCCTGACGACTGCCGCACTGCGAGCCGCTTCCGCTTCTCCCCGCCGGGCTGCGGTCACTGAGCCGGGAGCTGCCCTCCGCAGGCTGAAGTCCGGAACCACAGGGCTGCACCCTCCAGGCAAAGTCGACCGCTGATTGCTCTAATAGCCCCACTTTTTATTGCAGTCATCACACACTCACACACGGTACACACACCAATCACACAAAACTCAAATAGCCTAGTATAATTTGAACCTTTTATTTTAATTATACTAGTAATAATAGGGACTGTGTCTGAACTTGTTTTCTAACCTAACAGAAGATATTACATTTATATAGTTTATTTTAGATAAAGTTTTATGACAGGAAAAAACTGCAGATTCCAGTTAATCCTTTATCAATGGCCAGCCTATGGAAAATTACACAGAACTGAAAGGATCATCATCAAATAATCATTTGTTTGATAAAATATTAATAACTAGGTATAATTAATTAAATGTTTTTCAAGCCATGGTAACATTCTCAGATTTCAGCTTTTGCAATATGAAGATTTTCTTGTTTTCCTTTGTAATAGTAAATGAAACATACCTGTTGTGGGCTGTTAGGCTCTGGATAATTTACAATTACAAACTTACAAGAATATACATTAGGAACAGAATATGTGTAGTATAGCACATAAAATACGTGTGGAATAGTTTTATGGAATTATTTTATGAAATAAATTGGAGGAGACATTTAATCCAACATAATTTGTGTTCTATTCTTACAGAGGACAGTTTATTATATATTTTTTAATATTTATATTTCGAAAAGAAATGAAGATTCCATTTTATCCATGGCCAGCCTATGGATAATTACATAGAATTGAAATGATTAATTAATCATCAGAAAATGAATGGCTACCTTATATATTTTATTAATAAATTTATTTTTCAGTCAAAGTATCAAACATTCTCAGATCTCAGTTTTGGCAATATGAAGATTTTCTTGTTTTCCTCTGAGACAGTAAATGAAACACAGCAGTTAAGAGCTGACGGGCTCTGACAGATTACAGTGGACATTCACTTTACAAACAAAATGATCAGTTGGGCAAATAACTCAAAAAAGTTGTAGACTTCATCGCCAACATCTTGAGAAGAATAATGTAACAGGTATCTGTGTTTGTTTCTCACTCCAGAAACCCAACACTGCACTAAAGATTCACAGTGATCACTGTATGAGAATGGAAACCGCTGAAACCTTTTAATTGTTGCTGGTTGTAACTAATTTGATTTTGTTTTCTTCTTATGAACTCAAGCAAATCAACCAAATACTTCTTGAAGACAGCAACCGTAGAGCTTGTAAGGACAGTGATTTGCTGGTGAACTCATGCTTGTCAACGCCAGCACAGCAGTTTCAGGTTTAGGTTGCACTCACTTACAACAGGAGAGAGTAAATATTCCTACGATGTAAATAAATCATTCATAATCCAAACAATGAGTGAATCAATTATTGCATTTCATATCACCACAAAATAATGAGTGACCATGGAGCAATTGTTTCTTTTTGGTACGTCAGCCTTACAAATTAGTCCATTAGACAAAACCACCCCGCCACTGTTGATACTTGTTTCCTATAAGTAACTCCTTCACTAAACAGGCTGCTGCTGAAATTACACTGAATAATTCACAGGCACACTGAATAAGTCAAAGTGCAGGTGATTCTACACTGGGACAGTCTGGCCTGGGGAGAAAGGGAGAACATTTAAAAAACCTTTTAGAGACTTGAGTTGAAAACTCCAGATGAAAGTTACACAGTTATGTTGTGTAACTGTGAAAGTCTCTATCCAAGCATTTGGCAAATCTGATTTAACGGCCCATGGGTGTGTTTGACTTCACCTTTAAAAGGTCACAACAATGACAAATTTCATTAGATAAGCTGCATTTGAAGGAATGATATTAAAGCTGGAATGATGTTTTATAGACAGTCCACAGTTTGTGTGTTTTGTATACAAAAACTGAGTGGAGATTCAAGTACAATGTTAAGCAACATTAGTTATAAACACATTGGTCATTGGAATGTTAGTAAAAAATGTAATTTGGCACAAACTTTACGTTAATATAAAAAAATGCCAATCAGTCTGTCTTTTCCCGCGCCTCCTTCTTCTTCCAGGTAATCAAAGCCTCGTGGGAAATGCGCAGTAAAATGACTCCGACACACACTGTTGTTAAACCACAAAGCATGGCAAGGGTGTCGGTCAACGTTAGTGCAGTCCACTCTTTGAAGAGAAGGGCAGAGGCGAAAATCACAGTGGATGTGAACATCACATAGTATATGGCTTCAAACATGTTGGAGCTGAAACACTCCAGGGCCTTATTGATGAAGAAGAACTGGATCAGGATGCTGACGGCCAGCGTCCCCAGTAAGCACAGGAAGAGAGCCAGAGCTCTGCTGCTGGCCGGGCCCTCGCCAAAGACGTCCTGGGCTGCCAGGCCCAGTCCTTTGCTGCTGGGAACAGTGAAGCTTCCCAGAAGGGAGCATATGGAGACGTAGACCATGATGTTTGATTTACCATGAGCTGGAGCGATCCACACGATTAGAGTGATGAGAAGCAGGACCACAAGGAGGGCGTACATCACAAACACTGCAGGATGACAAAGTAGATTTTAGTTGTCTTTGAAAGTGTGTTGCCCGGAAAAAGTAGTTAAACTAAAACAAACTGAATAATGATTAGACTGCACATTGATTAATTGGCACGCTTCACTGGGCTGCATTCATTTGTAAGCTTCATCTTTAATGACACTGGAGGACACAATTATCATTTTCTAAGTAAATTAAAGGTGGAAAACAAACAGAGTTGGATTTAAATGTCACCTGGGTCCAACAGCCTCTCCTCCAGCTCCAGTCTCGACGTTACAGCCTCTGATTTAGGAGCATGAATGATGAGCACCACAGAGCCACAGCAGCACAACACACAGCCCAGCTTCCCCAGGATGTTTAGATGCTCCTGCAGGATCCAAGAAGCCAGCACAGCTCTGCACCACACAAACACAGCATCTTATTATATTCAGCATATAACAACATATAGAAACCAATAATATTTACAGCAAACGGCTATCTTGACTTTGCACTTATTAGCTGCACTTGGATTACAATAATGGTGACAAAATGATTTACATAACCTGAAATAGTTTTCCAAAGTTTTCAATATAATACATTTAAAGGGATAATTCAACATTTTGAACTATGGTCGCCATTCTAAAAATAGCTCGCACCAACAATTAAAGGTAACAAACCTATGGCAATGGGCCAATTTGCCAAAATGTTGAACTATCCCTTTAATCATTTTTTAATACCATGTAGACTGTAATTTTATACTAATTTTACTAAAATAATCTACCAAAGAAAATGATGAATTGATAATGTAATCAACACACTTAGTGATGATGGAAAATAATCCTACATTGCAGCTTTACATGACTTTACACAGCCTGAGGTATCAGTCCTGCCCAGCCACAGACTCTGGGATGGACAAATCTCACAGGTGCTCCCTGTTTGTCTGTCTTTCACTTCCCCACCATAACTGGAGCTGTTATTACTCACTTAAGTGAACTTTGGAAGCCCTGTGTAGGTACGGCCTCAGCTCATGTGGCTCATGTGACCGAAACAGTGAGTGTAGCCACACACCATCTCTAATTTGGCCAAATGTCATCACAACACCAAGCTTAAAAAAAAGAAAAGAAAAAGGGGAACAGTAATCCATGTCTTTGTTGGACCTACTCACCCAAACAACACCCCAAGGGCTCCCAGAGGAGTGACTATCACAGCAGGGGCCATATTGTAGGCCAGGAAGTTCCCAATTTGACCAATAATCACTATAAGTTGACAAAAAGGGTCAGTGTCAGAACATTTATAAACTTCCATGGCAAACAACAGTAAAGTACAGGACAACACTAGACTCAGGGCAGGGTTGTGTAGATACTCAGAGTCGATAGATGGCGCTGTACTCACTGGACACGGTGCCGCTCCACCACACCACATCCCTGAGGTACGAGCCTCCTGGAGGAAACAGGGAGGGAAGAGTTCAGTCTGTGTGACCTATGAAACTTCACTCTACACAGTTATATCATTGTTATGGTTTTATCGCCTCTGTAAAAATGTCGTATTGGCTTGTTTTCCCTTCTGTTTCAGTTCAGTCTATACCTCTGTCCCGGGAGCGTAATATCCCCTTTTTCTGGAGCACAAATGTCGACCCATTGATGAAACTTGATATTACAGCTATTAATACTCCTGCAACTGGAGGCGAAACACCACTTGGTTCCGAGTCAAGAGCCATTACTGTGGCTGTTAGTCATGAGGTTTGCCTTGACTGCGGAAGAGAGACTGAACGGCCACTGTTTCCTTTAGTAGGTTGAAATGACGGATGCGCATGCGCAGTCCCTCCAGCACCCGGCTGCAAAGTCCCACCCATAATCCTGTAGTCTGTTGTCCAAGTGTGAGATGTCAGACACAAGGAGAAACATGTGTTGTTCTACTTCCGATAAATCTGAAATTGTACACTAACATAACACCACTTATCATACACCTATCTTATATTTCACTGGGAGTGGAGGCTGTGTCATTGAACTTGTTCAGGTTGTGATGCTCCTAAGTAAAGAGTAGGCTAGGCTATATGAACTTTATTGTCTCATCAGGTAGTAAAACTGTAATGGACTCTGTACCCATGCTGCGGCTATTAGAATGACAATACATAACATACACATTGCAAAGATGTAGCCTACATTCAGCAAAAACACATAGCCTAAGCCTAAATTAGATCATATTTTCTTTAAAAAGCCTTACCTTACCTTACACACCCATCTCCCACAACTAGCACCAAAAATGAACACATCTAAATCAAATGCAATTGCCATTGATAAAAATACATCTCCCTCTAACACCTCATGTTCATTACAACATGGTTGCCCCTGAAACTATGAGAATAGTGTCCATCCCCTAGGGAAACACCCTGTAGCAGGCAAAGAGACCGGTGAGTATTTCATACACTTCATAACCTCATATCCCTCTCTCCCAGGTGGAGCTGAGCGGCCACTTTCCAGAAGACAACAATTATATAAAAGGACAATAGGATAGGAGAGGGAAGTCTGGGGATCCCTGCTCCGACTGCTGCCCCCGCGACCCGGGCTCTGATAATGCGGCGGACAATGGATGGATGGATGGACAATAGATCTGGAAAAAATATTCAACAAATACCATAGATTAAACAGTTAAAAGTTAAAGTTCAATCGTACAAAATGTGTAAATATGCAATCTGCAAGTGCTTTTATGTGTATGTGCTGTAATTTTAGTGCATTGATAAGTTAATAGTCAAACGTGCATAAAATCAATAGTGCTTTATTTACAAAGACCAACACAATATCAAGGTAACAAAGTGCTCTTCATTACAGCTGTTTAGAAAAATGAGCCATTGAGTAAAACTGTAATCAGGTCAGGCCTTCAGTGAGAACTGAACTGAGAAATGACTCCACAAAGCTCAGCAGAGGATGATGTTACAAATGAGCCTTCTGAGAGTAAATTAACATCTTCTTGGTTTTTATTGACAATGTGGTTCATACACTAAACTGTCAGATGGTCCAGCTCCATTCTCAATCAGACTCACCAAAAACAACCATCAGAAAATTCAAGGATACAGCTTCATCTAAAAGGACTGTGCGTAATAGGCAACTTATTCAGTTTATCTGAAGGCGGGATTGTTGTTGCATTGACAATGGAGATGAGTCTGTATTTGTTTGAATACTCTGCCACAAACACTGTGTCCTTGTTTGGTCACTGAAGTGGCCATATACCTTCTGCCTGAGAACAAGATGTTCCTACTCTGTATATGCTGCAGAATCACTGGCTCTCAACAACATTTTAGACTTTTAGCGATGAGCAGATAACCAGGTTTTTTTTTTTTGGTTGGGGCGCCTTGTCTGTGACAGTCACATCATCCATGCACCTGCTCCTGTTGCTTATTTACTCTTTAACTGCCTCTGTATAATGCTGTAACATTATTGCATACTGCAGCATTTACAAATGTCCACTGTGTGCACCCTGGGGCCAGTGACTTACAAACCGGTTATTCTTGTTCCACTCTGGTCTGTATGCAGGTAGTCTATTAGCATAACAGTAACTTGGCCAGAGTTGTCTGTCTGGGGGAGGGGAGCGATGATATCTATGCATTACATCAAATCTTGTGTATTATTTCCCTTTGCAGCAAATCTCGGAGGCTTGTTTTGGTCTGGAACTTCCTTTGTCTGATAAAGAATTATAACAATCCCTGTACATTAAACAATGAAATGTTTAGGACCACATTGACACAATATCAGTTATCGTGTTAGGCCTATTGTGTAAAACTGGAGGCACCTACATAATGGATAAAGCTTCTTAGTAAATGTTATACTTACAGCTGGAACATCTTTGTGTAAATGCAAATATAATTCCCATCTGATTTGTGGAGACTACACTGCATTAATTACCACAGCTAAACAGCTGTGTGGAAAGTTAGACAAGCTTTCCACATTTAACCTAAAACAGCACAAAGATACAATTTTTAAGGCTTTTCTGCCATTTTATATATTTAGTTCAAACAAGATCACCACTTGAAAGTCAGTGGTACAAAAAAATATGAAACATTTTCACATATAATTGAATATTTAATCATAAAATGTGGAATATATGGGCGATTCCACCAAAGGAGTGCCATTTCTGTCCCCAGCATATTAAATGTATAAAAACATGTAATACTATAATATAAAATTACATTTAAATGTAAAAATAAGTAGTTAAATACATCACATAGAAGAAAAAAATCGCTTTGAACCATAGACTGTAAAAAAAAACTTTGAACACCGTTTTCTTGAGACACAGCGCCCTCTAGTTGCTCCACTGGAGGTGGAGGCTCGTCTTCTTTCCAGGCCAACCCCGCCCCTCCTATGTCCCGCCTTCCACCCAGAAGGAGCACGCGTTTTATGACCCCGTCCAGCACGAATGGGCGGCGTGGCCCCCGTGACCGGTGGACCACTGCGCAGTGGGAAACCCCGCCTCGGCCGCGGTGCACAGACCGAGCGCGCTGAATCGCCCAGTTACAACTACGTAATTTGTTTCCATGCCTCGTGCCCCAGTCCGCGACCTGTCAATCACATCCATTATGAACGTCTTGTTAATGCAGCAAAGCAGCTGAGGGGACGAGAATAGCTTGAGAAGAGACCGCAGGTAATTTTGTTGTCTGACTGGACATTTCCCCACACAGCACCGACACCAGCTCCTCCGGCCCGGTGTGCTGTCAGCTCCGCCTGTCCGCCGGTGCTGGATGACGGGAGCTGCTTCAGCTGGCTGCCGCTGTGTTGGTGTTAGCTGTAGCAGGCTGAGGCTAGGCAGCAGTTAGCCCTAGCCGCCGAGCTAACGTGGACGTTACCTAGCTGTAGGTGTTGTTGCATTATGAGGGCAACGATGCTGTGTCAGTGTGTGTTGTTATCCGCCGCTGATGCGTGTTGCTGTGCGTGATAACCAGTCTACAACCACGGTGTAAAAGGTTAACGGAGGCTGTGCCCTTGCTAGCTTTAAATGCTACGATATTCTCGTTTATATCCCAACGTCTAACGTTACAGGTCTGGATACATGTCTGGCCTCAAACCCGAGCGTAAATTATTTCAATTGCATCAAAATGCAAGGTACAGTTTCTACGTGCAGTGATGTATTTTAAAGGTTGAGATATAGCTAGTAGCATCTTGTCCAACAGAATGCGTTCATGTAAAACTACGTGTAACCTACATACTGTCTTAGGTTAGCTTGTGTGTGCAAAGACCTAGGAGGGAAGATTGGATTGATTTAAGTCTGTTTTGGAAAAGAGGTGTTGTGTTTCCCTCTTGTTAACACTGTGGGATGACAGGCTGTGTTGGTTTAGTGTCAGGATGTTAAAACAGATGGGGATGTCTGAACTACGTATCCATTTAATTGTAATGACATAGGTATAATTTCAGTCATTACTGCCTGATCATCATCTGACCGTGACTTTGTAAAATTGTACTAACACAGCCTTTTTATTTTCCTTGTCTTACAGGTTGGCTGCATTTGCAGCCAGGAGAGGTGAGGAGAAGATGCCCTCTCCATCCTTTACCCTCAATGCTCAGCTGCGATTTCATGACAAGTGGTTGAAGATGGACCTACAGGTACGTGTATCCCATGAAAGGAGGGGGTCATGGATAGATGTACAGGACAAGCTTTTCTTAAAGGGTCATGTAATGAAAATCGATTCAAGTTTGACAATTTGCATTGTCTTTAGTCTTGTGTTTGGCTTGGCTTAATCTTCATCTTTGCAAACCGCTTCATCCCTTATCTGCTGTCAGTTGTTATACTGGGGGGATGTCTGTCTCATCTTCCCCCAAAAAAACATTTTCCACAGTGTCTGACAATAAATACAAATCACAGAAGCTGCATGCGCCTCTGTAGTAAAACATTTTTTTTAAACACCCAGAATCCCGCTGTTTCAGTGCAGTCTGAATCAAACAGAGTTGATCTATGGAGGCTACGTTTGTTGTCAGAAACTGTCAAAGCAGGTCACATATCTGCAACCACTGACCTGCAGACTGTATCAGGCCTCTTGCACAGATGATTATTGTTTTTCATGTATTTCTCTTGTGCTTGGTAAATAAGATGTTGTCTATAATTAAATGGCAAAGATTTGTCTATGTTTATGTTGTGGAAACAGACTTGTGTTAGTAGTAATTTAGGAGGTCATGATCAATCTGTGATCAGCTGAGAGACAAGTGGGAGACAAAGCTGAATCGACTGTCTCGTTCCAACAAACGGGCCTGGCAACAAGCTGTCTGCTCTCACCTCCACAAATTGCAGCCTGTCTGGACTCAGCCTGAACTTGAAAATTGGTTTGCGCTACCAAATGAGGACTAAAATTAAAGAGCGGTGTCATGTTTTCCCACCGTTGGCTGCGTCTCTGCAGTTCTGAAGATAGCTTTAGTTTTAATGTATCTGGTCTGGTGTCATTGGCGTGCCGCGTTTTTGACATTTAAGATGTCAGATCTTCAAAAACAAGAGCTGACTTTCCACTTGTGTGTTTTTCTTAGTAAAGCAAAGCGACGGATGAATGGTGCAACACCAGAGTGATGACACAATTTTTTTACTGCAGCTGTATCCTTGGATCATTTGGATCATGTAGATGATGCAGCTGTTTTGTCCTCTCTATTTTGATTGTAGCTTGTTTGTGTTCATTTCCTCAGCTGGGTTATAAACACAACACAACAGATGTTTGTCCATGACTTAAACAGATGGAAGACTGTGTGTTTGCAGTGGTTGTTTTATAATTAAAAGATGAATAAGATGCAGGCAATGATGATTGCAGAATCATTTTGAAGGTAACTGATGGTAACCTGTCTGTGACATGACCTTTGAAGAATTTATAAGGCAAATACATGCGTAAATGTTTGGATATACATTTTAAATATGTAAAGCGTGGACTGATTTTCACTTTCTTACTTCCTTTGGCAGCGTGCGTTCTCTCTGGAGGGACTGAGCGAGATGTGGAATGAAATGGTAAAAGATGAGGAAATATCATTCAACGGAGAAGAATCAGCACACCCAGGTGAGATCGCAACATTCACTTCCCCTCTATGTTTCTGACTGATTTACATGTGTCTGGAAATGTGTTTGTGAGAACAGGATGGTATGTGAGCCACGGACCAGGGCCGCACATTAACCTTACTGAAAGAATTGAAGGTCAATGACAGGATTTTAATTTTTTTTAAACTACTTTTAGAAGACTGCGACTGCTTTGGAGCTCAGAAGAAGGATGAACCCAATGACAAAGAAAAGAAAGAAGAGGAGGAAACATTAACATCTGTGCATCATTCCATCATTGAGACCTGGGACTGGGGGCGGCAACCAGGTGTGTGTCCAGTCCACATCACTATCTATTGATTTTTAAGACACTTCTCTTGCTATGTTTTCACCTGTCATCTACACTACTCCAGTTTTCTTCCTGTTTACAGCAGGATTGCTAAGGCATGTGTTGTTTTAAGGATTTCTGATATGGAAGCTTAAATCCTCACCTGGACACAGATCGTTTTTGTTTTAAAAGTCAGTTTTGAAATGGAAAGACAAGCGGAGAGGATGTTGCCCAAGTTGAAATGTGTCAGGATACACTATATCCCGTTGCAAGCAGCCAACTACAATATGTCCCCGATCTCCTGTTGTGGGTGTTGTTATTTCGTGCCTTTCAGTTTCCAAGTAGGGTAATTAATACCATGTTGACAGCACACGGTTTCACAACTTTTAAATGTTGACCAGATACACTGACACTGACCATTTCGACACATGGTCAGCCCTCTCGGTTTAACAGTTTCACGTCGGCCCATGTACACATGTCTTGCTGGCACGTGAAGTGTGGAAACTCTTGAAATGACAGCTCGCACCCCGCAGGTCGAAGGAGGAGGAGTGGTTATTTTTACCCCTGCAGAGTGTAATCTTGGTAGGTGTTATAATGTCGTCCGGTGCAGGGGTAGCGTCTTTCACCCAAGCTGTGTGTTTACAAGCAGGACTGGGTGGGACGGTGTTGTGGTGGTGGGAGATAAGCAATGTGCGTCGGGGGGGGGGGGGGGGGGGCCATGGTTGACATGCCTAGTGAAATTTGCTAGTAGCTGCTTGGCTGCTTCTCTTCTTATTTTATTGACTGAGCCAGGAAATGACGCCTGGTCTGATTGTACAGTGTAACTGGATCGCTACAGGAACAAGTCATTGATGCTAAAAGTTCAAACAGCATACTTCCTGCTTTTCTATTGAGCGCTCAGATATCTCAAACATGTTGATCTCAGCATTTGCAGCTCAAAACCAGAGCTATTGTTTTTGAAATCATGACGGTGGACAGACACATGACAGATTTGCTTTGACAGCTGGCAGTGTATTTCCACTTTTTACTCTGTCCTCCCTGATTTTTGTGTTTCTTCAGCAGCAGTTACTTTAAACCATAGTGATGCATAATAAATAGTAAGAGACTTTGTCTGACTGGGATACATATCTGTCCTGACAGCCCAGCACAGCTGACTCTTGTGTGGCTCATACAACTTCAGGCCAGTCTGGCTTACAGAAAGCTTAAGTGGATTTCAGACCTGCTATTTTGGCCCATCGTGTCTTCCCTGCAGCCATGCTGTGCGGACACATAATGAAGCATTTTCTCTTGAAACAGATCAGAACAAAGGGCTGGTTGTGATTGGGGGCCACTGCCAGTGGGGAAATATTTTGGACGTGGTCTATTAATTTTTTTCATTAAACAGTGAAGGCTACATCTAATGCACTGAGAAGACCCTCTTGAAAGACCATTGTTGCTCTTGGTGTAATAAAAAAGATGTGGTTGTTTTTTTTCCAGAGCCTTCAGTATCTTTTTTATAAATCCCTTATAAATCTTGTAACTTAAGAGTTAAAAATAAAACCTTTATGGCAACATTGCATCTTGAATTATTAAAATGCTGCAGTATGTTTACAGGAAAAAAAAAAGGTCTCACTCTTTGATGTTTTTTGTTTATATTTTTAAATTGATGATAGATTTATTGAAGTGCTTGTGGTCACACAAAGTCACTCAAAAAGAGCCCTTATTTTCTTTTAGCATGGGCCTTTATTGTCCCATGCTAAAAGCCTCAGTGTAAGATTTCTGGTGAATTATATATTTCATATACTGTGAATAATAAGGTACGACAAGGCAGCTAGGAATAATGTAGTTTCAAATTGCAGAAGAAAAAGCTTCATGGGAAATAGTAGACGGGTTAATAATACATTGAAGAACAAAATGACTTTCAAATATATTTTTTATTAAAAATCATTTGGCTCTTGTAGCACTCAAAATAATCTGTTCATATATTTTCCTGCAAAAAGTAACTTCCTTGATGATAATTTCTTTCCCATTCCCTGTGTGTGTAGATGAGGGTGAGCTGAAGGACTGTCTGATGGTGCTGGTTGACGATCAGCAGAAGCTCTCCGGTCAGATGGCCAAAAGCACTCTGTCCGCCCAGCGCCTGCGCCAGCGCCTGGTCATCCTGGAGCGCTACCTCATCTCTCTGAGCCACAGCATGATGGAGGAGAAGTTCAAGGTCCGCTGGAAGATGCCCCCCAGCCCACCGGTGCCTGCTGCTGAGAACAAGGGGTAAAAAAAAAAATGAATCTAGAGTAGTGAGATGAAAGGCTGCTGTTGTGTTACATTAGTGCCGTCACCTCACGACAGGAATAACCAGGATTAGATGGACCACACATTTTAAATTGAATGTAGGTATGAATGTAAGGGAGCATGTGGTCAGTCATGTGATGGTGATCGGTTCAGGCTTAGGATAGGGTCCTAGCCCCCCCGTGACCCTGCACATGACAAGATGGTTTAAAGAATAAAAGGAGAGTGTTAAAATATCTTGTCTTCACTCAGCAGTTGCAGTAAATGAATTGATTTAGTTCTAGTCACACCATGACAGACACACAAACCTGAAGGATCTGCTTGTGCTTTTCAGGTGAAAGGGTAGAGTCTGTTAGAGGAGCCACTGAATGTTTATGGTCCCAAGTTATGTAAAAGTAGATGTGTTGTTTGATTATAGATCAGGTCTAGGTTCTGTTTTAACACTGAAGCATCGGAGCCTCAATCCACAGAGAAGTGCACACAGCCGGTGTTCAGAGCCTTTAAACTGGCTTTACCCGAAATATGCTATTTGTTTATGCAGCCAGTCAGAAAACAGTCAGAAAACAGTCAGCCAATCAGAAGAGAGGGGATTGGATAACTGACTTGTTGCTACTAGAGCCCCAGAGGGAAGTCAGAGAGGAGGTGTTAAACTTCACAGAGATGGTATTTCGTCCTTTAAACCACAAATGTATCTGATTATTGATCAGCACTTCAAATAAAGAACAGGAGAAGTGTAAAACATGGGACCTATAACTTTAAAGTTAAAGTATTGCTGTGAGTGCTTATTTTGTACTTTTGAAATGCTTCAAACCAGTTTTAGTTCACTGATTGGTTACAAAGAATGTGTGTTTATATATATATTCATAGTACAGCACTCTGACTTGTAGATTGCTCGTGATAATGTGAGTTAAACCCTGTAGCTTAGTGTATGAAAGCCTGCTACTTTCCCCTTGTAGGCCTCTTAAGCACAGTGGCCTATACATCTTTGTGCTTACAGCCCTATTTTGTTCCACATTTCTTAACACATGTTTAGCTACTGCTCTCTTTGTCATTATAATGTGTGCTTATGATTTTTCTGCTGAATTATCAGATTGTAGAATTTCTTCAGTTGCTCTCTGGTCTAGGCATTGTGTTTACTATCATTTCTATTCTATATATCCCTGAGAAGCCTTCCCTACACCCAGAGATCTGTGCATGATCTCCCAGCACTCGGTATAATCAAATTAGTAAATGTCACTGACGAGTCTGAGATGATCCCTGTGTTGTTGCTTTCTGCTCTTCCAGCCCTCGTCCAGTCAGTAAAGGTGTTGAAGGTTTGGCCAGAGTCGGCTCCAGGGCAGCTCTCTCCTTTGCCTTTGCTTTCCTGCGTCGGGCCTGGAGGTCAGGTAAGAGCACTGATACTCACAGTGAAGATGTTTCTACCTCTACTTGTAGCGATGACAGCTGCTGTCATGGTGATGGAGCTTTGTTTAGCAGCTGCTGATCAACGCTTAGCACCACTTTACATGCAGCCCCGAGTCAACAACTCTGGCATCGTTTCCACTGGTATGGTTTTAGCAGGAGACTGTGGTGTGGCGGGACAGGGTCAGGGTGAACTTTCTGTGATAATGGATCTTACATGAAAATTGGTCATTTGTTTAAATGTGTTTTCTGAATTTTCATGCATTAACATAGGAAAATGCAAAAACATTAGCGTCAGAAGTGCAATATATGTAATATAATAGTAATGTAACAGAATCTAGTAAAACCAGTACACCACCACCAGACTGTGACCTCAAACAAGACCATGGAGTTGAGTCTGGATTGCATTGTGTTGCTAATATACAGTATAATGAGTAACCAGTACCCCAGCATATCAGTCACAGCCTGATTAAGTCTAATAATTAACAGCTCTGCCGGTGGCTGAGTTGGCTTAAAATCCTTCATCGTCAGCTTTGCAAGCAGAGATGATGTTTTGTTACATGTACTGAAATGAGGCGGAGAGCTGCTGCCTGTCCACTGGGACTGGGCGTGAACAAAGAGCCGACCTCTCGTCTGTAGCCTTCCTGTAACATGAGCAGCACACACACACACACACGCAGCTAAGCCTCTCATCCTCAGTCTAGCTGTGTTCCTGGAATACACTGTGAGAACAGCAGAAGCGCAGCTATGTGTTCTTTCATCCACCACCTGCTGAATGAATACATGTGTAAATCCTGACGCGGCATAAAGAGATATGGTTTTAGCAGGACTGTAGCAGCCACCAGTCAGAGGGGTTACCAGTTGAAGTTGTTGTTTGAAGGTTATCTCACAGTGAGTCATGTAAAAATGGTTCTCCTTTGCCATAAGGTGAGGTAAGGCAGTGGTTTTCAAAGTGGGGGCTGGGGCTGCCAGAGGGTCCTAGGGGGTCTTCAGTAAATTGGAGGGAAGATGACAACAAATGCAAATAACAAAATAAAATCAAATTATTGTATTTTGGGCGTTATTATAAAATCTAATTTATGATAATATAACATATCAAACCTTACTTGCCTTGCTCATCTTTCTGATTACCTGTCATTTATGACATCATCATGACCATTAACTATTAACATTAACCGTTAACTGTTTCAAATCTCAGTGGGTTTGAAAATGGGGTCCCCGGCCAGAAGCTAATGCTATTCAGGGGGCCTTGCCATGGAAAAGTTTGGGAACCCCTGAGCTAAGGAAGTCTGTTTTGAACAAGTTTGAAATGTGCGTTTCATTATATATATGTGTGTGTACAGGAAAAGCATTTTGGTTTTTGATTTACATTTGAATATATTGTAAAAATATCATAATCTTCCCCATCTGTCAGTTGCTGAAGTTTGGAAACTGTGAATTCATATTCAGTCATGTTACTCATGTTACAAAACAGGCTCTATGCTTCATTCCAGGTGATGATGCAGACCTTTGCAGCGAGCTTCTCCAGGAGTCTCTGGATGCCTTGCGTGCGCTCCCAGAGGCCACACTGTTTGATGAGGGGACCGTGTCATCGGTGTGGCTGGAGGTTGTCGAGAGGGCCACCAAGTTCCTCAGGTTTGTTATCCGCCGAGCAGTTGCTGTTTGTCTACATAACGAAACACGTCTTAGCATCTCGTTGACTCCCAGTTGTTCTCTCCTCTGGGACTAGTGATGTACACGGAAGCGCCACCACCAAAGGCAACATTCCTCTGCACGACCAGCACCTCGTCCTGGCCATCCTGCTGGAGCTGGCTGTACAGAGGGGCACTCTCAGGTAACCAGACACCTTTCCTTACTGCTTATTTGCCTACGTTGATATCCATCCGTGGTTACAATGCACTGACTTGCTGACTTGACCCTCTCATCCTCTGTTTTTTTTTTTCCAGTCAGCTGCTGTCTGCCGTTCTGTTACTGCTGCGCCTTTGGGAAAGTGGCACTAGAGAGATGGACAACGAGCGCTCCACCCAGGGAACAAGCGCTCCTCTGTTACCCTTCCTGCAGCGCTTTCAGAACATACACGGCAGTAACGAAGAGCCCGTTCCTGAAGAGGAAAGTGAGGTAAAACTCAAATGGATGTTAGAAATGGAGCAGTATTTCTTTTTATAGATAGTTTGAAGATAAGACGACGAGAGAACAAGAATCCTCTCAAAGAAAACGTAGCCTGGAGATCTGTAGCCTGATGCGTTGCTTGGGAACAGTTTTCTTAAAATACCTGTGCTCCTCTGCCCCTGTTTCACAATCAAGCTAATGAGTACTTTGCGGCTGATTGCTGCGATTTCCAGATCCTCACATCCCCTTTGAGTCCGAACGAGAGTTTCCTGCGCTACCTGACCTTGCCCCAGGATAACGACCTGGCCATCGACCTCCGACAAACAGCCGTGGTCATCATGGCCCACCTCGACCGCTTGGCCGCTCCGTGCAGCCCCCCACACTGCAACTCCCCCACATCGCACAAGGTGACGACTCTTTTTATAAAACGGCACAGCTTAAGTGACTTGTTTATTTTTGTCTTTTAGGTCAGTGATGCTACTTCCTCCCCCTCTCATTGCTTGAATTACAGGCCTGTTTTATCATGTTTGTGCCATATATATCTCTGTGCCCTATTTACTGGTATAATTGTGGTGGGACAAAAAGCTGGATAAACATGGTCATCATCAATCTTCCTTTGGAAAAGGGCGGAGCTGCAGTTATTTATAAGGGGTTATTTAAAATGCATGACCATAAATAATTATTCTCCTTGTAGCCAAAGGAGATATGACAGCAAACAATCACTGACTTTGTCCCCCTCTCTGTCTCTCTCTGTTCCAGGGGACCTTGCAGGAGGTGATTGCCTGGGGTCTGCTGGGCTGGAAACTTTATGCTAATGTTAGCGGACCCATTGAGTGTAAATCCCTGTCCAGCCTTGGAGTGGCACAAATTGTCTGTTCAGAAAAAGGCTTCCTCATCCTTTCCAGCAGTAATGCTGTTTACACCCAGAACTACAAGAGCACCACCCTGGTCCGTTGAACTGTTTACACCCACCTAATAAACTAGTGTCAGTCTGACAAAAGCAATGTCTGTGTCTGCTGCAGACTAAAAGTCAGTGATTTTTTGTTATTGCAGGCTCCCATGCTAATCCACTGTCTGAGCTCCAGGAAGATCATAAAGCTGGCAGCTCATCCTGATGGGCAGCACTACTTGGCTCTGTCATCCAACGGGGAGGTGTTCTCCTGGGGCTGCGGGGACGGTGGCCGTCTTGGACATGGAGACACCACGTATGTAGCTTGAGAAAACCATGTTGACTTTTAAATTTCTCAAGAAACACCCCGTTAGTTATTTCCATCTCGTCCCTTCATATAATAAATTAAGTGTCTCTAAGTTAGAAGCAGTTTGATCTGAGATGTTCACCTACAACAGTAAAGCTGTAGTTTGGGCATCTATCTGGGGCACTAAATCCATTCAGCTAAATTAAATAATTGATTGAGCAGATAGTGAAAATATATATTACAGTGTATCCCAAATCTAGGACATTCCCATCAATATTTCATGGTTGTAGATCAAAGACAGCTTGCTCAGCTGCCAATGCCAAACTGAAGAATGCAAATATTTAACTGTCAGAAGAAGAATTCCACTCATCTGTCTTCTCCATTTCTGCTGTCGTTCAGGTATCTGGAAGAGCCTAAAATCATTGCAGCCTTCAATGGGAAACAGACAGGAAAGCATGTGGTTCATGTTGCTTGTGGGAGCACATACAGCGCTGCAGTCACGGCCGATGGGGAGCTGTATACCTGGGGCAGGGGCAACTACGGTCGACTTGGGCATGGTGAGCTGCTTCTGTATTGAATCTGCAGGAGACAGTCTTGGCTATAATAACATCTCTGTCTTTTTAAACACTAAAAAAAGAATTATCTTTTGATTGGGTTTTAGGCTCTAGCGAGGACCAGACTACACCCATGCTGGTGACAGCACTAAAGGGCCTGAAGGTGGTGGATGTGGCATGTGGGAGCGGTGATGCACAAACACTTGCTGTGACAGAAAATGGTAAGAAGACAAGTCACAAATCACTAGGGCTGCCCCCAACCCAGGATTTTCTTGGTCAACCAGTAGTCGTCATTTAGGAGCCCCAATATATATATATGCGACGAGCCATAGTCATCGCATATAGTATATATTGGGGAGCAACAAGACAGTTTAAATTCCAGGGCTGAGATAGAATGTTAAATAATATTGTAACAGTTTGCTACATTGCAGAGAAATACAAAGCAGTATTTATATCTCAAAAATTATTCCAGATTTTAGATTTCTTGCCTGACATGATATCAATAGTTAACTGTCTAACAACCGCAATGTCGCAGGGACCTTCCCTGTAAAAAAAAAAACTGACAGTGAGTGTCACAACTTTCTGTATCTGGCCCTTCAAATTAAAAGCCCTATAGCCTAGATTTTGACTTAATTTTGACAAGACACAGCTCCAATTTTTTTTTTTTTTTCGTTTTTTTTTTTTCTGCACCCAATCAACCAATGAAATTTAGGTTGACTAATGACTTCTTGGTGGACTATTTGGGGGCAGCCCTACAAATCAAATCACTCAAACTGCAGCAGTATTGAATTATTCACACTCTGTACGTTTCCGCAGGTCAGATCTGGTCCTGGGGGGACGGCGACTACGGCAAACTGGGCCGAGGAGGCAGCGACGGCTGCAAAACACCCAAGCTGGTGGAGAAGCTGCAGGACCTGGACATAGTGAAGGTGTGCTGCGGCAGCCAGTTTTCAGTGGCCCTCACCAAAGATGGTCAAGTGTACACCTGGGGAAAAGGAGACAATCAGCGTCTAGGCCATGGCACTGATGAGCACGTCCGCTACCCAAAGTTGCTTGACAGTTTACAGGGTGAGTTCACTATATATGAAAATTCGGTAACCCTTTAATTTTGTCAAGAAATAGTCAAGAAATAACAATTAATTGTGTAGTAATGTCAAGAAATAGCCTAGAAATAACAATCTATTTCATAGTAATGTCATGTTTTTCATAAAGGCAAAAGATTACACATGCTTTTCATGCTTTGAATTTTTAGGGAAAGGCCAGAATTTTTCTCCACCATGTCCTTGCAATTGACCGTTATTTCTGGGCTATTTGTACGCAATCAATCCTTATTTCTTGGCTATATTTCTCGACATTACTATGAAATGACTGTTATTTCTGGGCTATTTCTAGACATTATGACACAATTACTTGTTATTTCTTGGCTATTTCCTGACATTATCGTGTAATTAGCGACCTGTAAATTAAAGGGTTACTGAAAAAAAAGCTTTTAGAATACAAAAACTGATCTCTGTCTCTTATTTCTGCAATCAGGGAAGAAAGTAGTGGATGTGGCTGTGGGATCCACCCACTGCCTTGCTCTCACTGACGACGGAGAGGTGCACAGTTGGGGCAGCAACGATAAACTACAGCACTTTGATACATTGTTTTCTAACAAGAAGCAGCCTAAGGCACTTCCAGGACTCAACGCCAAACACATAGTGGGCATCTCCTGTGGCCCAGGACAGGTAATGCACGCAGCTGTCACCACTGATCTATCCGTCAACCCTTGATACGATTGAAGACGGGTTCAGCACACAGTATTTGTTTGTTTTCAGAGCTTCGCCTGGTCCTCGTGCTCAGAGTGGTCTGTTGGGCAGCGTGTGCCCTTTGTGGTGGACGTGTGCCCTATGACCTTTGAGCAGCTGGACCTGCTGCTGCGGCAGGTCAGCGAGGGGATGGACGGCAGCTCGGACTGGCCTCCCCCACAGGAGAAGGAGTGCATGGTAGTCTCCACCCTCAACCTGCTCAGGCTGCAGGTAGGCAGTAGTCTGTTTTCAGCTGTTTTGTGGTCAGATGTTACCGTGCCCAGTCATTTTTTCGACGTTGCAGTTTGTCACAGCAGTAGATAACATTTTAAAACCCTCTCTGTCCTCAGCTCCACGCAGCCATCAGTAACCAGGTGGATCCGGAGGAGCTAGGACTGGGGCTCGGCAGTGTGCTGCTTAACAACCTGAAGCAAACAGTGGTGGTGCTTGCGAGCAATGCCGGGGTGCTCAACACGGTGCAAGCAGCTGCCCAAGCCGTCCTCCAGAGTGGCTGGTCAGTGCTGCTGCCCACTGCTGAGGAGCGAGCGAGGGCCTTATCCTCACTTCTGCCTAATGCTGGTGAGGCATCTATTATGCACCGTAATGGGCACTTAATAGTCCATTAACTCACTCAACGTAATTGTCATATGAAGTGGAGACTCTGTGAGAACTGGGGAGATTGAGTTTTTTTTTTCTTTCTTTTTTTTTCTCCAGCATCTGGAAACGAGATGAGTGTGAGCCCTGGACGTCGCTTCATGATTGACCTGCTGGTCAGCAGCTTAATGGCGGATGGGGGGTTGGAATCTGCACTGAATGCAGCCATCACTGCTGAGATACAGGTCAGAGTCTTCAACATGAGCCATCACTTTACTCCCATCATCTTCAGTGTATTTATGGCAACATATCCTCATCCGTTCATGTAACAAAATGTTGATGAAGCTTTGTTTTTGGCCTGAGAGCCTAATTGAATTTAAAGGGATAGTTCAACATTTTGGAAAATTGGCCCTTTGCCATAATCCCTATAGTCTTACAAATAGGTAACCTTTGATTGTCGGTACAAGATATTTTTAGAATGGCGGAGCAGAGCCGCGAGCTGCTCAGAGCTACGCTACGGAGGCTAATGAGAGTCTGTTAGAGGAGTCACTGAAAGTGTACAGAATGGTTATGGTCCCATGTTATGTAAAAGTAGATGTGTTATTTGATTATAAATCGGGTCTAGGTTCTATTTTAACACTAAAGCATCAGAGCCTCAATCCGCAGAGAAGTGCACACAGCCTGTGTTCAGAAACCGAGCCTTTAAACTGGCTTTACCTGAAATATGCTATTTGTTTATGCAGCAGTCAGAAAACAGTCAGACAATCAGAAGAGTGATGATTGGATCACTGACCTGTTGCTAAGTCAGACAGGTGGTGTTAAACTTCACTGAGATGGTATTTTGTCCTTAAAACCACAAATGTATCTGATTATTAAACAGCACTTCAAATAAAGAACAGGAGAAGTGTAAAACATGGGACCTATAACTTTAAACAAAATCCAGTAGTGCTGTGAGTGCATATTTATGTACTTTTGAAATGCTTTAAACCATTTTTAGTTCACTGATTGGTTACAAAGAATGTGTGTTTATGTACAGCTTGCTTGTGATTGCTTGTCTCGTAACGTTCTGTTATTATCTCATAGCGTGGTGAATGTGCAGGTCACAACTTGTCCACCAGAGCGTTTTGGAGTTGTTGGATTGTGTATTTGATGAGTTTGATGAGGGAAACCAAGAAATCCCATTAGCCTCCGTAGCGTAGCTCTGAGCAGCTCGCTCTTCAATAGGGAACCAACCCCGAGAAGTTCTGGATCTGCAGAAACAGTTCTAAAAATAGCTTGCACCGACAATAAAGGTAACGAACCTACTGCTACGACTATAGGGGTTATGGCAATGGGCCAATTTGCCAAAATGTTGAACTATCCCATTAAAGATCCTAAGACCCAGTGGATTGAACACTTCACATCCCCTTCATGTTAGATGAGGTGGAAACATCTAATGTTTTTTTTCACAACAGGATATCGAAGCGAAAAAGGAGGCACAGAAAGAGAAGGAGATAGATGAGCAGGAGGCCAATGCCTCCACCATGCACCGCTGTCGCACCATGCTGGACAAAGACCTCATCAACACGGGCATCTATGAGTCAGCGGGGAAAAAAAGCCTCCCTCTGGTGCAGCTTGTCCAGCAGCTGTTGAGGTACCTGGACTTTGCCTAAATCATACTAAATTCACTTTATGTCCAGTGTAACCCCCTCATGGTTTTCTAGCAGATTTACATATTTGTTTCTATAGGAACATCGCTTCCCAGACCATCGCAAGGTTGAAGGATGTCGCTCGCCGCATCTCCAATTATTTAGAGGCAGAACACGTCAGCAAGGAGCGCTCTGCATCTCTGGACCTGCTGCTACGCTTCCAGAGGCTGCTCGTTGCCAAGCTCTACCTGGGGATCAGTGGCATGGAGAATGTGCATGGATGCAGTGAGTCACGCAGAGTTTTCTCTTCACACTGAGATTCATCTGGTTTGAAAATGAGCTCTGGATGGACAGTGTGTGATTCCTCTGTTTCTGCAGATCCAGAACTTCTCGGGGTCGGTTCTCTATTGAAGAAGTACATCGCCCTTCTGTGCACTCACATTGGAGACATCCTCCCAGTGGCAACAAGTATCGCCTCGACTGGTCGCCGCCACTTTGCTGAAGTCTTTCGTGTCATTGAAGGAGATCTAACTGGTAATTCTCTTTGCAATGTTTGTGCAGCATGAGGACTAAGGGAAAAATATCTTAAGAGAGAGTTATTGATGCCTTGCTGTCTTTTCTCTGGTAGGAGTGCTTCTGCCTGAGTTGGTGGTGTCCATCCTACTCCTTCTCACCATTGATGCAAGTCTAATGCAGGAGACCGGATCCATCCCTCTCCTCGGTGGTCTTCTGGAGCACCTCGACCGTTTCAACCACCTGGCTCCAGGACACGAGAGGGACGATAACGAGGATCTGGCATGGCCAGGCATTATGGGTATATCACAGATTGTATTAACAGAATATGTCCCAAATGGGATTTGCTAGAATCACAACTTCAAGTTTGAGGCTTGCGCTAACTGGCTCGTATTCTGCTGTGGCAGGGTCCTTCTTCACAGGCCAGAGCTCGAAGAACAATGAGGAAGTTTCCCTGATCCGCAAGGCCGACCTGGAGAATCACAACAAAGACGGTGGTTTCTGGACAGTAATTGACGGAAAGGTCTACGACATCAAGGACTTCCAGGCTCAGTCCCAGTCGTTAACAGGAAACAGTGTTCTGGGTAATGATAAGATACATACTTCTTGTTGCATGAAATGTAAAAGTAGATTTTTTTTTAATAGATTGTCAAAGTTGAGTGTTTTTCTTTCACAGCCCAGTTTGCAGGAGAGGACCCAGTGGTTGCTTTGGAAGCCGCTCTGCAGTTTGAGGACACCAGGGAGTCGATGCAGGCCTTCTGTGTTGGCCAGTATATGGAGGTATCTGTTAACACAATATACATTTTATAACAATAATAATATCTTACTTTATCATTAGCTTCAGTATTTGATATTGTGATGCTTTATCTTTTGCAGCCTAACCAGGAGACAGTCACCACTCCAGACCTCAGCAGTCTGTCTTCCCCTCTTATTGACACAGAGAGGAATCTGGGGCTGCTACTGGGTCTCCATGCCTCCTACCTGGCCAAGAGCACCCCCCTGTCCCCCATGGAGAGGGAATGTGCCAGTAGGTTTAATGAAATAAAAACAACCAGATGTTCTTTCAAGCATGCATTTGTATTGGATTTAATTTTTTGATGTCATTGCACAGAATGGCTCCAGTCCTCCATATTCTCTGGGGGTCTGCAGACCAGTCAAATCCACTACAACTACAATGAAGAGAAGGACGAAGACCACTGCAGCTCCCTGGGTACAACCACCCCAGACAAGGCCAAACTCTACTCCCGCAGAATTACCCTCAGCGACCACGCACAGCCTTTCCTGCAGGCCATTGCCGACAACAACACTCAGGACCACACTGTGAAGGTGCGAGCGGTAGACAAATGTCTGGTGAGCGAAGCAACACTATGAACATGAAGCTAAAAGACCGAGTCATCTTTTTGTGTTTTCTTTCTGTTTGTGACACTATAGGACTTCCTATGCCAAATAGAGCGTTGCTGTAAGCAGTACCATCTTATTACACCCATAACCTTCCCCCCGGAGCACCCTGTGGAGGAAGTCGGACGCCTGCTGCTCTGCTGCCTGCTTAAACATCAAGACCTTGGTAACCTAGCAACTAGACTCAGACTGCTTGTATGAGAAGGAAGCTAATTTTGGCTCACTTTGCCACTGAAATGTTTTTGTTGTTGTTATTAGTTATGCTAAGATGCACTGAAATCTTTCTTTCCTGCCCTTCGACAGTTTGCAAAACTGTTATAAGCCAATCATCTCTGAGCTGATTTGCATTTTAGCGTAAAATCTCTTCCTGTCACAGGTCACATTGCTCTTTCACTAGTCAGTCAATGTGCCTTGGGTGTGGACCAAGGGAAACAGAGGTCCCTCCCTAAATCTGTGATTGACGTGTGCCGCATGGTCTACCAGGCAAAGTGCTCTTTAATCAAGGTATGATTGCTGCTCATAACAGAATCATAATGTAGTACTGTTTTTATAATATATTAATTCCCCAGTGGAAAATGTTGTGATGCGAAGGAGAACAGATGAAGGGCTGTAGATGACGTTATGTCCTTTTTATTTTATTTTTTTTACCTCAGACCCATCAGGAGCAAGGACGCTCGTATAAGGAGGTGTGTGCCCCTGTCATCGATCGCCTACGCTTCCTGTTTAATGAGCTGCGTCCAGCTGTGAGCAATGACCTGTCTATAGTGTCCAAACTGAAGCTGCTGAGCTCTCAGCCCCGCTGGAGGAGGATCACCCAAAAACTCATCAGGGACCGCAGGAAAAAAAGAGGTGCCTCATTTAAAAACCTACATTGAGATGATGCGGTGTTGTCTTCACATATAAACAGTTTCTGAATTTCAATGTCTTCTGTTTCTGTAGTGCCTAAAAAGTCAGAGTCTGCTGACATAGAAGAGCCAAAGCTGGAGAATGAAGGGACCAATGAAGAGGAACTTAATGTTCATATCAGCCCTGCACCTGCTGACAGGAAAGCCCCCACTAGCAAGACATCCAAGGTACTTTAATGTGGTTTAAAGGGTAGTTCAACATTTTGGCAAATTGGCACAAATTGGCACAAGATAAGAGTTTCTCTTCAAGGATAAAGGTCTTTGCCAAAGAATAAGTTTTGGTCAGCTGAATTTGTGAACCATTTTTCTTGCATTACACTTAACACCCATGGATTTGTATGCAAAGTATATCGCAGGAACGACAATGCAGCAGTTGTTGCTCTGACATTCCTGAATCTTTTGTTTCTTCACAGCAGGACAAATGGCATCCACTTTTAAACACCGTGACCAGTGTCCACAAGTACCGGTGGCTGAAACACAGTGTCCAGGGTATCTTCTCTCAGTCCAGCCTTATGGGCACCATCGTGGAGTTTGTCCTGAAAGAAGAGCCTCTGGACGTAGAGAAGATAAGGAAGTGTCTTCTTAAACAGGTGACAGTGAAGCAACAGATCACCAGTCAGTCAAACTGAGAGTGTGGATATGTTTTTAAAGAAGGAAAGTCAAAGCGTGACAGATGTTGACTCTCTTTCATCACAGCTGGAGAGGGCAGAGGTGAGGCTGGAGGGCATCGACACCATGCTGAAGCTGGCCTCCAAAAGCTTCTTGCTGCCGTCTGTGCAGTATGCGATGCTCTGTGGCTGGCAAAGGGTCATACCAGAAGGGACCAACATTGGGTAAGTCAGCAGTTTCAGACCTGTTGTAAAAAAGACATTAAAGAGGACCTGTCATGCGCATTTCAGGGGCTTTTAATGTGATATTGGACCCCGGTGGGCCACTATTGAAAGTTTCGATCGATGAAAAACTCGCTCTGAAACGCTCGGATTCAGCGTGCTCCCCTCCTTCCCCACTTACTGCGCCGACTCAGCTGAGATTGGTCAACGTATTGAGGGCCTGCTGCATAGTGACACGCCCCCTCTCGCATTACCACTGGGCACTGAGGCCAGAGCCAGGCGAGCTGCCATATAGGAAACTTCTGCTGAAGTTGTGATGTTACAAAACCAGACACACCTACCTCATGATATGGCACTTCCGTGTCCTCTAAAACAAGTATCCAACATTTGAAACATTTATAAGTCTGAAAAGCATAATGGGTCCCCTTTAAACTATGTATGTCTTGTAAAGTATCATTGATAGTGTATAGAATAACAGTTTTTCATTAGTTTTTAATGCACACAGTCCCCGTGTTTCTGTCCATGTTGCTGTTTTCAGCCTTCCTCTGTTTCATCTGTCCTTCTCAGAGAGCCTTTGTCTGACTGCCTGAAGGATGTGGATCTGATCCCTCCCTTTAACCGCATGCTTTTGGAGGTGACCTTTGGCAAGTTGTATTCCTGGGCCATCATGAATGTTCGCAACATCCTGCTCGAGGCCAGCGCCCGCTTCAAAGAGCTCGGTGAGTTGTGCGACTGTGACCGTGACTGTGACTGTGGCCGGTTTATTTCAGAAACAGGTACTAGTGGGAGGCTTGTGGGAAACTTACTGACCATATGTTTGTCTCGTAACAGGTGTGCAGCCTGTTCCCTTGCAGACCATCACCAATGAGAACCCAGCGGGACCAAGCCTTGGCACCATTCCACAAGCGCGCTTCCTTCTGTCCATGATACACATGCTGTCCCTGAAACACGGGTCCAACAGCCTCAGTCTCTTGCTAAACTCCGGCATACTTGCTCTCACGCAGAGCATCCTCAGGCTCGTAGGTGCGTACTGTCCAGTTAGACGTCAGCACTCAGTTTAGCCAGAGCAGACTCAGAAAGCACCTGTCCCCCTGTGACCGCAGGGGTTTGATGTCCCTTCTGCTCTTGTATTTCCAGGACCCAGCACAGACAGCAGTGAAGAGGACCTGAGTTTATGCGCGCATGGAGGCTCAGCCACAGTGCTGGAGGAGTCCAGAAAGGAGGCTGCCCCCGCCCCCCTACCTTCCTCTGGCCCTGAGCTGGCTGCCATGATGAAGATTGGCACCAGGGTCATGAGGGGAGTCGACTGGAAATGGGGAGATCAGGTATCCAGATCTCTCATAGTGGATTGCCTCTATTGCCCGTTTTCCACGACACAATTACAGCTCTACTTGGCTCCACTCACCTCGACTCGGTTTAGGTCATTTTGCGTCACAGCTGAGTTCTTCCTCAATGTGGGCGGTCGCTTTGTCTCGCTCTCTTTTTTTCGATCGATGGTTTTCCACACAGCAGCCATTTAACTCTCATGAAAGAACAGTCTCAGTACAGACCAGTGGGCGCTGTTGCTGGTGTGTTTTAAATCTTGTGTCGGACGTCGCAACTTTTCCAGTGACGACGCTCTGGCCAATCAGTGGAAGGCAGTCAGTTGATGTCATGTTTTAGTATCACAACGGTTCGCTTGGAACCTGGGCTGAGGCGTTCCCAAAAAGAACCAGCTACTAGGTGCTAGCGGAAAAGCAAAAAAAAAGAAAAAAGTGGCAAGCCGAGTCGCGCTAGTGGAAAAGGGCCATATGTTATTACTAGTATAATGGTTTGCTGTTTAGTATCTGACTCTGTGTGTACTCTGTGCAGGACGGTCCAGCGCCAGGCCTGGGCCGGGTCATCGGAGAGCTGGGTGAGGACGGCTGGATCAGGGTGCAGTGGGACACAAGCAGCACCAACTCCTACAGGATGGGCAAGGAGGGGAAATATGATCTTAAACTGGCAGAGCCTCCACCAGCCGCCCAGCCCCCCACCGAAGACTCGGACACAGAGGATGACACAGGTATTTTTTATATTACTGCCTCAGTAAAGGCCATAACTACAAACCAAAGGTGGACTTTAAATCTTCCCTTTGTTACAGAAGGCGAGCTGATGGAGAAGAGCAGTCATCCGACAGCCATGATGCTAACCAGCACGGTCAACCTGCTGAAAATGCTCTCTCTAACAGCCGGGATCTACGCTGAGGTGCTGCAAACAGATGCTACGCGGACTCTATGCGGGCTCCTAAGGGTGCTCGTGGAAAGTGGCGCTAACGACAAGTCAGGTAGCTCAACTGCCACGTCGGCGAAGGGCCTTTTGACTTTTCACACAACAAGCTCTTTGGAATCATCTTATTCTAACTCGACCCACCCTTTGCTGTCAGGCTGTCACTCCCACAGGTTGGTCTCTCGGGAGCAGCACAGAAGCTGGTGCACGCTGGGCTTCATACGCAGCATCGCTCTCATGCCCCAGATGTGCAGCACGCTCAGCACCTCCGCATGGATCGGCCTGCTCATCAGGATTGTTGAGGGACACCAGTCGTTCAACGCCATCACTCTGCAGAGACAGGTGGGTCACTGTGGTAGTGTGTGAAATGTGTCTGCTTCTAATTCCTGAGGGAGGCAACAGTACAGTAAAGAAGCTGCTTTCATTAAGTACAGGTGCATCTCAACAAATTAGAATATTATGGAAAAGTCCATTTCCAGTAGTTCAAGTCAAATAGACACAACCAAGTATTGAGTGCATATAGATGGACATACTTTTTAAAAGACCAACATTTCCATATTAAACATTTTTTAAATTGGTCTTTTGTAATATTAATTTTTTTTGAGATACTGAATTTTAGGTCTTCATTAAAAGTACCCCATAATCATTACAATTAAAAGAAATTAAATAAATAAAAGGTAAGACTTCATTTGAATGGGTGTTCATAAGACTGACATAATACGCTCATAACCATGACCATTTTAAGTTTGACAATTAGGTCCGCTATTACATGTTTATGACAGGTTATGTTGTCTTGGTTTATGTCAAGTTGTCATAACAAGGACATCTCAAAAGAGACATAATTTACTGAATGACACTTAATGACAACTGTCATAAGTATTCATTGATGTTTATGACAGGTGTGATGTCATGGATATCACAGTGTTATGTCAGTCCTATGAACACCCATTCAAATAAAGTGTTAACAAATAAAGACATGAAATGTTTCATTCTGTGTGTAATGGATCTGTATCATGTATTAGTTTCACTTTTTGAATTGAATTACTGACATACATGTAAATAAACTTTTTAATTTATTGAGATGCACCTGTGTTTTTCTGTCCTCTGCACCCTTCATGTGTCCAGATCCTGGCCCTGCGCCTCCTCCAGGCAGTCCTGCCCTCATGGGACAAGATGGAGCGCTCCCAGGACATGAAGTTCCTGGTGGAGAAGCTGTTCAACTTCTTGGGAAGTCTGCTGAGCACCTGCTCATCAGACCTGCCCCTCCTCAGAGGTGTGACACTGAATCGAGCTTTAAATGAAATTCAGTTGTTTCGCATCGTAATGTGTATTTTAAAATCGGCACCTTCTCCCCACAGAGGGTTCCCTCAGAAGGAGGAAGTCCCGCCCCCAGGCATCTCTGACAGCCACTCACAGCAGCACCCTGGCCGAGGAGATCGTCACCGTCCTGCGTACCCTGCACTCTCTGGGCCAGTGGAACAGTCTGATAAATGATTACATCAACGCTCAGCTGAGCTCCATCGGAGATGTTATGGCCGGCTGCCAGTCTGAAGCAGTAAGATTTGCTGCAGTGCTTTGGATTTAAATGGTGTTTGTGTTAAACGTCAACTCTCAACAATACATCTATTATGATTTAATTTCTAAGTATAAATCTCCTCCTGACTCTATTACAGTGTTTCCTTGAGGAATATTTTCCTGATTCAGAGGGTCCCAGAGTGGGCAGCCTGATGGCAGTGCTGGCGGTGATCGGAGGGATTGATGGGCGCCTCAGGCTGGGAGGCCAGGTCATTCATGAAGAGCACGGAGAGGGAACGGTCACACGCATCACCCCTAAAGGACGAATCACTGTCCAGTTTCAAGAGATGAGGACCTGCAGGGTTTGCTTGCTCGGCCACCTGAGACCGGTACAGAAATGTTTCGATTGTGATTTGGTAACATGCAATTAGTACATCAGCAGTACTTAAACTTAAAACTGCAAACAACTGACTTTATTTAACTGCTGTTTTCCTCAGCTGCCTGCAGTATCCTTCAGCGTGCAGAACCTCCCCTTCACTGAGCCCATGTTGGCAGTTTGGGCCCAGCTGGTCAGCCTGGCTGGAAGCAAACTAGAGAAACAGCGTCTGAAGAAGTCCCTCAGTCGAGGACTTACAGGTACAGGAACTACTGAGGCACACAACACAAATGTTGTAGACTTAATTGTCTCACATCTGACTTAATCTTTTGAGGATTGATTGCTTGTCCAGTTCGTTTTTTACAAATGATGTCCACATGACCATAACAAATTCTGGTTTAAATTATGTAGGATGCTCTGATTTAATTATGGAGGATTCGTTGATTTAATGGCCAGAAGGTCCAGTCAACTGAGTAATCAAATCTATTATGTCTGCAGCTGACCAGGTGGACATCCATTTGCTCCGGTGCCAGCAGCTGAGGCTGTATATTTTGAAGGCAGGGCGGGCCCTGCTGTCTCATCAGGACAAACTCAGGCAAATCCTCTCCCAGCCTGCAGTTGTGGACATCGGACCGAACCCCTCTGGTAAGGAAGTGAATTATCAATTCCTTTTGTGTCTCAGGTACTTCGGCTGTCTTTTGTTTCGCACTTCCATTTCACACGAAACTATGACCAGGTTATGTTCAGAGTTTCATCCTAAAATCGGCTATAAAAGCGCAGCTGTTTCACTATTTAACTAATTTACAGCTGGCGTCACCTTTACTTTGAAAGTCCAGTGGAGCTGGATCAGATGGAACGTTTGTACGGAGGGAGAGATTGCGCTAAAAACATTAGCAAAAACAAATTTCTGGTTTGGTGACTCACCTTTTTCACTCTTTCTGAGTCTGCAGGCATACAGTATGCATATATATGCACCCCTACAGGGGTTTGGTCACCCTTGGTCAGCCTTCTGGTACTCATTTCAACAAAACTGCTAATTTTTTCATTGTCCTCAATAGTAAACAGAGTCATTTTTTGAATAATCAAAGAAAGATCATTTAATACAAGGCAAGAAATGATGACAAAATATGCACACCTGGCAAAGGATGATATGTGGGTGGATCTAGACTGAAATGCTCAACAGAGTTTTGAAACACTGCTATAATCACAAAAGTTTTATACCTTAGAGAGAATGTTACATTTGACCCAGACATAATATTGTCTGTCATGTTGTTTGCAGAGGACCCAGTGGTGTCGTCTCCTGATGTAGGAGATCTGTCTCCCGAGGGCCCCCTCCCGCCATTGATCCTCCTGCAGCAGCTGCTGTCTGCTGCCACCCAGCCTTCCCCAATCAAAGCCATTTTTGACAGGCAGGAGATGGAGGTGAGTCAATAAACCCTTCTTCAGTAGCCTGGTGCAGCCCTGCTGCACAAAATTAGATCAAGCACAAAAGTTTACTCTCTGACTTATTTCACTGACGATACAAATTATTTACTTGGGGCTGTCAAAGTTAGCGTGATGATAATGCGTTAACGCCAATTACTTTAAACACACGTATTAATACATGCATGGAAGTGACGCAGCAGTGATGTGTGGACGGCAAGTAGAAACAAACCTAAGATATTGATAAAGAAATGGGTCTTTTGAACGGCAAGTTCAGCTTCAAAGTCCCGTCAGATGGGTCAGTTATTTGCATTTTGAAGCAATAGTCAGATTTGCAGAACACACGTGATGTGAAATAAGTATCAGATTCTTCTCTCATCAGCAGAAGCAAATACCTTGAGACTTCAGAAAACACAGATGGGAAACTTGAACAGTGTGATTAGCTATCCAATTAAATCTCCAACCAGTGTGGCAGCTGAAGCAGCAGGAGGAGGTCAGGAGGGGTTAGATGTAGCTAATGACAAGAGATGTAGGAGGACAGCAGCCACCATGCTGCTGTTAGAGAGCCAGCTAGGGCAACAGGTGGGATCCACAGGAAACACTGAGGTAAGCCCTTCTCCTGTCTGTGCTGGTAGATAAGATTGGTGAGGGGAAAAGTCCATAATTCCTAATGGTCGTCCAGCTGAAATATTCATACATCCAGTTGGTGTGTTAACTTTGAGCTCATCGTTATCTGTGTGTCTGTGGGTGTGCAGGCAGCAGCTCTGGCAGTGTGTCAGTACCTGGCCGTGGAATCCGCCCACCCGTCCTCGCCCCTGTTTGAGGAGAGCAGCTCCAGTGAGGCCACCACCCCTGTCACCATACAACACGTCAGACCTCCCAAACAGAAGAAACAGAAGACGTCTCCTGTCCCTCCGTTACCCATAGTCCTCCAGCTCATGGAGATGGGGTTCCCACGGAAGAACATTGAGTTTGCACTGAAGTCTCTGTCAGGGACTACGGGCAATGCCTCTGGTGTGCCAGGTATGTTGTCATATCACATAAACCTGAGTTTGTGACTGTTGCTTTTGGAAACTTTCACCTCTTCACTAAAACTCTGTAGCCGTCTCTGCAGCAGTGTATCTGCTGTACTTGTGTCTTGATACATAATGTTTTGAGATGGACTTCTGGAGAATAATTGAGCGTATACATCAGGTGTTGAGGCTCTGGTGGGCTGGCTGCTGGACCATCCAGACATTCACGTCACTGAGCTGTCAGATGCCGACACTGTGTCAGATGAATACTCCGATGAGGAGGTGCTGGAGGAGCTGGAGGAGCCAGAGCCGACATTCCCTGTGGTACATTACTTTTAACTATTATTTTTTGCCCTAACTCAATCAATAATGGACAGAGCCAATGTAACGTTGCTTGTGTTTTATATCAGCCTCCAGGTGTGGTGGTGACTGAAAGCCAGACATTTAAGAAGAGATCCGATTTCCAAAGCAACGATGATTATGCAGTTTATGTTAGAGAGAACATTCAGGTGAGAGCAGCGACATTTTCAAGAGTTCTTCAAAATACCTTAAAGGAATAGTAGGTTTGTTACCTTTAATTGTTGGTGCAAGTTATTTTTGGAACAGCTGAGCAGAGTAGTGAGCAGCTCACGGCTCTGCTCCGCCACTCTAAAAACAGCTTGCACCGACAATTAAAGGTAACGAACCTACTCCTAAGACTATAGGGATTATGGCAAAATTTGCCAAAATGTTGAACTATCCCAAAGTTTAAAGGAATGTGAGTTAAGTCTGAATGATCACTGACTCCTGTGCAGGTGGGGATGATGGTCAAGTGCTGCAGAACGTACGAGGAAGTGTACGATGGAGATGTCGGGAAAGTGATTAAACTGGACAGAGATGGACTTCATGACTTGAATGTGCAATGTGACTGGCAGCAAAAAGGAGGAACGTACTGGGTCCGCTACATTCATATTGAACTACTTGGTAAGTTTTTACAATGTGACATGATTCTGGTGAGAATGTGAGTTGCTCTGGGGCAACCTCAGCAACATGTTTGACACGTTTTGGATGTTTATTTTTCTTTACCAGGATTCCCACCACAAAGTTCTCCGTCCCATATAAAGATCGGTGACAAAGTGAGGGTGAAGCCCACAGTCACAACACCAAAGTACAAATGGGGCTCTGTCACTCACAGGAGTGTGGGAGTTGTGAAAGGTAAGGCCGTCTCTGTGGCCTTTAAACAGTGAATCATCCACTATCTGATGATCAGATACAGTATCTGTTGAACACGCTGAGTATCCTGTTGTCTTTACTAATGGAGCTAATTGATTTTTTTTGTAGCTTTCAGTGCCAACGGCAAGGATGTGATTGTAGACTTCCCTCAGCAGTCCCACTGGACTGGGCTGTTGTCTGAGATGGAATTGGTGCCCAGCGTTCACCCAGGAGTGAGGTATGGATACGTCACTGGTTCCTCTCTATATCAGTTACAATATCCGTGTTTCCCAAAATGTCGTTTAAACACGATCTCTGTGCACTCTGCAGGTGTGACGGCTGTCAGATGTTCCCTATAAACGGCCCCAGGTTCAAATGTAGGAACTGCGATGACTTTGACTTCTGTGAAAACTGCTTCAAGACCCGCAAACACAACACCAGACATTCCTTTGGCAGAATCAACGAGCCTGGTTAGTCACACATTTCCCTCTGACTCGACAGTGTTTATATTTCTGTCTGCTTGTGTGTGTGTGTATGTGTGTGTGTGAACCTGTTGCTCATCTTTCCTACAATCAGGTCAGTCTCCAGCATTCTGCGGCCGCTCAGGAAAACAGCTCAAGAAGCATCACAGCAGCCAGCGCGGGATGCTGATCGACGACTGGTCCCGCGCTGTCAAGAGCCTCAACGTCTCATCCTCGGTTAACCAGGCCTCACGCCTCATTGACTGCAGTGATCAGTGTTGGCAGTCCTCCGGCTCGCAGGGAAAGGTAGGAGATTGTATTCCATACTCTAATAAGCTGGATGACAGTCTATTTAGTTTGCTTTATTAAAGCGTAATGCATCACATGAGGGGATTTGTCATTTTTTTACTCTGCAGCACTGGATTCGTCTGGAGCTTTTCCCAGACATTCTTGTACACAGGCTGAAGATGATTGTAGACCCAGCAGACAGCAGCTACATGCCCTCACTAGTGGTCGTGTCAGGTGAATTACATTTTTCTTTATGTGTAGCTACCATCATTGGCTGTTTCTTGCCATTTAATTAAGACAACTGGTTTGTGTTTTTACTGAAGAATTCTTCCTTCATATGCAGGGGGTTTTGACTGCTAATGACGGTTACGCATGATTAAAACCTACTCTCTCTTCTTAACAAATGTTTGTTTTTGTTTTTCATTTTCTTTTAATTGAGCATCAACAATATGGTACATAGATACACATACAGAAGGATCACAATGCTCATATTTATATTTTAAAGAACATGTTGGACACCAATCCAGAAAAAATAATTAATTGAATGAAATAAAAATAAATAGACATAACAAAAAGAGCATATACCAACAAATGTTTTTTTTTTTTTTTTTTGAAAATGCAGGTGGAAGTTCCCTGAACAACTTGATCGAGCTGAAGACAATCAACATCAATCCCACAGACACCACCGTCCTCCTGCTCAGTGACTGCACTGAGGTTGTTCGGCTTCGTCATTGTCATCAACTTCTACTTGTTGTTAATGGTTGTAAAATTAGCATTGGAATGACCTGGATGTTGTCTTCAACAGTATCACAGGTACATTGAGATTGCAATCAAGCAGTGCCGCAGCTCTGGGATCGACTGTAAGATTCATGGACTCGGCATCGTGGGGCGTATCAGGGCAGAGGATGAAGACCTGGCCACAGTCCCTTTCCTGGCGTCGGACAATGAAGAAGAGGATGATGACAAAACGGCCACTGGAAGGTATGGCCGGGTGGACGGCATGTGTCTGCTCACATAAATATATTCCAGTGTTCAGGTACACGGTGTTATGCCCTTATAAAAGATAACGCTCGAGGACTTCTAAGCTGCATTTAGAGTGTCCTAGATAGTGTAAATTAAAAGTACAGCTATGTTTACCAGGATGCAGCCGTGTTTTTTACTGTCGCATTTTCAAGTAATCAAGAGAACAAATTAAAAACGGAGATGAAGTGAACTGGATTTGACTCTCTCGCTGTGTGTTTTGGTTTTGTCCTTCAGTCTTGCTCGAAAGAAATCATCAGGCCTGGAGTCGGCAGCCACCATCAGGACCAAAGTGTTTGTCTGGGGGTTGAATGATAAGGATCAGCTGGGAGGACTCAAGGGCTCTAAGGTGCAGCTCGCCATATAATGAAACAGTAATTCAAATTGAAGGCTTTTGTGTATTTGTATTGAACACTTTGTAGCAGGCGCAGAGGCAGTCGCAGGATAAATGCAAACAGTTTTATTCAGCACATGGTCACCACAAGAAAATGAAGTTATTATCAAAAGTAAATATCGTCACATGAACAATGAAAACATTTATTTTGACCTTCTTGATGCTTAGGCAGGACTAAATCTATCTGCTCTGCTGCTTAGAAAATCTATAACCATGACTTTAATAAACTAGTCTAGTCTAGTTACTCTAGTGGTGTTTTCAATGTAAAACGTTGCATGTGGCGGGGGACAGTATTTCTCTTTTAAATGTGCTCAAGTAGCACAATATGGAGATACTCAAGTTCAAGACAAGTCCTCAAAATTGTACTTGAGGTGAATCCTTGGGGTGAGCCTGCACCAGAGGCTCAGACCGTCCTCTAATCGCTTTTGTCCGTGTTCTTCACAGATCAAGGTGCCTTCGTTCTCTGAAACCCTCTCTGCACTCAACGTGGTGCAGGTGGCCGGAGGATCCAAAAGCCTCTTTGCAGGTGCGTCAAAATTGCCTTTGGAGTTTATATTCTTTTGTAACATACACCTAAAGTGTCTGTAACTTTACCTTTATTTGTTACAGTGACAGTTGAAGGGAAGATCTATGCTTGTGGAGAGGCCACGAATGGCAGGTTAGGCCTGGGCCTGTCCAGCGGGACCATCCCCATCCCCCGTCAGATCACTGCACTCAGTAACTACGTGGTGAAGAAGGTCGCCGTGCATTCTGGGGGACGCCACGCCATGGCGCTGACCGTTGACGGGAAGGTGTTCTCCTGGGGAGAGGGAGACGACGGCAAACTGGGACACTTCAGCAGAATGTATGTTATTCTACACAGATGCTGAGTATTCTTGAATAGCGCTTTAATGGCTTCATTCAACGTGATTTCCTGCTCTTTATGCTCGTAATGACTTCACAGATAACGGTCTTGCTCTTAATATCTTAAATCAGATTGGCGGAAATGGAAAATGTCAAATGTTTTTGTTCAGCATGTAAAAGTAAACAATGATTCTCTGAACAGGAACTGTGACAAACCTCGGTTAATTGAAGCACTGAAAACCAAGCGCATCCGGGACATCGCCTGTGGCAGCTCTCACAGCGCTGCAATCACCTCCAGTGGAGAGTTATACAGCTGGGGATTGGGGGAATATGGCCGCCTCGGACATGGGGACAACACCACTCAGCTGAGGCCTAAACTGGTACGTTCGCCTCGTTCTTACATCCTCTTCTGGTGATGATATTATAGTTGGTAACGACAGAGATGTGCACATGTATTGAAATGTAATGAATTAATTTGTTTATAATATTTTTCTGCTTTAGCAAATTTTCTATGAAGTGTCTACATTGACCGTGTGCTCCTTGTTCCTCTGTCTTCCACCTTTAGGTAAAAGTGCTTCTGGGGCACCGTGTGATCCAGGTGGCTTGTGGGAGCAGGGATGCTCAAACTCTAGCCCTTACTGATGAAGGTATTTCTGTTAATGCACGTAACTATGTCCTGTTTGTTATTTTCTGAGCCCTAGTGTTGATTGCATGTCACATTATACCAGCTTGTGTAATTACAAAATCACAAACCAAAGGCTTGTTCATGAAAGTGTTAAATGTGATGGGAAATTTATTCAACAAGCTTCTGATGACTTATATTAAACTCAAATCAAATCTCATTATTTGAAATGAATACTTTTCAGAAGTAGATTTTTTTTTCTGAAGGGTGGATTTGCTTCAGTTCCTGGTTGGTATTGAATGTTTTAAATTTTTCTCAGGGTTGGTGTTCTCCTGGGGTGATGGGGACTTTGGAAAGCTTGGCCGTGGAGGCAGCGAGGGCTGCAACATCCCGCAGAACATCGAGAGACTCAACGGACAGGGCGTCTGCCAAATTGAATGTGGAGCACAGTTCTCCCTGGCTCTCACCAAATCTGGAGTGGTGTGGACATGGTGAGATGGATGGACGAGCCATCGCGGCATCTTTTCATTATCCGTCCTCTGGCTTTCATATGTTAACCGTTTCTTCTCCCAAACAGGGGGAAAGGTGACTATTTCCGTTTGGGCCATGGTACTGACGTCCATGTGCGCAAGCCCCAGATGGTGGAAGGACTGAGGGGCAAAAAGATCGTCCACGTGGCCGTTGGAGCACTTCACTGTCTGGCTGTCACAGACACAGGACAGGTTAGCGCTGACCTCCACCTGCAGAGTGCTATAAAACACAGCACTGCGTTCACACACTGCTCATTTACTGCTGTGGCTCGGTTCCAGCACTGTGAGTTACTCCTCCTCCAGTGACAGTTGATATATTGACTCCCGCTCTACTTTTTCGGCACCTCTGACGTTTACTGTTACTCATCTTATTTCACCTTGTATAATCCCTTCTCTCGGAATAAGTTTTATATGTGTTAGCATGTTACTTTCTGTGATGAGAGGCAGCTGCTCAGTGTTTGACCACCTACTCGAAGCAGTGCCTTTTACTTTTTCACATTTTATCTGAAGTCCCAGTCAAGATGTGTTCCCACACTATTCAGTAATGTATCTTAAAGAGGAACTAAGCAGGATTTTCTCGTGGCTATGCTACATTTTTACCTAAACTACATGACTTGTGACTTGTTACGAGTGAGAACGGAGGCTCTCTGCCTTCCACCTGGCGTCTCATGGCTGAAAACCAACCTTTCAACATCAGTGTAGTACTTGGCCGTCGTCCCGGTGTTCCAGCTCTCGTCTCTGCGACACTGCAACACAAACGCACTTTGTAATCTTTTGTTTATGACAGTTAAGACTACACAGATAGGCACGTCATAACATTGTAAGTTATCCATCGCTCCATATATTGATTTTTCTCTGGCTTTGTTGTAAACCAATGCACATGGCCAGGTAGAGGGTTAGCAACACAGTGGACAAGTGACCAGACTTGCATAGTTCTTCTTTAAAGTATTTTTATTTGATTAGTGAGACAGGCATACAGAGTGCTCTGTACTGAACTCTGAACAAAATGATGTTCCTCTGTCAGGTGTATGCATGGGGCGACAATGACCATGGGCAGCAGGGGAACGGCACCACCACAGTCAACAGGAAGCCCACCCTCGTCCAGGGTCTGGAGGGGCAGAAGATCACTCGAGTGGCCTGTGGCTCCTCCCACAGCGTGGCTTGGACCACTGTGGATGTGACCACGCCCTCGGTTCACGAGCCTGTCCTCTTCCAGACGGCCAGAGACTCCCTTGGAGCTTCCTATTTAGGTAATCCTCCCTCTCTTTGTTCATCCTGCCCAGTTATGTCAATTCTGATGGTCAGGATTGTGATAACTGCTTTTAGATGTGAAGCAGGTTAAAGGTTTGTAGTTAGTTAGATACCATCAACATTTATATTTAGTAGATAGCAGATTGTCCACAAGGGGGAGCTCTTCAATTATTATTAGAATAGGGTCTGTAATTATGGGCAGCTTAAAGTCAAACAAGTGAAGTGACTGAAGTAAAATGTTTGAACTTGAAAAAAAAAAAAAAAAGAAAGAATAAAAATAAATACAAAAGCAAATGCATCGTTGCAATCTGTATAATTCAGAGAGTAGTTTTATCATGTGATAGGATGACAGGATTCTTTATTCAAACTGGTGGTAGTTTTGATAAGCTTTTAATTTAGCATGTTAATTACTACTGTTAATACACATTCCTTAAAAATACTGACCCAGTCACATGGAGTTGAAGTTAGTGACAACAAACTGCTCATGTAGGCAGCTCCAGTTTCAACACTCAAACATAATTGCAGAAGCTATGACTTTTCCGGCCTGTAGGTGACAGACAAGACCGGGGCAACATCTGCAGGAGTAGGAGTTATGTTTTTAATCAAGTAGTTGGACTGGAACAGCTGGATCAATCCTGGTGACTCTTCACCTCTGCAACTGAGGCTGGTTAAAGGTGTTTAACGTTGGTGACATTGCATTGTCTTGTTGCTGTCCACCACAGGTGTCCAGTCAGACAGTGACTCATCAGTTGTTAGCAACAAGATGAGCGGGCAGAGCAGTGTGAAGCCCAATCGACCATCTCTGGCCAAGATTCTCCTCAGTCTGGACGGCAACTTGGCCAAACAGCAGGCTCTGTCTCATGTACTGTCAGCTCTCCAGATCATGTATGCAAGGTAAGTTGTATATCTAAAAGATCCTCTCCTGATGGCCCAGACGACTTAACATGGCAAAACTCATAGGAATCTTGACTTGGACACGTGATAAAGTAGTCTGCAGTGTGGGAAGATCTCACATGTAATTGAGCCTTGGTTATAATCAGTAAAAGTTATCTATTGTAAAAGCAGCAGAGACGTGCATCAGTGCAGCAGAGGATTATCATCTTGTTTGTTTAGCACTAGTTAAAATCCTAATTGCTGCATCAACAAACTAGTAATAAATGATGCCCCGCTGAGGCTGGAATTGTAAACGGGGTGAGTGTGAAGTGTGAATGACCTCTAAATGAATTAATCTGCTGACTGGTACCATTAATTGTCATTAGTCAGTATTAGTGTTGACAGGACGTGTTGTGTGTTTCCTCAGGGATGCAGCGGTCGGTGCACTGATGCCAGCCAGCATGATACTGCCAGCCGAGTGTCCTTCCAGCTCCCCCGTCCCCCCGTCAGACTCGTCATCCTCATCCTCCGTGAGTGATGAAGAGAGTTCCCCAGTCCCACCTGAAACTGAGGACCGGGTCAGCCCTAACCCCTGGCAGGACAAGAAGAGTGATGTAAGGAACACACACAGGCGCTTTCTATACTGTGCTTTGGTTTTAAAACAACAAACCTCACTCTACCTGAAAAAGTCAACTTAAAAAATGTCAGTGAGGGGGTTTGCATACTCTTTTTGCATCAAAGCGCTGCCTCAACTTTATTTTGTGCTGAACTACTGTAAAACTGTGGCCTGTGCATTGTGTATTTGTATCCATAATGACCAGGTGTGTAAATACAACCATCAGCAGTCTATATTTGGGTGCATCTCAGAAAGACCAGATACTCTCACAGGGCTTTGATTGAAATTCCAACTCTGGATAAGTTTTCTACCACAACTTTCTCCATTATTATTCTTGGGAGTTAAAGCTGTGATCCTGAGGAGTTTTGTCCTAGTCGATCAGGAGACACCTCTGAGCTACAGCTAAAGGCATGTTGAACAGTAACTTTGTGTGGAGCAGCTGGTGTCGGTGTCGTTTTAGTTTGTATAGAAAACACACTATAAAAGAATAAAGGACCGTGTCATGTATTGCAGATAAACGTCGCCGGTGAGCATCGTGGTTGACATGAACTTCACTGACAGACCTATTGTGTTTCCTGTGGCTGCTTCACAATGAAAGACGCCTTGTGTTTAACCAGCTCATTTATTTAATATAACAAATAGCAGACAGATGTTTCAGTTTAATTAACAGCAGCTTAATGCAGGTCTGACACAGTGTAAAAAGAACAGTAAACACTGAGGCTCATACTGGTGAGATAAAGCTCCACAAAAAGCAGGCGTAATGAACTCTCCATTTAAACATTTCAATAGCGAGGTCATTTCTGAACGACTACTGCGGGCAAAAACCAATGCGGTAAAACATTTATTATAACGGTACTGGAGCTGATTCTGTGTGTTCTTGTGTGTGAGCAGGTTCCTTCATCAGAGGATGCCGTCACCCCATCATCAGCCGTGACTCCATCTGCCTCTGGTGCGTCCTCACGGCCTTTCATCCCCGTCACCGATGACCCGGGAGCAGCCAGCATCATCGCCGAGACCATGACAAAGACGAAAGAGGTTTGCCCGGCCGATGACAAACTCATATCTGTCGAACGCCAGCCGCGCATGCATGACTCAGCCGCTTTCTCATTTTTGCTCAACAGGACTCGGAGAGCCAGAGCAAAGTGGTCGGTCCGGAGCCTCAGCACCTGGACGAGTTCACCAGCCTCCTCGTGCCCGACGACACACGAGTGATGGTGGACCTGCTCAAACTGGCGGTGTCCTGCCGCTCCGGGGAGAAGGGCAAGGAGGTGTTGTCCGCTGTGCTGTCTGGCATGGGCACGGCCTATCCACAGGTATTGTTCTTCAGAGTCCGTGTGTGTGTGTGTCTATGTGTCTGTGTCTGTGATAAACAGAAAGTCAGCTGTTAACCGGTCGGCTCTGGGTTGTGTGCAGGTCGCTGACATGCTGCTGGAGTTGTGCGTCACCGAGCTGGAGGACGTCGCCACGGATTCACAGAGTGGCCGCCTGTCCTCCCAGCCAGTTGTCGTGGAGAGCAGCCATCCGTACACAGATGACACGTCTACCAGTGGCACTGTGAAGATCCCAGGTAAAAAAAAAAACACTGTACAAGCCTTTTTGATTTACACTCGAGTTCAACACTGAGCTCAGTATTCAGAGGAACTTGAATGAACTAGACAATTTCCAGGAGATCACTAAGGGCCGCCTCTTGAACACACACCTCTCTTTTTCCTGTCTGAAGGCGCTGAGGGTCTAAGGATAGAATTCGACCGGCAGTGTTCAACTGAGAGACGCCATGACCCGCTGACAATCATGGACGGAGCCAACAGGATTGTCTCTGTTCGATCAGGTGATTAGGGGAAGACTGTAAAACCTCAATGTGAAGACAAGAGATCTTGAATAAATGTATTGACACGCTGCGTGTGTTTCAGGCCGGGAGTGGTCCGACTGGTCCAGTGAATTACGGATCCCAGGAGATGAACTGAAATGGAAATTCACCAGTGACGGCTCCGTCAACGGATGGGGCTGGCGCTTCACCGTCTATCCCATCATGCCTGCTGCTGGTGAGTCACAATGTTCTCACTGGTTTTGACATCAATTTTGTACCTCACATGGTCATATGTAATGTATTCTAGTCTCTGTAATCAAATTATTATGATACAATGACACAACACAGGCTTGTGACACTTTTTTTATGTCTTTTCTCAGGTCCTAAAGACTTGCTGTCTGACCGCTGCATCTTGTCCTGTCCCTCCATGGACTTGGTCACATGTCTCTTGGACTTCAGGCTCAACTTTGCCTCCAACAGGAGCATCGTGCCTCGACTAGCTGCTTCCCTTGCTGCTTGTGCCCAGCTCAGTGCACTAGGTACAGTACAGCTGAGACTTTACTGGAATCTAAGTGTAGTTGATTCAGCTCTGTTAGAAATCAAGTGTATAATCATTTTTTCTTTGATTCAGCTGCTGGTCACAGAATGTGGGCTCTGCAGAGACTACGGAAGCTCCTGACCACTGAGTACGGTCAGTCCATCAACATCAACAGGCTGCTGGGAGACAGCGAAGGTGAAGCCCGCTCCATGGTGAGTACTTGACTTCTAATGTGGGTCACCCAAACCAAATCATGTATTTTATATTTTTTTATCCTTTGATTGATTGATTGTCTACACAGTCTTAATTGTATATCTTGTCTTTTTCACACAATACTCAGATTATTCAGTTGCTTTAGTTATCTTAAAGCAGATATCAGCTTCACGGCCGTTTCGGCTAATGCTGCGTTCAAGGCAGGCTTTTGAAACCGTAAGTTACAGCTTCAAGTCACAACTACGGCTTGGTAGCGTTCCAGGTAACCCGTAGCTCGTGTTTTTACCATCCTGTTGTCTGTGAAAGTTCCCTATAACGGCCACTCGTAACTTCCGACCCGTGAACTCGTACCAGATCGAACTGGTTTGACTTCACAGGAAGGAAAAACACAAAGTACGAGTTTCTTTGAACGCACCATGAGTTAGCAGCCCCCGCCCTTGTCAGGCATCAATTGGTCCTCGTGCTACGTCACCACATTCACGCGCATCCCTTGGCTGCACACACAGCCCTTCATGCCGTTCTCTCTCCTCATTGGATAACACTTGTATCCCACAAGGAAAATTTTCTCCTCGGGTTACAGCAGAGCAGAGTGACGGAGAGACTCGTGTTTAGGCTGAAATACTTCATGTAAGTGATTGCTGACGGAAAATAGGACTATTTAGGACTTATATTAACAAAAACATTCCACTGATATCTGCTTTAAGCTGAGAGTGGCAAGTTGGCAACTACCTGTACAAAGTATCTGATGATGTGAATACCATATCCTATATACCATTATCCTATACTGTATATATACTCTATTTGTATGTGTATGTATTAACTCCTTCCACCTTCACCATTTAAGTCCTCTTTCCTTTCCTTCCCCTGCTCCACCATCTGCTGCAGTTGGTGTGTAATTCTTTCAGAACTGGATAAAATGATGATATTAAATCAACAGAAACGGGTAAATTTAATAGAAATCCAGGTCCCTTATGAGTATTTTCTTCCAGACTTTCACAGGCAGCGCATTGGCGGCTCTAGTGAAGGGTCTACCAGAGGCACTGCAGAGGCAGTATGAGTACGAGGACCCCATCGTCAGGGGAGGGAAGCAGCTGCTCCACAGTCCCTTCTTCAAGGTACGATAACAATCCTGTCCTCGTCCTCACAGCGGCTTCACAACCCGAGAGTGTTGTGGATTATTCAATGCTGTTTTCTCACGGAGGTTAATTTTAACATTTTGTCCAGGTCTTGGTTGCTCTTGCTTGTGATCTGGAGCTCGACACCTTACCCTGCTGCGCTGAGACCCATAAATGGGCCTGGTTCCGCCGATACTGCACCGCCTCCAGAGTGGCCGTGGCTCTGGACAAGAGAACCTCTCTACCAAGACCCTTCCTGGATGAGGTGAGTGTGCCAGTCCGTGCTCTCCGCGCCAGCCTTCACTTTTCTCCATCACACTTTGACCTGACATTGTTCTTAATCCCCCCCCTCCCTCCATCTTTCACATCCCTTTGAAGGTTACAAAGAAAATTCGTGAGCTCATGGCCGACCACGAGAGCATGAACGCCCTCCACGAGAGTCATGACTTGTTCAAGCGCGAGCACGACGAGCAGCTCGTGCAGTGGATGAACCGGCGACCCGACGACTGGACCCTCTCTGCCGGGGGCAGTGGCACCATCTATGGCTGGGGCCACAACCACAGAGGGCAGCTGGGGGGCATCGAGGGGGCCAAGGTCAAAGTGCCCACTCCCACTGAAGCCCTCGCCACGCTGCGGCCGGTGCAGCTCATCGGAGGGGAGCAGACTCTGTTTGCCGTCACGGCCGATGGCAAGGTGTGCACAGACTCTCCACAGTACCAGCACCTGTCAGGGCTGCACACTGTAAATGTACAGGTGCATCTCAATAAATCAGAATATCATGGAAAAGTTTATGTCAGTGATTTAAGGTGAAACTAATACATGATATAGATCCATTACACACAGAATGAAACATTTCATGTCTTTATTTATTTAATTTCTTTTAATTGTAATGGTTGTGGCTTCACATTTAATGAAGACCTAGAATTCAGAACCTCAAAAAATGTGAATATTACAAAATTAAGTCCTTGCTTTTTGACTTTATCTACTGGAAATTGACTTTTCTATGATATTCTAATCCACTGAGATGCACCTGTATGTAATGTCACACTGACATGTTTTGTCTCGATCCTCAGCTGTACGCTACAGGATACGGAGCAGGAGGCAGGCTGGGAATCGGCGGCACCGAGTCCGTGTCCACCCCCACTTTACTGGAGTCCATCCAACACGTCTTCATCAGGAAGGTGGCTGTGAACTCTGGAGGGAAGCACTGCCTGGCACTGTCCTCCGAGGGAGAAGTCTACTCATGGGGAGAAGCTGAGGATGGAAAACTCGGTCATGGGAACAGAAGGTTGAGACTGAATCACTCATCTCATAACACACTTAATGTCACAATATTGACGCCACACCAGAAACAGTATGTAAATCAGACACATTCTGTTAGAGTTGTCAGTGTCTAAACTGAATCTGAATGTGACACAGACATGAGGAAAAGAATAGGAATCTATTTTCCAACATTGTTGGCAGCTGCATGCGGAGACAGTGATATTTTAGAGACATTTTCTGTCAAATACAATTCAGAAACAAATTCTGTTAAATGTAACATTCAAGTAGCCTAAAAACTATGTAGCAGTGATGCAGCAGACACACACAGCCAGTGTGAAGACAGATGCATGAGAGCCGTAGTGTGTTCCCTGCGTCACATTTTTTTTAACCTTTATTTTCCAGGTAAATCAATTGAGAACAAGTTCTCATTTACAATGATGACCTGGGCCAAAGGCATCGAACATAACAAGTACAAATGCAGAATTTACAATACAATACATTAATAAGTGTAAAACAGTTAAATATTCAAGTAAATACATTTTAAATGTACAATGTATAAAACCAATCTGAAAAAAATAGTAACAGGAGCAGTGGTCCTGAGTAATTGAATGCAGCAAGTGCATGAAGGTTTATGAGGTTACTGGAGCGTAGATTGTGGTCATTGTTATAGAGGTTGAGTAGAGAGCGAAGATAGACAGGGGTTTTGCCGATTATGGTTTTATAGATAAATTGGTACCAATGAATCAGTCTGCAAGAGTGGAGAAATGGCAGGGAATAAAGGTTGCAATGGTGGGTACTGAAAGGGGATTGGAGTATGATAGATGGTGTCCTAATTAAGAATAACAAGGACATACAGGTTTTGTTTTTATAGTAACTGAGTGCTCTTGACTTTAGCCCCTGTGACCGCCCACGTGTGATCGAGTCCCTGAGGGGAGTTGAAGTGGTGGATATCGCGGCCGGAGGAGCTCACAGCGCCTGCATCACAGCCAGCGGAGAGCTCTTCACCTGGGGCAAAGGTCGCTATGGACGACTGGGTCACGGAGACAGCGAGGACCAGCTTAAACCCAAGCTGGTCAGTCGACGCTTTCAACAGCCCACTTTCTCACACAGCTCAAAATAACAGTTGCCAGCCCTAAGTGTGACATAGACTTGCCCGAGTGTCAGTGTTTGTGACGCGTATTCACTCTGACAGTGTTTCCCAAGCAGTCACAGTTTGTGTCTTTGGCTTTTTTTCCAGGTGGATGCACTGCAGGGTCACAGGGTCATCGACGTGGCCTGTGGCAGTGGGGACGCCCAGACGCTGTGTCTAACAGACGATGACATGGTCTGGTCCTGGGGAGACGGGGACTATGGCAAATTGGGCCGTGGAGGCAGCGATGGCTGCAAAATCCCCATGAAGGTAGGGCAGATTACACAGCGGTGTGTACTGGAGGTCAGGGAGCATCACTGGTGTATTCTTTTACTTGTTATTTTATATAAAAAAAAGAAAAAAGGAAGACAAAAGAGCAGCAAACTTTAAATTAGTTTTCCTTTCCTTGTAAGATTCACGGCCACAACTGTTACACACAGTATACAAGACGTTCAGATTTGTTGTTTCACCAGAACAGGAGGTGCTAGATTATTAAACAGATGATCAGATCACAGTTACAAACACATTCAGCAACCTCACTGAACAACAGAATACCTTGACGCACAGTGATTTGTGTTAACATTGTGGTGGAATGGATTTTATTATTGGTGAGATTAATGATGCAAATTTTTTTTTTTCTAATCCTCAGATTGACTCTCTCACCGGCCTTGGAGTGGTCAAAGTGGAGTGTGGCTCTCAGTTTTCTGTGGCTCTCACAAAGTCTGGAGCAGTGTACACATGGTATGTGCAGTGGTACCGACACACAGATCTGTTGTGTAATTCTAACATTTGACAATGATACAGAGGACACAATAAATACACATGACATACACATGACAATGTTATTTTCTCCATTTTAAGGGGGAAAGGCGACTATCATCGGTTGGGCCACGGCTCTGACGACCACGTCCGACGGCCCAGACAGGTCCAGGGACTACAAGGGAAAAAGGTCATCGCCATTGCCACAGGGTCACTGCACTGTGTGTGCTGCACTGAGGATGGTAGGACGAAGGACGACTGCTGATTATTATTGATTATCATCTCTTTTTGTCCTTTTTCTTTGAGATGATTTTGTTGTTTAGGTTCTGTTTGCCATATATGTTCCCAAGAGCTGAGCTCAGTTGCGTTGGGTGGCAGCTTTTCAGAAATCTGTTGTTGTGCTGTTGTGTTTGGCACAGGAGAAGTGTACACATGGGGTGACAACGACGAGGGCCAACTTGGAGATGGGACCACAAATGCCATCCAGAGGCCGCGGCTGGTGGCGGCGCTGCAGGGCAAGAAAATCAACAGGGTGGCTTGTGGGTCTGCGCACACCCTCGCCTGGTCCACCAGCAAGCCCACCAACGCTGGGAAACTGCCTGCACAGGTACGAAGATTACACTGGCAGAATTTTATTACTGAGCAGAAAGAAAATTGTTGGATTGTGTATTTGATGAGTTTGATGAGGGAAACCAAGAAATCCCATTAGTCTCCGTAGCGTAGCTCTGAGCAGCTAGCGGCTCTGCTCCGCCGTTCTAAAAACAGCTTGCACCGACAATTAAAGGTAACAAACCTACTACTGTGACTATAGGGATTATGGCAATGGAACAGTTTGACAAAATGTTGAACTACCCCTTTAAGGGGCACATCATTTGGCTTGAGATTGCCTCCCTGTGCGTTAAAGAAGTAACAAAATAAATATTTAACAAGAATTGATATCTACATACAGCGTCATATTATTTGAAAGCAAAAACATATCCATAATCCCATAAATATCATCAGTGGAGACAACAATCAAAGTCAGAAATACATCAGAACTACATCATGAATGGGAATAGATTAAAACCTGCCTTATTACTGGACAGACATTGTAACTTCATGTAGATGGCAGTAAAGCTTCGCAGACACAAGCTTCATTAAACTGGCTGCCTCCAAACCTTCAAATGTCTCTCCTGCTATCAGTCTCTCACTCTCGGTGTGTTGTGTTAAAGGTGCCAATGGAATACAACCACCTGCAAGAAATCCCCATCATGGCCCTGAGGAACAGGCTGCTCCTCCTGCATCACATCTCGGAGCTCTTCTGCCCGTGTATACCCATGTTCGACCTGGAGGGCAGGCTGGGGCAGACGGGTCACGGACCCTCGGTTGGCTTCGACACGCTCAGGGGCATCCTCATCTCCCAGGGCAAGGTGGGTGGGCTTGGCTTTCAGAGCCAGAAACATGCAAACAAAAGTGCACGCAGCTTAATTTACCCGGTGGGATGTTTTTTTTGTGTCTGAGCAGGAAGCAGCTTTCAGGAAGGTGGTTCAAGCCACGATGGTGAGGGACAGACAGCACGGACCTGTGGTGGAGCTCAACAGGATACAGGTACAGTAGGAATACGTGAAAACAGCCCATAGTAAACATCTGCACAGGAGTCTTATCTGTCTTCTAGTTTCCTCCTCCCTCGTACTGTAGTTTCCTTCCCCCTCTTCCTCCCTCCCTCCCTCCCTCTCACTGTGAGGCTGTGTTCCAGACAGGCTCCTCAGCGTTACATGTGATGTCTTTCATAAGGGGATTTTTCTTTTTTCTTTTTTTTGGTGTGTGTAAGAGAGATCTGCACACCAACCTGTCTGCGGTGGTTCCTGGCCTTTTTTTTTTTTCTTTCTTTTTTTTTTTACTGTGTAGACCCCCCCCCTACATTCCCTCTCCACCAGAGCCTCCTCTCTATCCAACAGCAACTTATTAAGCACAGAGCAGGACCAAATCAAACCACTATCGTTGTGTTTTTCTTGACCCTGTAGGTGAAGCGTTCCCGGAGCAAAGGGGGTCTGGCAGGTCCTGATGGAACCAAGTCTGTCTTTGGTCAGATGTGTGCCAAAATGAGTTCATTCAGCCCAGACAGTCTACTGCTCCCTCATCGTGTCTGGAAGGTCAAATTTGTGGGTATGTGTCCACATCCGCCAACATGTCTCTGATGTGGCTTCTCCTTTAAAAAGAATGTGAAATTAAAAGCAAAGTGTATCTTTTTTTTTATTCTCTCAGGGGAGTCCGTGGACGACTGCGGTGGAGGTTACAGCGAGTCCATCGCAGAAATGTGCGAGGAGCTGCAGAACGCCCTGACTCCGCTGCTCATTGTCACCCCCAACGGTCGCGATGAGTCGGGCGCCAACAGAGACTGTTTCCTGCTCAACCCTGCAGCCAAGTCCCCTCTTCACATGAGCATGTTCCGCTTCCTAGGTATAATCCAGTTAATCTCCCAGTCAGGTCTTCTGGGGCGTTAATCCTTGATAAACACAAACTGAAAAAACTGAAAATATGCATGAATTATTTTAAAACACACAAATGCTTCATGTGCATATTCGCTGATAAAACATCTGGCTTGAACCGATGAGCATGCTTCATTTAATTCACATCAATTTTATATTGTTGCAAAACATTTCCTACAACACAGCGATGCAGGATTGTTGAAGTTTGATGTGTGGGTAATGTGCTCTGCCTTGCTGCGTCTGCAGGAGTGCTCCTGGGTATCGCAATCCGGACTGGAAGCCCTCTTAGTCTGAATCTGGCAGAGCCTGTTTGGAAACAACTGGCAGGCATGAACCTGACCATTGCTGACCTCAGTGAGGTACGTACACAGTCCTGCTCCTCAGCGCACAAAGTGCCCCACTGTCTGTGTGTGTGTGTGCAGTGTGTAGTGTGTACTTATGATGGTTGATGGAGTGTAGGGCAAGCGCCTCTAAGGTTTTACTGTTGTCATAGTAATTTACTTTCAAATCAGTACTTGAATGCTATACTTAGTTATTGTTTGGTGTGTCACAACATTAACCAACAGTGACAGTGGCACACAGACACGTGACCACATGACAGGCATACAAGTTAGAACAAGACTAGTAAGATGTTAAAAAAGTGATGTGTGTGTTTAGCTCAGTTGGTAGACTTTATTTGTCGGTGCAAGCTATTTTTAGAACCACCGAGCAGAGCTGCGAGCTGCTCAGAGCTACGCCACGGAGGCTCATGGGATTTCTTGGTTTTCCTCATAAAACCCATCAAATACACAATCCAACAACTCCAAAACGCTCTGGTGGACAAGTTGTGACCTGCACATTCACCACGCTATGAGATAATAACAGAACGTTACATGACAGAGTTGTTTTAGAGATAAATTCATGCAAAACCGCTGATGTGTTTTGCCTTCAGGGACAGTTTTTCAGCAAGCAGTCTCTGTGTTTACCTCGAAAACAACTCTGTCTCATAAAGTTCCGTTATTATCTCATAACGTGGTGAACGTGCAGGTCATAACTTGTCCACCAGAGCGTTTTGGAGTTGTTGGATTGTGTATTTGATGAGTTTGATGAGGGAAACCAAGAAATCCCACGAGCCTCCGTTGCGTAGCTCTGAGCAGCTCACGGCTGAGCTCAGCAGTTCTAAAAATAGCTTGCACCGACAAATAAAGGTAATGAACCTACTGCTATGACTATAGCGATTATGGCAATGGGCCAGTTTGCCAAAATGTTGAACTATCCCTTTAAGATAAAACCCCTAAAATCACCATAAATATGGTGAGCATGTTCAGAGACATGTATGTTGTGTTGATTAGTGACTCTAAATTGCATGTAAATGTGAGTGCGTGTGAGCGTCAGCCCTGTGGTAGTTTGGTGACCTGTCCCGAGTGTCCCATGTCAGCTGTGATCAGCTCCAGCCTGCACAACCCTGCATGGGGAGGCAGTATAGCCAGTGGATGGCTGATGGGATGATGAGTTAAGGAGTATATTCCGGCAAAAGCATGAGGTTATTTTTTTTTAATTCATTCTGACGGAAACTCTGAGCATATTCAAGTTCATCATATTGAAATAATAGGAAACCACAGAGAAATCAGATTAGAGGGATGTTTTTACAAGATGCTCATTGTTTAATTATGAGCAGCTTAGTGTCATACACTGTTGTGACACACTGTACCCATTAAGTCCCATGCAACCCCACAGAAGCTCCATCTAACTCAATCTAACATCTCCCTCGGCTGGAAAAACGTCTCTCTTTATGTCAGGTATTATATAACACTTGGAGCCCTCATGAGCTGCATTATAACCTGCTAAAAGAACACATTCCTATACATTCCTCCATGGATTAATCCCTAAGCCCATAATCTCCCTGCTCTCCAAATGGTACAGAATACTACAGTAGGAACCATTTCTGTGAGCTCAGACTTCGTTCTTCTAATATATATGCAAATATCATCTAAATTCACATCTGCAACAAAAGTCATGACCCTCACCCTCGGCTTTTGTCTAAGAGATGGCACCCACCTCTCACGCTGTGATCATGAGCTCCTGAACCTTCTCAGGGAGGAAACCGATGTGGAAAAAAAGCCCTTTTTCCCTCACAAAGCTTCTCTTGTCTTGCGGTTTTGCCCTTGAGACATTAGAAAGGTTAGATGGGAAATGAATCCAGCACAAGACCGTAGAAAGAGTGGATCATGGTGGAGCTCACGGGAACTGTGTTGTGGGCACAAGGGCATGAGCCTGCACACACACACACACAAACAGATGAATGCACTGTATGCACCAGCGAACTGATGACGGGTGTAGTAATTTTGTCCAAGTATGCAGCGGTGATCTGATCTGTTCTGTTCTGTTCCATCCAGGTTGATAAGGATTTCATCCCCGGCCTGATGTACATCCGCGACAATGAGGCCACAGCTGAGGAGTTTGAGGCCATGACTCTTCCCTTCACAGTGCCCAACGCCAGCGGCCAGGACATCCAGCTCAGCTCCAAATACTCGCACATCACCCTGGAGAACCGCGCTGAATACGTCCGACTGGCCATGGCCTACAGGTGAGGAAACCGGCTCCGTCAAGAGCCGTCAAGAGCTGTCCATTCTCTCACGTGAGTGTGCGTTGATCTCATCGCGCCTCTTGTTCCTTCACCCCGCAGGCTGCACGAGTTTGACGAGCAGGTGTCTGCAGTGCGCGAGGGCATGGCCCGAGTGGTTCCTGTTCCCCTGTTGTCTCTCTTCACCGGCTACGAGCTGGAAACTATGGTAAGTGAGATCAATTTGTGACCCGCTCTGGCGAAATGAGTCGGAAGTCGCAACGTTCTTTTTTTTTTATATTCAGCTGATAACGTGGAAAACCAATAAAAAATCAAAAGCTAATTTAAAAGAAATGACATTCAAAATCAATCTCCCAAAGTTTCATAGTCCAGATAATTGAGAAAAGGCAGGTAAATGACGTTGACTTGCAACTTTTTACCCTCTAAAGATGAGCACAAACGTTAAACCGTTTATGATAGAGACGAGCTGTAAACTGCATCTGAATCATGAGTTTGTCTGCTTTCCGAGGGTCCTTGAATGGTGCCTCTATCACAACAAAGGACCATATGGGGTCTGTGTAATCACGTAATACGGGAACAGACGCTAAACCGAGCGAAGCATCGATGCAACGTTTGCACATGTTTTACAAAACATCAACAAAACATTATAACTTCTGAACTGTTTATGATAGAAACAACACCTGAATCGTGAGATTCTTTGCCTCTATGGCAACAAGGGACTGTATAAGATGCGTGTAATCACGTGGTACAGGAACAGACGTCAGAGTCACGGAAGTGAGATATTCCTCCACTGGCCTTAAAAAGCAATTTTCTCGGGTTTTCAATCGGAAAAAAATAGTGGAAGACCATAATTCAATGAGCCATATTTTGAAAACCATCCAATGTATGAATTTGACGAGGGTATCATTTTAAAGATTATTTTCTCCGCTTTCCATTGATACCAAAATCTCAATTTTGAAATTTGGGTCACTGTGACTCAGATCACATTTGGTTCGGTGAAACTGCCCCTGTCCCCGCTCCATTGGTTGATTTTGACAGTAAACCCACCCCACCCCCCCTCCTCTCAGGTGTGTGGAAGCCCAGATATCCCGCTCCACCTGCTGAAGTCAGTGGCCACCTACAAAGGGGTGGAGCCTACAGCGCCGCTCATCCAGTGGTTCTGGGAAGTGATGGAGTCCTTCTCCAACACAGAGAGGTCTCTGTTCCTGAGGTTCGTCTGGGGTCGCACACGTCTGCCGCGCACAATCGCCGACTTCCGTGGCCGGGATTTCGTTGTACAGGTGAGTCGTAGAAAATTGACACAGGAGTCACTTGACATTTTGGGGAAATGTGGTTTGTTTTCTTGCTGCAAACTCACTCATGTTCTGAATACGAAACTGGAGCTAAGGGCTGGTGAGCTTAGCTTGGAAACAGGCAACTGGAGACTCCTAGTGATGGGATCACAGCAGCTGGGATGTCTGTCAATGTGCTGATGCTCCGCCCTGTGACTACTCTGTTATCACTTTATTACTACATGTGCACTTGTTACTCATCCACAGTTATACAGGGTGAAAACACTACCAGACACTGTGCTGGGCTATTTCTTGACCCAAGGCAGCGACCTCATGGAGTTCGGTTGAATCGCCTTTACTGCAACATCAATGGCCACTCTGTGCTCCTTTGCTCCATTTGATTTTTTGTGTGTATGGGATGTATGCTCATGCACAGGGAGCAGGTCATTATGGTTTAATTGAATTAATGACATTAAAGTGAACCACCTGCTATTTGCCGAAGTATTGTTTTAAAAATAATTGTATTGCTTCTCTGTAAAAATAGCCTGTCATATTCTACTGCCGGAGGTGGTTGCATAGCAACACACACCTCAGGATTAGCATATCTAGTGTTATTATTCACATTGAGCTGAGAATTTCTATTGATGAAAAAGTGAGACAAGGTGAATGAGACTTGTTTGGGAATACTGATGTTGATATTTTTGTCTTCCGTGTTTCCTTTTCGGGCTTTACCTGTTGACACATCTGGAAACACAATTATTGCTAATGTAACAGCTGGTCAAGGATTTCACTATTATCACTGCCGCTCATTACTCAGGTTAATATGTTGCTCCACTTGTTTGGAAGTGGAGCAAGTTGGAGTCCAGTTGGAGTCCAGTAGCTCCTCAGGCTGCCCTCACATCTGTGCCCAGTCACACACACAAACACACATACTCTCCTGATTCTGAGATCAGCCTGAAAGAGGAGGGGGACAGCTGTGCTCCTCACGCTGTGATTGGTGCACCTCCTTGAAAGGCCAGCTGCCTGGCTGATTCTGGGGTAACACAACAGCTCCAGGAAACTGTGCTCATGAGATTATTACCACGCTGCTCTGTGCAGGAGGGCAAAGAGATAGAGATACCTTTTTAAGCTGGGCAGTTTGGATTGCCCCACCCCCCATTCCCCATGGTGATCAGATGAAATAGAGAGGGCCAAGGACCCCAGAATTGACACAAATTAGACCACGGACCCACATTGGACAGAACACCAGAAATACACAAATATTTATTCTGAGATTGAATAACCTTTCTCCAAAAAAGTTTTTAAACATTCTAGAAAAAAATGTGAAATTTCAACAACAAAATTTTTTTTTTTAAAGTGGTAAAACTTTCTCAAAAACTTAAAAAATTCTAGAAAAAAGAGGTAAAATTTAAAGAAAAAGTTGGGGACCCCCTTGAACCTTCACAAGGACCCCACTTTGAGAACCATTGTTTTAAACTGTTTCTCTAAATGTGAAGTTATTTGTTTTATAGACTCTAATGTCAGCTTTCTCACTCTTTACTCCCTGCTCCAGGTTCTGGATAAGTACAACCCCCCTGACCACTTCCTGCCAGAGTCCTACACCTGCTTCTTCCTGCTCAAGCTGCCCAGGTACTCGTGCAAACAGGTGCTGGAGGAGAAACTGAAATACGCCATCCACTTCTGCAAGTCCATCGACACCGACGACTACGCCCGCATCGCCCTGTCCGGCGAGCCCGCCGCTGACGACAGCAGCGAGGACTCGGACAACGAGGACGCCGACTCGTTCGCCTCGGACTCCACCCAGGACTACCTGACGGGACACTGAACTGTGACCTTCACAGAGGGACAAGTTGAAGAAGAGCCACAGAGAGACTGCGTTGAACACAGCTATTCAAACACACATTCATACAGGCATTCTACTAAGACACAAACGTCTGTGGGGGAAAAATGTGCAATGAGCTTTAAAAGCATTATAAGCTAAAGAGAGGAACAAACACAGGTTTGCTCTGATTTAGTTTCTTTAAAATAAAGTGGGGTGATCAGCTGCACATGTGATAGTTGTGTTACATGGGAATAATGTATATTATTACAGAGTTTAAAAAAAAAAAGGCTCCAGCCTAGCACTGTGGTAGATTTCTCCCCTTGGTTTGTGTGAATTACCTGCCCCTAGTTTGTATATAGAAATTAATGTGTGACAAAACAGTAGTATTACTTTGTTTCTTGGTAATAGCCATGTTTATTTATATATATAAATATATATAAAAAAACAACCATTTTTAACTTGAAAAGATCAGTGTTTCTCACTCGGCTCGCGTCGGTCAGAGCCCACTGAAGGGTCATTTTACGATTCCTGTATTTACCCCCTCCCTTCACCATGTTTGTGCACTGTCTCCTTAAAGAATGTATATAATATGATTGTGCCATGTATCCACAGGTCTCATTCCTGCATATTAAATGTTAATACTTTTCTGTTATTAAATAAAAGAGAAAAAGACTGAAAACCTGTTTGTTGTGTTTTGTTAAACCCAGGGAATTTTTTTTGTTTAGCTGTGATTTTGTGTGTATGTGTGTGTCTTTTAATTTTCTGTCTGCCTGCTAAACAACCAGTAGCGCATCAGCAACACAAATTGATACAAGGAGTGTTTGAAATAATTTCAGAATGACATCCATTTCCTGGATTTTGTTCCCCATAAATCTTTGTCAGACATTGCAGTCTGGATTAAGGTTATTCTGTAAATGTAATGCTTTTGGAAAGGGTTAAGAGGTGGATCTCATGAAGCCATTGGATGTCATTTCTCCAAACTAGGTCAGAGATTCATGTGAGTTTTCTTCTGTCTTTTCTTCTTTCTCTGAATATAATGGTGCTAGAGGTTGCAGCAGGACAATGGTGGAGTGTTGCTGTGATACTGGACATCACTGTTAACTCTGTAGCTCTATAGGATTAAAGAAATCTCCCACAATACCCCCTGCAGTGTGCTGCTGTCAGCTGTGCCTGAGCATCATGAGGGGCTGTGCCTCCCTCGTGCTGGGAGAAAACGTGGCATGGTGCAGGGAATCTTGAGACCTACTCACAGACTCCACTACACATTCCTCTTGGTGTCTCTGCCTGTAGTAAATTACCCCCGGTGTGTGTGCGTGTGTGTCTACATTCGCCTCATATATTCATGCATAGCTCAGTGTGGTTCAAAGGCATGAGAAAAAAAAAACCCTTCTGTTTTATGAAGGCTTGGTTTGGCTTAAAATTCATTAGCATTCTTCGTGGACTTAGTGGTTTTTTTCAGTAATAACCACAGAGTACATTATACTGGTGGGAGTCAGGTGCTCTTCAATACAGTCCAGACCAGAGTCGGGGAGCGAGGAGGGTGGAGACTAGGAATCAGCAGTCTCCTTCAGTTGCATGGCTGTGTGTAACTGTTATGTGTTATATACCTGTTACATAAACTAGTCTGCAACAGTGCAGGAAAGTGGTGAGTGGGTGTGCTAATCTTGCATCACAATGCTTACATATGTTCTACCAGTTGGTGTATTCCAATATTTCTCATTTATAACCAATCCTCTTGACCCTGTTTCAACAGTTTCTGGCCACGACTACAACAGTCTGTGTAGTTAGTGTGCCTTTCGTCCTGTTTTTAAAGTGGACAGGGCTCAGTTAGAAAAAGATGACGTCATGGCAATTGAAGGTTATGGGAGGGTTTCTCAAGTTGTAACTAGAACTGAGTCTGATGAATCCTCTCAGTTGTGGGTTCAGTTTCACAGAGATGTTTCAGACTGGCCCGTGGTGTTGGCAGGCCTGTCGCTGTGGGTGGGGCCTTTAGGGGCACGGCCTGCCCACCGACCTCGTAGTGCCCACCCGTTGGCTACCATAGGCTATAGCTTGTCATTTAAATTCTTTATAGCCAACATCATTTTTTATTTTCTGTAAAAAGCCAATAAAGATAGTACAGTACCTTCATATCTCTTATAAATAAAGACAGTAAAACAGAAAAGTAATGGTGTTCCTTTTCGGGCTTTACCTGTTGACACATCTGGAAACACAATTATTTCTAATGTAACAGCTGGTCAAGGATTTCACCATTATCACTCCCCCCCCTCATTACTCAGGTTAATATGTTGCTCCCCTTCTTCCTGTCTGTCGTGGTTGGAGTCCAGTATCTCTTCAGGCTGCCCTCTCAGTTGTGCACAAATACAACTATCAGTCGCATTATGAAAACACTATTTAATTTTCTAATAATTGTGCAACCTGCCTGAGGTAAACAGAGTTGAGTCATTTAGAGAACCTGTTTTTGTACTTCATTTAAAACAAACTTCACCTCTGAACAAAATATATCCAGCAATTTTTTTTTTATCTCTCATTAAATGTATATGTTGTTTACAGTTGAATTGTAAAGAAACATTACTATATAATATAATATAATATAATATAATATAATATAATATAATATAATATAATATAATATAATATAATATAATATAATATAATATAATATAATATAATATAATTATTATATTATATTATATTATATTATTATTATTATAATTATATTATATTATATATTAGGAGATTTCATGGCAGTGTTGTTCTGCCACTCTGCCACTCTGGTCCAGTCTGAAATATCCCAATAACAACTGGGGACTGATACATTTGATCCATATTCTGTCATGTCTTCTGTATGTTCTCCATAAGTTTAGTGACAATCACTTTGTAGTGTCTTCTTCTTCCTGCCCTGTTTCTAGCTGTGTCCATGTCTCTCAACCCCTGTCTGTTTAGTCAGTGTGCTCCCTCCTGTGTTTGCTGGTTTGTGTTATCATTTCGTTTGTTCTTTCTCCAGCGTGTGTGTGTCTCCTCTGTGTTGTCCCTGTTGGTGAGTTTTTGGTTTCTTCTTCTTGTGTTGTCTGATTTATGTTTGGTTTATTGAAAACCTATTGAACTTCCTATTTGTGCAATCTTGGATTCCCATCAGTTGACCTTTCTGTTGGATTTCCTTTGCTGGACTGCTGGAGACCTATTTTGTGTTTTTTTTTTTTTTCTTTTCTTGACAAACTACTTTTGTTACCTGTTTACTGATGGCTTTGTGTCTGCACTGGGGTCCACTTCTTCCTGAACCTTAGTGTGCTAACATGCTGAATTACACAGAAAACATTATAGCTATAGTATATCCTGAACATGAGTTAGCATGCTGTTTGTTTGTACCTCAAAGCAAAGCATTGCCGAGGCTCAGAGGCCTCACATAGCTGCTAGAATGGTTGTAGTCATTTGTTTTTAATGTTGTTAAATGTACATTTATTTAGTCTTTTTTTCATGGTCTTTAAAAACTGCCTTTTAGAGTCGAGGTAGCCAACCTCTAATGCACCCGAAATATCCTCGGTCTCATCCCCCATCCCACCATTCAAAGTCACTCTCAGCCTTTCCAGGAATTAATACTGATTAGACACGGCTCACCAGTCTTCATCGGCCCAGCCACAACCATGCACACTTTGATCATGTACGATTGAGGGAGGTTACAGCCTCAAAGTCTAAATCTGAGCTTCAGTTTCCTGAAAAAGGAGACACATTCCTGTGAGAAACGGCAGCATTCTATGGCACCGATACAATGGAGAAGAAAGACCAGGAGAGTCTGTCTGAAAGTTTGCAGACATCACACTTTTGTCCACCTCCCACATGCAGTCACATGCTGCTGCAGAGAGCTGCCCTCCCCAGTCTGTCTGTCTGTGTCTCCGTCAGCCTGTGTGTCTGTGCAGTGGCCTGAGACTCTTCTGCTGATGTATTTAACATTAATGGTGCTCATTGTTAGTTGTTGCCTTAAGATGAAAGTAGTACTGTTATTTTTATGTTGTAATGAAGGACAGAAAATGGAGACACCTTTTACAAGACAGTATTTCAGTGCATTTTTACGCACACATGTATGATCTCTATCTCGTTCCATTAACACGAGACCACATGAGTAAATGAATGCAGTCACTTGTGGTGATGAATTATCACCTGACTCCTCAGTCCTCCTCAGCTCCATGGAGCTCTGCAATGCAGCATCTTTCATCTCATTGTTCTGGTGAGACGAGCCACAGCGTTACTGTGCGTGTGCTTCACTCTCACTGCCAGTGAGTTTATCGGAGCCTAATCCCTGAAACAGCAGCCTGCTGAGGCCGGAAACCAGGCTGATGAGACCAGTGAGAGTTAAAGGTTGGAGAGAAGATAAAATTATCTGGAGAAGCAGCTGCAGTTTTAAAGGCATAGTTCAACATTTGGGCAAATTGACCCCATAATCTCTAGTTTTAGGAGTAGGTTTGTTACCTTTAATTGTCGGTGCAAGCTATTTTTTAGAACAGCTGCTCAGAGCTACGCTAGCGGTATTGCATGAATTTACCTCTAAAACAACTCTGTCTGGTAATGTTCCGTTATTATCTCATAGCGTGGTGAATGTGCAGGTCACAACTCGTCCACCAGAGTGTTTTGGAGTTGTTGGATTGTGTATTTGATGAGTTTGATGAGGGAAACCAAGAAATCCCATGAGCCTCCTTAGCGTAGCTCTGAGCAGCTCACGGCTCTGCTCCGCCGTTCTAAAAATAGCTTGCACCGAAAATTAAAGGTAACGAACCTACTCCTAAGACTATAGGGATCATGGCAATGGGCCATTTTGCTAAAATGTTTAGTTTTTTTTTTTGGCTTTTTTGCCTTTATTTGATAGCACATAGTGAGATAGACAGGAGGGGGGGGGGGGGCAGAGAGAGGGGGAATGACATGCAGGAAAGGTCTGCCCGACACGGGATTCGAACCGGGGATGCCTGCGTTTGAGGACTATAGCCTCTACATGGGGCAGCCGCTCTACCCACTGTGCCACGCACCGCCCCCAGTTTGCTAAAATGTTGAACTATCCCTTTCACAAAATGACGTGAACAGCAGAGATGTATAAGGCTCCTGCTGACTGTCCTCAGCCTGAGGATCAGGCTCTGACCTCTGTAGAGGGAATAAAGATCACATCAGTCTGTCATCATCACATGGCTCTGTCCCATATTTTCTGTATGTCCGTCCTGTGTGTGTCCGGTCTTGGACCAGTGCCACTGATCGACTGCTGCTTTTTTCATACAAAGGAACCAGGCAGCTCCTTGCACCCTGAAGGATCAGAGGATCAGAGGAGCAGGACTTCAGGCCTCAGGAGCTTTCTATCAAAAAATTCATGCCAGCAGCTACTGGGAAGCTTAAACTAATTGACCCATAACCCGTCACTGCACTGTCCCAAGGATAAGCAGTTCAGCCTCTAAGGTGGTGGCTCATTTTCAGAGGGATCAGACACTAACATCTAAATTCTTTTGTGTCTTGTCAAAAGAGCGGAACAGTCGACAGAAATCTGGCTCAATAAGACTCAGAAAACCTCTGACAGCTCTAAACCAGCTGCTCATTATTGTAGAGGCCCAGTTTCCTTTACCATACTTACACCTTAAGAAGGTTTAGAGACTTCAGAGATGGGATTTGTTCTTATAAAAATGTTTCTTAAGCATGATTAGTATGATAAACCCACCAGTGCTCTGCAGGCGGACTTGAACTTTCCTCATGAAAGCTGTTCATCAGCTCACTTTCTAAGGCTTGGGGGACGTTTTGTTTTGCTTTGAGATGTTTCCCTCACGCTGCAGCTGGAGCTCGCCTGTGACCGGTTGGTGCCAGAGCTCTGATAAATTGCTGGTGCTGGTGGCTCGGGCCCTCGCCTATTGTTGCTCTCATAATGGTTGGTTAGCTCTCTGCTGAGCCAGAGAGGTGGCTACGTTGGTGGCACATGATCCCACTGGTCTACAGTAGAGAGAGGGAGAGTGACTGCAGCCTGCAGCCTGCAGCTCTGTAATGAAGGCAGCAGCTGATCCTCACCAGTCTGATGAGGAGTGTGATGATCACAGCTCAGGCTCAGATGAAAAGCAGCTGAGTGCTGCCTCAGCTTTCCACTATAAATCATGAACTTCATCAGCAGGTGAATATGACCAGTTATAGATGTTCAAATTTCTTTTTTAAATTCGATTTTGGCTGATTAAAATATAAAGTCATCTCTCAACATCTGCATGCATCTGGTCAGACTACATTTACCAATGACGACCCATCTACCTTTGCAGTTCCTGTTGCTTCAAAGTTTAACAACATATCATGTGGGAATACAATTTTTATTAGGTTTTAGGTTAAAACAAGCAACATCTTTATTAGAAATGTTGTATTACAACAGACTTCTGCCTCCTAATGATTCAGTTTTTCAAAATATATTATGCACATCGGTTCTGGTGACTGGTAAGACAGTGAGTCATCAGCAAGTTGTTGCGTTTGACATAAACATATAATATACTAGTGTAGTATTGTAAAATGCTGCTGTAATGTATCTCAGGACAGACATGTCTCCTGATCGATGATAAATGAATTCACCACAAGATGCTTCATTACAAACTTACTGCCGGATAGAACCGCAGTGGGAGCCTGTGAGGGTCAAAAAGATGCGTTGCTCTTGGGAGCATGATTCTTGATTACTATAAACATCCAGTCTTATACTCAATGTATCTGTAAATACAAAGACATTAACAGCTGTAGATACTGTAGATGACTGTCAGAGATCAGGGGCCATATTTATCAAGCTTCTTATAATGACTCTTAGAATAATTCTTTGCTGAAAGCTGCACTTTTTATCAAGTGTCTCACACTTTTAGTGAAGTGTAGGATCTTAAGTGTCAACAGTACGACGGTATGTGCCATAAACAGAATTTTAGATGAGAGGATAGGAATGACGAATTGCTGAATACAATCCCTTATCTAAGATTATAGAAATATCTCAGTGAAAAGTAAAATGGCCAATGGGAGTGTATATTCAGCTATTTTGACAATAATCTACAAAATACAAAATATATACATTGAGAATGAATCAAAAATAAATGTTTCCTACTCTTTCCAATACATTAATTCAGCGTTACATTGTTGCAATTTTCCAGTGGTGATCAAAGCATTGTGATGACCTTTAACCCTGATGGTCATGGTCCTGAGGTCATTGGTGATTCCCTCTAAGATGCTAAATGAATAAATACGGCCCCAGATGTCCTTCTTGTCCCCTGATGAAACTGTAAATCTGTGAATGTACCTGAGGATGACGCTGATGTCTGTCCTGTCTGCATCATATGACTTTGTTGGTATGAACTCGTTGTGTTTGTGCGTGTGTAAGTGAATGAGACTACCTCCATTCACAGGGAGTAACTCAGTCATCCAGGCCTCACAGACTCTCTAGTGACTCTAGTTAACGTCATTCAAAGCCCCTGGCTCACTCTCCTCTGTCCTGGTTGTACATGTGATTGCTCTGTTCTTCTTACTATATCTCACATCAGCCCACAAGACCAGTGTGCAGCCTCCCCCCCCGGACATCTTCTCTGTGCAGCTTTAATCTCCTGGTGTCTCAGGCAACAGTGAGTCCAGACCAGGTGACTGGAGCTGCTCAATGGGGAACTTTGTCTTTGCCCGGTTTTCCGAGAATGAAAGAAACAAAATGCTGCGATCGCTCGGCTGTGAGCACTATTTTGGGAAGGAGGGTTAATGGAAATATATTTTTTGTCACTGATTGTGTTCAGTTCACCGGACAGATAATTTTCACAGGGGGAAGGTTTTAGTGGTGGGAGTTTCTAATCACTTAGGTCCTGTTAGTCTGGTTCACTGAATTTTACTCATGGATGGCAGGATGTTAAAATCCTAATCTGCTCAGTTGTGTTGGGGTAAGGCAAATGTATTAAGAGATTAAATTAAAGATACAATCCCTGATTTTGTTGTAGCGCCTCCAAGTGCTACAGAGAGTTCCCAAATTTTACTGGCGAGTCACGGCTGTTTGAAATTTCACAGTTCACAGTTTTTGTTTGGATTCAATTTGTAGCTGAAAATTCACATTTTCTGGAGCGAAAGAAACAACAAAAACCAACAAAGAAAACATTTTGAAGTGAATCAGTGTTTTGGTGCTGGTGCATACACAGAAATAGGCTATAGCTGAGATTCAGAAATAGGGCTTCAGAGATAGTCTGGTGATTTTCACCTCCAGGGCGTTGGCCTTAAACATTAACTTTCTACTGTCAGGGACCATTTAATTGGCAACTAAGTAGAAACTATAACAATGTCTGAGGCACCTTTATAGGTCACAAATAATCTCTGAGACTTTTTTTTAGGAGTTTTCACAATGTCTTCCTGACCCTCTGACCTCCTGCTAAGTCTGTCTTAACCCTGCATAAAGCCCCACAGACACTTGATGACCCCCACATTCAACTTGCACTTGCAGAAGACTACACATCTTTTAGAGGGTTTTTTCTATTAAATTAAATTAATTTTATTTTATTTTATTTAGTTAATTTAATTTAATTTAATTTATTTTATTTACTTTTAAGTATTTTTTGGGGGGGCTTTTTAGGCCTTTAATGGATAGGATATTAAAAAGACAGGAAATGGGGAGACAGAGAAAGGGGGAATGACATGCAACAGCAGTGGAATCAAACCAGGGTCTCTGCATATGGGATATCTATCTATCTATCTATCTATCTATCTATCTATCTATCTATCTATCTATCTATCTATCTATCTATCTATCTATCTATCTATCTATCTATCTATCTATCTATCTATCTATCTATCTATCTATCTATCTATCTATCTATCTCTCTGTAAATAACATTGAGAATGATTATGCAGAGAGGATAATAAAAGTGGATAATGACAGAGAGGGGAATAGTAGATAAATTCCTGGGAGTTTCAGTTTTCTTTGAAAAGTCTCTGTCTCTGACCTGTCTGACCTTTCTACACCTTAAATCTGTGGAGCTTATTCAGCCCGGCTCATTTGACAGCTCTCCTGCCCAGAAAAATCAACATCAATGTCAAATGACAAAAGATGACATTGATGCACTAGAAGTGGCACACTGTTACAATGTTATTACATTGATTATATTGCAAATAAAGAACATCAGCCCCTGTAAACATGCTGAACAAATCCATTAACTTGCATTTATTTGGCTGAGGAAGCACTCTTTTCCCTGGTGGATTTGCAGTCAGGGGGCTGGGCTGGTGGTGGGGAGGAGGTGGATAAGCAGAAAGGGGAGTTTGGTTGTAAAAAAAAAAAAAAAGGGGGAGCGAGTGATTGAATATGGGAAAGTTTTCTGTTAAGCTGCTATTAGTGGAGGGAAAGTTGTGCCACTCCCCCTCCTCACCAACTCCTCAGCTCCTCCAGCCCCGGACGGCTCAGGAACATCTCCCTCCTTTGCTGGGGAGCACAGCAGAGAGCAAGAAACACCTCGGCCTCTCTGGTCCTCCAACACCACACTGTGCTCACAAACAACACCAAAAAGCAAAGGGAGTCGCTCCCAGCATCTGCAGCACGCCTTTACTGGATTGTCAGCGTCAATCACTGTTGGACCTTCATCATTTAACATCACAAACTTTATCGTCATCATCACCTCTACTTTCATCATCGTTGTCCTTGTCTTCATCATTCCTCTGATTGTCATTTTCATCTTAAACAGCTACTACTAAGGTAAGTTTTCTGACGTTCAGCTTTGTCTTATTCAATTTGTCGCCAAAATAAAAGCTTCATTTATTTCGTAAGTTCTCACCTGACATTTGCCTCAGCTCCTTTGCATTCTGGGCAGAGTGGATTTACAGCACTGTGCAACACTAGTGGGCTTTGTTTTAGTGGGTTTAGGCATTAAATCCTAACACTGTGTTGTACAGTAACACTGTGGCTTTATAAAAGTCCCTTTCATTCCACTAATATATGGAAATTGGTAAGTGATAAATCTTGTAATTTTTGATCTTGAAAATTGAAAAGAAAAATCTGTGAAAATATGGCAAAAAGCTGCCATGTATATACTGTAATGATTCTGTTATGGTCGTGTATGTGGTTGTGGTCATTCACAGTTGTAACTTCCTCTCATACATTTCTTGACAGATGTTCATCTTGATTTCTTAATTGCTGTGAACAAGGAAGGAAAAATTAAGAAAGCTAGTTTGTCTTTGTCGTCACACACGGCCCACGGGCAGTATGTCATATCAAAGGGATCATTCTTCTCACAGATGAGGCACATCACATGCATTGGACAAGGATGTTATGTGAGGCAAAATTCAGCTAAATGACATCAGTCAACTCTGACATTATCTTAAATGCCAACAAATGCATTTCTATATCTTTGAATAACTTGTTCTTTGTCTCTGATGGCGATAAATGAGAATAAGTAAATCATAATGCATGCATCACAGTGCGCTGTTTGATAGATGGTGCAATTTCAACTTTTAAACTGCTCTAATCAACATTTTGATATTAAAGGCGAGAGGGTTTGCTCCAACTGATCTTTTTTTCCTGGAAACCTCGCTGCAAATTGCCCCGAGGCTCAGTTATTCAACCCTGTACTGTATCCTGACAGGACTGTAGTCTAACCCTCTCAAAGAGTTATTATTGCAGAAAGCTCACACGTCACATGTGAGTTCCTGTTGCCTTTCATGTGAGCAATAATCCCATCGAATTCATGCAGCCTTTGTGTTGATGAGGACCACATGTCTGCAGGAGCTGACCTCATACACTGACCTCACGCTGTGTTTTACAGGCACCTAGAATCACTCAGCTGCTCTAATGTGTGTTGACTCTCCTCTGTGTTTCTGTAGCAAGACAAGGGCCGGATTTACATTACAAAGGATTTCAGTTTAAAAATCAAGTTGGATGGCTTATTCATTACGTACTGTATAGTTCATACTGTAAGAGAATAAAAGTGTAAATGCCAACCACCACTATACTCTGTGTGAAGGCTTTAATTCAATACTTAATTTTGTAATTGTGTGAAAAGTTACAAAAGCCAACAAATTGTTGATTGGGTGAGTCTTAAAATCTTAAATCACTAATTAGTGATTTACATAAAGCAGCTTTTAAAGCTGCTATACCAAATATTTTCATATCAGCAATGGATCACCTGACTCCCTGTCTGTGCATGGCATCGTTCATTTTTGCTTTTCCAGCCCACAGCTTTACTGTTTTGGTTCACTCTAATTGCTCTCACATTGTTAGCAGCAGCAGCTGTTTCCAGCTGTACACGACCTTCTCAGTTTCAAATGGCAGACAGACACTAATTCTGGTAGATTCCCCTCGGGAGTGCGTGGGGGACAAAACTGGGATAAAAGCAGAGTGAACTTTGAACAGAAATACAATGACAAATGAACAGTGTTACTTTTCGAAGCGTAATTCAGCTACTGCTTACCTAACATGTTAGCCAATATCAACATCATACGTCAGTATTGTGTTCACTGCCCCCAGGTGGCTGGAAATTATATTTGTGACTATAACATGAAACTCTGCTTCCTTGTCCCTTCCAGTGGCCTCACCATGTATTTGGAAAACAAAAGCAACCTGGAGATTGAGATGTCTCAGACCTCGGCCCCGGGCCATCCGGGCAGGAGCGGCCTGAGGTCACCAGAGGCCGTCGCAGGAAACTTTGGGGAGCTGCGTCTCCTGCAGGGCATCTCAGAGAGGAGAGAGACTCAGAAGCTGCAGCAGTCTGCGGTGCTACCCTCAGGACAGTGCGTCATCCACGCCGAGGGCTTCGTCCCTGTACGACAGGAGGACGGGTATGACTGCTGCATGTGTTTCTGCTCTCTAATAGTGCTCTACTGACAAGATGTTTACTGGACTAGTATCTTTTCAAACATTATTAGAGGGAAAGCTGCTTTAGAGACACTAACTGCTCAGACTGAATGTCAGTGGGTCACAAGGCCAAGTGGCAGCCTAGAAAACTAAAGAAACAAATAACTAAATATTTTTTACCCAAACTGCTACTACTTCCTGCTGATAATGTAAATATATGACATGCACTGTGACTGCTCAGGTGCTGTGGTTTTTACTGCTTGGACTGTTTTTACCATGTTCATGGTGATGAAGGAACAGAGTGCAACAGCGAGGCTGTGGAATTAATTGTAAAATACATTTCATTGTTAGTTTTGGTCTTTTAATAAGATTTATTAACAATTGGTTGATTCTAATATATTTTCATGTGCAGCCCCCTCATGTCTGTGCTGTGTGCTGGAGATCATATACGTAGTTTTAGATAAACCTATAGGGAATTAGTATTATTCATTCTTTTAAACCTTAAATCTCTGGTAATCTTGGTAATGTCTGCTGTGAGGTCAGTTAATGCATGTTTAATGTTTGTGTTCATTGTCCAAAGCCCTACTGTCTGCAGTCTACAGGTTTTTACTCATGTGCTAGTTAAGGGATTAGCCCTCATTCTCTCTTGTCACTGGGTTACCCACACGTGCAGAATCATATTAACACAGGTCATAGTGGTCAAATCTTCCAGGGAATGTATGAACACATGTGGAAAACACTGAACATTCACACACAGACAGACTTAAGTGTGGGTGTGTGGCTGTGGGTGTGTATCTCAGTCACTCAAGGGGCTGCTAAGCTCAAGCCCATGGCCGTGATGTCATTGCGATTTAACTGAAGAGTTTTTTGCTTCATGAGTTGAGTCAAGTTGCACGTGTACACGGCTGGTTGGTGTGTGTCTTCTGCACGGCCTTGTCCGCTGATCCAGTGACTTTTCCGTAGTAGAGTGATGCCCAAGTTCTCAAGGCTCATTGATGCCACATAACTGTTTCTGTACAACAGCTAGGCTCTGTGACATAGGAAATACTAGTGTGTGGTCATTGTTCATTTTTTTTTTTTTTAAATTTTGATTAGGATTTGTTAACAATAACAAAATTATAATATATCTTTATGATCAGCCTCCTTATGCCAGCTCAAACTGATGTAAGTAGTAATAGAGTAGACTAACCTAATGAATTTATTTTGTTTCTATTTCTACCAAATATTTAACCCCAAATCTTAGAATATGAATCTAAAATCTTAAATTCCTCACAAAAAAATGCATGGTGGATTGGTGTTGGCTCGTATCTGTTTCTCTTGCAAAACAAAGCTCACTGCCACTGAGGCTACCTGATTAAACAATGGAGAGGGAAAGATTATGCCACACCAAGCACTGATCCCAGACTTTGAGTTTGTCTATAAGGCTGCTCTAATCAATGCCTATATGCAAGATCAATGTTTTATATTGAAAGAGCTTTCAATGACTACTTGTATGTGTGTCACGAACACGTATTTTCCATCTGAGGCTGTTGCGCCACTAAAGGCTATTGATTGTCTTATAGGGTATTAGAGCTCATTGTTTTGGTTTCACCAGGTGGTTTCTGCTGTGAAGTCAGTTTAATGTTTTGTGTTCAAAGCCCTATGCTGACAGTCTACAGGTTTTACTCATGTGCTATCTGAGGGATTAGCCCTCATTCCCTCTTGTCACCGGGTTTTCAGGAATACTGAGACGACATCATAGTAACAAACGTGAGCCACAGCCACACGTGCAGAAGCATATTAACACAGGTCATAGTGGTCAAATCTTCCAGGGAATGTATGAACACATGTGGAAAACACTGAGCATTCACACACAGACAGACTTAAGTGTGGGTGTGTGGCTGTGGGTGTGTATCTCAGTCACTCAAGGGTCTGCTAAGCTCAAACCTGTGGTCGTGACGTCATTGGGATTAAACCGGAGACTTTTTTGCTTCATGAGTTCAGTCAAAGTTGCACATGACAGAGAGTGTACTACGCCTGGTTGGTGTGTGTCTTCTGCACGGTCTTGTCTGTTCCTTTATATCTGATTCAGTGACTTTTCTGTAGCCTACTTCTAGATTAACGCCTGAGTTTCTGCAGATAAAACGTAGAAAGACCCTTGGCACACACAAAGCAACTAGATGACCCTGCAGATCAAATAAATGATAGTAGACATGGCTTCAACAATTGAACAAAACATATTTTACATAAATGTTCACAAACAATTGAATACATTATTAAAACTGGTTAAAGGTAGTTAGAATAACAGATGGGAAATAACAGGTTCTCAAGTAAAACATGTTCCCACCTGTGTAATAAATGCTTTGAGGAAACACCACTGCTAAAAATCTGTCAAATCAACATGGTTGCATCTGATATGTTGACAATACTTTGCTCATACCTCAGTAGAAAGAAAACTGAAGTGGTGGTGGCCTTCAGGTTGTCTGTCTGGCATTGAAGGACCACGTTTTTAAAGGTCACTTGGAGAGAATGACTAAACCAATGTTTGTAATAAAGACTTGCAGCAGTGATTTGAAAATAGCTGAAAATAATTGGGGGCAATAAAGAAACACAATCTGCCTCAGAATTGGATATAGAGATTTTCTTGTAATGAGAATTTTCTTTTCACACACAGTTCAATTGTTGTATTTTGAGGTTAATATCTCTCTCAGTGGTTTACGAGCTTTTAGCTTTGCTCTGCCTTCACAGCCTGTAACTGTACAGCAAACAGACAATGTGGAAGACAAGCTGGTGTACAAAACAGAGAATTGAGCTGAATGAACATTTTTTTGTCTCAGAAAAAAGACTGAATATTTGGTTAGTGGTCAGATACCATGTATCTATCTACTGCATGAATATTTAAACTATGTGAACACCTTCCTAACACATTCACTTTATGCATTTAAAAGGTGTTATGTTGTGTCTAAGTGGCTGAAAAACAAAATCAAATTGTGTGTCCTGATGAGACCACTATGCGATTTCTTCCAATTTAAGCTTCAGTGTGTTTTCTGTCTGGGCTAAATATCCTTTTAAGACTCCTCTGTGAAGTGCAATATCCCTGCCAAGTCCCATCCAGACTAGGGGACAGGATCAGACTTGTGTCAGGGAAAGAAGAAGGGAGAAAACATTTGTAGACATGCAGTAAATCTCTTTATAGTTGTATAAGAGTATTGGAGAGGATTAAGGCGGCAATCTACTCCTTTATCCAACACCCTTTATACATCCACTGATTCAAAGCATCCTACTGCCGGCTGTTTGCAACATGTTTGGTAACGCCTGCCCGACTTATAAGATAACAGCAAAAACAACTGTCAGTGTCACATGAATTACTGAGTTATCACCTGTGAGAAAAGGATTAACTAAAAAATAGTGAAGATGCAACACAACTAGTTTCTTCACAAAACAATAATCAGACAGAATGTTTTTTAAAAATGTATTAGGCTTTATAAAGCAGAAATGAAAACAGCAGCAGTGTTGAGAAAATGCTCAGTGTGTTTAAGCACTCAACCCCTTCGTTAGGCAGAGAGCAAAAGCCCCTCAAGATTATAAGATTAGCCAAGGAAGGACCTTTCATTTTCGGAAAGTTCTCCATCTAACAGTTTTGGCTCACAGAGTTGGTACAACATTACATAACGATTCCTGGGACGTCTACTGTTGTCAGAGTAATTTAACATAGATGTGATGAAATGAATTTGTGATTTTTTAAAGGTAAAATATGTAAACAAACATTTTCCAAGAAGTGCCCCTTTAATGTGTGTGGGCTGTTGGTTGAGACCCTGCTGTGATGGTCCTGAGGACAGCAGCCTGCAGCCTCCTCAGGGACACAGGGCAGCAGCAGGGTGACAAAAGACACTTTAATGATCTCCTCAGGTGTCAAGTCACCAGCTGCTCACCCACCTTTCTGCCACCTGCAGGTTACAAAAGGTCTGCTAGGCTGTTTTGACTGGTGATTGACAGTTGGTAGACTATGTGCCAGCTGAGGGCCTCACCACTGAGGTCAGAGTTCATGTAAGTGAAGTGTTTTTATGTTTTGGTAACTCTCTGTACTCTCTGTTGTATTTTCTTCCAGACACAATTTCAGCGTAGTTAATATTCTGAGAGGAAAAACTAATTCAGCCAACCTATCAGAGAGGTCGCCTCTGCTGAGATTCTCTCAAGATGACAGGTGAGTAATTTCTCATGCTTTACATTATATCTGATATGGAGCCCCAATGGTCCAATATTCAATAAATAGGAGATAAAAATACTAGTAATCATTTTTCATTTTTTAGAGGTTTGGTTCTTTTTCTTTTTCGTTGTTGTACTTTTTGCCTTAAATTGATTGGATAGTTGAGAGCCAAATGGAGAAGCAGAGAGAGGGGAAATGACTTGCAGCAAAGGGCCACCAGATTTGGGGATTCAAATCAGGGCCGGCTCAAAGACTGTAGCCTATCGGGCGCCTGCTCAACCCACTGAGCTGTATGGCGTATTGGCGCCCCTTATTATGCTCATTTTATAAATGTTCCCATGAGGCCGTCTATAATTATTCCATACTGTCATTCAAAAAAAATAAAACATCTTTCGTCACCAGTCACCGCACACTCTCAGCTCACAGCAGACAGCATGCTATCAGCCTGTCTGATTAAACTAACACGCTAACAACCGCTACCAGTTAGCCTATGTTAGCAACAACAATGCAACTTCACTTAACTATAAACAGCTATTATGAAGCAATACACAGGACAATGTATCTTAGTATAACTAACCTGTAGCACAAAGCTACATGATACCAGATAACTAACTAGCACAGTTAGTTTATGATCTTTGATTAGCTTTATGTTAATGGTAGCATTGAGCTGTTTTATTTAGAGTTCACACATTTTAGTTTTTATCAGGATTCTTTTTTTCTAAGATGTCTATAACGCTGATCAGAGAAACAGTTTTTCTATTTCCTTGCAAATTTAAGTCTGTCTCTGTAGCAATGTCTGTGTCTGCTGTAGGCATCAGCGTAAAAGTAACTAGCCTCAGTTGGATGCACACACGCACGCACGCATGCACACTTTTTTTTGCAGGCCTAAATAGAGCTAGTTTGACAGACTGGCTCAGCACAGATAGAAGGTCAGCTGTTTTTCATTCAGGTTATCTAGTGTCGCCTGATGGGTGTAGGCCTATCCCTTATTTTCTGAAACAAGGAGCTTATGCATGTCATTTTTTATATTTAATATGAAGGACCTGCTTACATGCTTGCAGTGTCATTTAATGAAACGATTCAACTTATAACATCAGTGTACATCTATTACATTTTGCTCAGTATTTTTAATTTAAGAGCTCACATCACAGCTGGTGTCCTTAATTCCAGTGTCTTGTTTCTGTCACAAACTATAGTGGTTGATGTCGATTGACAATGATTATTCAATTCCAGTATAACCTACATGACCCTACACGACCCAAGCTTTGCTGGAGGAGAGGAGCCCTGGGACAACAGTGCCCTGGACCTGGAGAGGAGGTATCGACTGGGCAGTGAGGTCACCAGCCTTTCCCTGTCCCGCTCCAGCTCCACAGAGAAGAATGACCCTCTGGACAACCTCAACCTCAACTTCAGACTCACCAGTAGTATCAAGTAAGAGAGGCTACAAGTTCCCAGGAGAGGAGCAGACTGATAGATTTTTTATGCTGGCAGTTTCCACCCTGTTTCCTTCCTTTTAACCACTTTTCATAAAAACATGTCTGCTCAAGACTCCTCCTATGTGAGTGTGGTGGTTCAAGAGTGATTTTACCTTTCTAAAGTTTTTATTTGAATATGTATGAAAGGCTTACAAGAAGTAAAATTATACAGTATTGAAGATTTTTTTTTCTTTTTTTTTTTTTACAAAAGTCTGGAGAAAATGCACATAGAGTGATGATTCAGACCACCTTCAAATGTAGGTCAACTAGTGTTCAGCGTACTACTGTCATACTGAATGCTGATCTATTTATATTCTACTTATCTTGTTTTGCAGATGCTGCTTCAAAGTCTCCAAAATTGCCACCATCTTCGCTATTGTTGTCCTGTGCAGTGTAAGTAGGACCTACCATATTATAGCACTGCTACATCCAACTCTGACAGCTTACCTTTCTACATAGTAGAGTACACATTTGCTGTATATTTTTATTCTACTTTTTTCAGACTCATATGTTGAATGTCTAATATGCTCAATGTGTTCTGCTTTCAGCTGTTCTTCAGCATGTATCCAGATCGGGACAACCCTTGGAGGATGTTGGCAGTCTCCCCCACAGACAGTTTCTGTATCCTTACTGCATTATTCTTGATGAACATTTGTAGCCTACTTCAGGTGATGTCATGAAGTTAGACACAAAAAGGTGTGCTGCAGGAGGAGCAACAGGTGTTTACTCAACACAGTCAAGACCAACATGACTACAAGAGCATACTGAGATAGAAAGGCAGAGGAAAATCAAGGGTCTTGTTCTGTCAACATATCTACATTTTCTCTTGACCATCCGTGTCCCTCAGCATTGAACCTGTCAGACTTTAGAGACAACGCCTTGCTGAGGCTTCAGGTGGGAGGACCTTTCGCAGGAGGGATGATCGACCTCGACACCCAGGAGTACATCCTGATCCAGGTGGAGCAGACTGAACAGCTGGGACAACGGAGGAGGAGGACTCAGCAGGTGAGAGCATCAGTGTGATAACTTCTGCTTCTTTGCAGAATCATGTGTGAAGTGTTGGTCTGTGAAAGACTAACTCATGTACTATTGTGCTGTGTGTGAACAGGTGATTCATAATTGGACCATTCCTCTACATGGTGAACGAAGTGACCAGATACTGGTGACAAAAACTTTCGAGATGGTCAGCAGGTACTCAGAACGCTGTATTATATATTCATTTAGGCAGCTTCTTTGAACTGTATGAAATCATTAGGAAGGATGAGGGACTTGGAGAAGGTGAAGATTATTACTGTAATTCTTAGTTTTGCTGGTAGACAGGAAGTCAGACTTCTTTTAAAAAGGAGAATAAAGGGAAAGCCTTTTATTTTTTCTCACTTCAAACTTAAATCCTCTTTGTCCACAGTGTTTTGAACTAAATAATAACTTATTGTAATATGATTAACATTTACCGCTGGTGAGCAGTCATTGGCTTTACAAATATTGGGCAAATTGATTGACAGTTCCCACACCAAATAAAATGAACTAAGAGGGCAAAGGTGCTATAATTCTTCAAATTCAATGTTTTGCAGCAGGTGAATTTTGGTGCTTAATGTCTTATCTTGCTCCATTATTGTTGATTGTAGTGTTAATTATAGTTTTATTCTAACGAGACAGACCTCAGACTTTCTTTTAAGGGGATTTGCATGCATCATCAAAGACAAAAATCCAAATCTGTTTTCTCCTGTTTCCTCCCCTGCACAGTGACCCCGTCGTCATCACGATTCAGGCCTTCCTGCAGGATAATGAAGTGGTGCCGCTCTCCATGACTCACCAGTCACTCTTCGTCAGTGTGGAGACACAGGTGGCCATTGCTGGAATGATCCTGGCTGGGGTCTATGTTCTCATCATCTTTGAGGTAATGGTCCGTGATGCTCGAGCTTTGCTGCGGACGATGAACATTTGTATTCAATTTCTCCTGCACAGTGGGGAATGTGCAACACGACTGAATACAGAACTCAGAAGTCCAGTGGTTATGCGAATTCCGGCTCACTGACACACTTTCATAACAGACTGGTACACTTGAGTCAATGAGCCATTGTTCATGTTATTAATTATTACACATGTGACCATGACAAGCCAAAATAAATGTGGTACACTTCAAAAGTCAACACATTTTTGTATGACTTTTTAAAAAGCTAGTGTTACAGGCTATTGTAGGCTATTAGAGAACAACACCACTGTCAAACTTCAACTTGTATCTTAATTTAATCCTTACCTCTTCTGCAAAAATGTTTCCTCTTACAAAGTCATGACAAAATAGTTTGTGAGAGTACAAGTACACTACTAAGTATAACTGCAATGAGCTGCTAAAGGTGGACTTGTGAGTAGTTTTTGTTTCAGCCTCTCCCACTCTAGCACGGCACATACTACACATCTGTAATTTTCATTTATTCCAGTCAGTGTTTGGTTTTGATTAGACAAATTAATCTCCCTAAACTGTGTTGGCCGGGGTCAACACTATGATTTCAAAGTCAAACAGTGAGAGATGACATCTCCACTGCCATTTGACGGGTCTGTTTGCAGAGGCTGTAATTGAAAATGAGGGATTGACATGACAGTAGGAGACCATACAGACCATATGGTTATTCAGACAGCAGCATGTCACCTGACCTCTGTCTCTTCTCTTCCTGTCAGTGTCTAAATTCTCTTCAGATTAGATTTATTGTGCACAATTAAACTTTAGGCTGAGAACCCGACACAAAACTTCTAATGAGTGAGCGCCTACTCTTTTTCTTGCTTTAAGATGTTGTGATTTTCTGTTTTTTTTTTTTAGAAAGGAATCTGTCAGGGTGCTAGTAATTGGGCAACAATTTTCTTATTCTAATGGGTATTTCAGTGAAATGTTGTCAGAGGGGTCTGAGGTAAAGTATTTTGTCATTCTTGACAAAGGCTGTGGTAAAAAAAAAAGAAGAAAAAACCCAAAACCCGACAATGCCTCTGTTCCCTCCGACACAGTCAGGTTTATTATATAAAGTGTGCAGACTGTGTGGACTGTTACTTATCTTGGGTGAGGAGACTCACTTAGTGTTGGGTTGTTCAGATTAATATTAAAGGTTATTATGTATTACTGACTGATATTATGCAGAATGACCCTGCCCATAAAACTACTTAATAATGTGAATGACATGGAATTAGTTTTATAATTAGTTTTAATCATTATGATACTTCAGGTGCAGATACCTGTTTTTGCATTAGGCTCAGTATTTGCCAATATACATAAAGTGAGCTGCTTTCCTGCAATTTATTGTGAAGGCATAAATGTCAGAAGAGCAGGTCTGCTCTCTGACAACCCATTCATGCTTATCACAGGCCTCAATTTTTAATAATGGGATGCGTCCTACATGAGAGATGGAGCCTGATGGAGGAGAGTTTCTGTAACATCTCCTTGAAGCTGTGTGCTTATTGATACTTGATACAAATAAAAGTGACATCGTCATAGACCTAGTGGAGCACAATGCCTCAACAAGATTTACCTGATGCATCTTTTCATTTATGTACATCTGCTCTATTTTGTATTTTTTGAGAATGCCTCTGAAATTACAAGTTGCAGTTTTTGATTAAAAACGAAACGGTTTAATGCAAAAGTAAATTAATTACATCACACTGGAAAATCACAATAAACAGGTTAAAAAAAGGCAGCAATAATTATTAAGTTATTTAATTAAAGTGACTTTCCCAAAGAAATGAAGTCATTACAATAGCTTGTAAAAACATGCATATGTGTGTGTATGTGAGTGAAATATGGTGAAACCTGAATCTTAAAAAAAAAAAAAAAAAAAAAAAAAAAAAAAGTATCTCTGTTCTTCCTCTAATTTGTTTCAGATTGTGCACCGCACTCTGGCTGCCATGTTGGGATCTCTAGCAGCCTTAGCTGCTCTGGCTGTCATCGGTGATGTAAGTCTCTCTTTCTCTCCCAATTTAGTAATTTGTATAAATAGAGACAAAAAGTTATTCCTGGAAATTCTGTATCTACATAACATATTTATCAACTCATAATACAGTATGAGCTGATAAACAACTTAAAATCAGTAGAAAATTGACTTTCCTTACAGCTGTAAATTAACCTACTAATCTAGCTGCTGACAATCTAACCGCCCAAGTAAGTATTAACAGTAGATGAAAATAAGTAAATATCTTTTCTTTGGCTTTACTATCTATTTTCTTTGAATACATCTTTTTTACTATTCAATAGTGTCATGCCCTGTTTCCTGCAAATTAATTCACAGCCAAGTTTTAAGAAAATGGCTGTCTGGAAAGATACTGAGAATGCTACTTAAATTACATTCATAATGTATTGAAATAAAAATAAAGTGTTAATGACATTTGCATAATGCTTGGTTCAAAAGTCATAGTAAAATATCACGACAGGAATAGTTTTCTACCCCAGGTGTAATTAATAACACTAATTGTCCCAGTCTGCTGGTACTGGGACACTTCAGTGGAGTGGAGCCATCGTTTGTGTTATTGGTTGCACCTGTGCTTTTCCTGCAAATACAAGTCAAAATGTCATCTGTGGAAAAAGAACAACAGCATCCAAAGGCAGGATCTGGGCCAGAGAGGAGTTATGGCAGCGGCCAAATATATTCACAACAAATGTATAATTAAAACTGGGCAGAAAGTTTGTTTTTGTACTTCAAGTTACATTTTGCCTGGTCTCACCTAATGTTTTATGTATGTGACTCTATTTTATTGACTCCTGACTTTTTCTTTTTGCTTCTAAATTCCTGTCACATTGTGTAAAATGTTAATTTCTTCCTTTGTTTCCCCCTCCAGCGACCCAGTCTGGTTACTGTGGTAGAGTGGATCGATTATGAGACATTGGCACTTCTCTTTGGCATGGTGAGGCTCATAACTCAAGAGATGCTGTTTGTATATTAATTCACTCAACAATCATATTTGGGGACAGTGTAGTTTCCAAGAGGTATTTAATATTTCTGGAAGTTTTTTTTTCTACTCATGCTACCTGCTGACAGTGTAGGCCACTTCTACAGGGGCATGGGAAATTGACAACATAAAATGCTGTCTCCATAGTAACAAGTTGTCCAGCTCCTGTCCAGTTTGGCAGAAAATAGAGTAGTAGCTACATCGTTTTGAAAGCCTTGTATAAAGGCTGAAACCAAACTGAATTTGAATTATCTTAGCTTAATAGCAGAGATCCATAACAAGATAAGATCAGAATATTAAACAAAAGATTCGTCATTATTCACACAGACTGAGGGCAATTCTGCTGGATCAGTGATACATTTCATGTTGTTGCATGACCACAGATGGTACTGTGGCTTTATTTTGAAAAACTCCACTCACTGAGAAATGCATGTAATTGTGCCAATTGCCAAATATAGCAAAGAACAAACACGGTAGTAAGAAATAAATAAAACTATCACAAATTTAAAGCAAGTCATTGTTTATAAATGTAAGATATTACAGATTTACACAATTCTACACACATTTCTTTTTGCAACAGTTCATTGTCTCTGGTAATTATTGAATATTAAATCAGTTTCAGATTTCAGGCTGTTGCACCTGCACTCACATAGTAACCGGCATGACAATAATATAATTATAGCATTGGAAATATCGCTCTTACTGACCACCGTCCTTACCTGGGCACCTGGTGACGTGTAATCTTGTTACATAATGGAAAATGTGCTTCTTTCTCCTGTTTGTTACAGATGGTGTTGGTGGCCATTTTTTCAGAGACCGGCTTCTTTGATTATTGTGCTGTGAAGGTGAGTTGGATGGATGTATTATGATATTGATGATTCAACCACTAACATAGAACATGAGTATGACTGTAGGTATTACCTCCTGCAGTTCCTGTGGGATATTGAGTGAGAAATCTATGTAAATGTCTGCGTAGCCTACTGGTATTTTGAAGTCGTGTGGATCATTCTATTTCTGAAATGATAACCAACCAACTACACAACATTGTCATACACATACAGAAATGGCTGTGTTTTGTTGGAAAACACAGAAAACTATGTCAATAATGACTAATGAAATAGAAATTTGTTCTTTTTTCATTGTGAAAGATGATTTTTCTCTCATCCAACACAATCCCACGGACATAATTGTGTAAGCTCATGCCTGTAAAGGTAATTTGGTTGAGCTGGATTTGCAGCTCTGCTACATTGTGAATCTACAAACGATAAAGAATTGAGCATTCTCCAAATCTTCTCACTCTCACTCTTCAGTAGCAGATAAAAGCTTCATCTTCTCTGAACAAGGTCAAGGTTTCCTGCCACCAGAAGCACAGCTCCGGGATGATCAGGTTTAATCCTGAATTGTCTTTGCCTTTCAGGTACACAGGCACTCAGATGGGGAGAACAGGGAGATCATGCAGGCTCATGAATTTTAAGTGTGAGCTGGACAAGGGCAGGCACTTCAAATTAAAATACCTTTCTTAGCCACTCTCATGGGGTTAAGACTGGTATATATTATATGGCTATTTTGGGAATTCAAATTTACTCCTTCCTGTAGTACTACTACTCATGATAGAAACCCTGCATTCAGGTACTCATTTCTGCTTTCATTATGTCATTCTTGATGTGCTGAAAGCTAGAGGCTCATCCTCACTGTTAACTCACTCCCTGCTATGACTCACTTGCTTTTCTTGCAGCACTTGCACTGGGAGAACATCAATATGTCCTTTTAATGGGTTTAATGTGTTTCCATACTGGTTCATCACCATATTATGTGTGTGTGTGTCTCTCTGCAGGCTTACCAGCTATCCAGAGGAAGAGTGTGGCCTATGATCATCATCCTCTGTCTCATTGCTGCCATTCTTTCTGCTTTTCTGGACAATGTGACCACTATGATGCTCTTCACCCCCGTCACCATTAGGTAGTTTTTTTATTTAGAGCTTAACACCTATTCATTATCTGGTCCTACTCATCCACGCTCACAGAGAGCGAGAGGCAAAGCACATTGTAAAGAGGGACACCTGTTCACAGTTATGTATGTACTGTAGTTTACTCATCGGCAACTAGGCATCTAGTAAATAGGTAGAATTTGTTATTAGACATTCAATATTTGTACAAATACATCAGAGAAAAAGTTTGAAATTTTCAGTAATGAAGCAGCTGCTGATTGAATTAATCTGCCTTCTTAGAGAGAGAGTTGTGGGAATATTTATTCATGCATGAATAGTAAATGTGAGGATACCACAAGCAGTTTGTTAGCTTAGACTGGAGACAAGGGGTGAAATGGTGAATGAATGTATTTGGCCTTTTGGACAGATTTTACAAAAACAGATGTTGGATCTCAGTAGCATTGGTCAAAGCCACGCTAGCTCTTTCCTCCTGGCTCCAGTCTTTGTGCTAAGCTAAGTGTAATGACCCTTTTCAGAAAATACCAAGGGAACATACAGAGCAGAAGCCCCGAAGGTTACTCTAACAAACTACAACAACAAAGAAAAGAAAAAGAGGTGGTTGAGGCACATAGCAAATGTAGCAGGAGTTGGTGGTCTTTATTATCAGAGTAACACAACAAAATGCAGCAAAGAGCTAACACAAGGAAGGAAAGCGAGAAATGTCAGGGTCCACAAGGCCAAAATAACAAACAGAATGCTCTATACCGTCCAGGTAAAAAGCACAGGTAACCTATAAGTATAGAGTCAAACAAAAAGACAAGCTCTAACCTCCCCGACTGTCCACAAAACATGAGGAAACAGGATAAAAGAAACTGAGAATCCCTACAAAGCTTTCCCTGCATCAATAAAATTGTTTGCACAACAGAAACACACAGTCAGTCCACAAGGACAAGAAAGAATCCTAATCACAAGGCTGAAGCAACAACACAATAGATTCATGGGCAGCTGTGTGACTACCAGTTGTGGGAGGCTGATGTAGATGTCCAGCTGACAGCGATCTGGCACGAGCTCCAAGGATTGACTTAGATACAACAAATAGATTTCAGATGGACGGTGCACAAAGCTGTTTAGTTTTTGATCTATTTTTAGCCACACTGTCATATGATGAATTCTGGGTAAATTAATTGTTCGACTCCGAGAAAGATAACCTGCATCTTTGGTGTTCTTTTAAACAGTTACATCAGTCGATAGACAAACCCACATCCCATCCCTATGGACAGAAAGACCACACAGGAGTTATAATTTACTGCAGTGCAGTGTCTTACATATCACCTTTAAGTGTGCCACACACCTCTGTCCCCTCCTTCACTGCTGGTGTCTCTATTTCCAGCCATTGATATCAACCTGTGCTCTGCACCACTATTAAGCTCTCAACATTGCTTGGGCTGCCAGTGGGTCATAATATAGCTAAAATTTGGACTTGGCTGAAATTAGACACCTGATGCACAACAACGCATCTGGGGAAAAGTGCGCCCTAATTTGTTCCCATGCCAGCAGGGTGGATGTCCTATAGAGCCACAGTGTTAAAGGACCAATGCTTTTTGTCTTTCAACATCCTCTTTTTTTTCATATTCCTACATTTATTTCTCCCACCCGTTGCAATCTAATCGGGGCTAAAGGGCTTTTCTGTCTCTATCTGATTTTGCAGGTTGTGTGAGGTGCTTAATCTAGACCCTAGACATGTCCTGATTGCAGAAGTAATCTTCACCAACATCGGCGGGGCCGCCACAGCTGTCGGAGATCCACCCAATGTGATTATAGTATCAAATCAGGACCTGCGCAAAGAGGTAGGCACTTTCACAGCTTTCCGCCTAAACATACAGTAATATACTATAACAGATCACCGTGGTGTAATCTGACACATGAACCAGAAGCTTAGCTAGACAAACATTATGCTCCAATCTGACCTGTGTGTAACAGAGAATAATAATAGTAAGGTGGAAAGTGCTGTTTGATCTGCACAGAAGAACGGTAAAGTCACCTGAAACTGATTCAGTCTCAAGATCTCACAAGTGCGTGTTGAAATTTGAGCCACTTTCACCTTTTCGCCTTTAGTGCTTTCTTTGTTTATCTTTTTTTGTGTAATCAACTCAGAAACAGCCACAAAGGCCACTGTGTGGATCAAAAGATAAATTATCAAGACTTTTCCTCATGAGTTATTGTGTTTGTATTGATTAACTTTACCCTTGTTCTCTGGCAAGTGAAGGATTCTCTGCCAGAAAAAGTAATCAAATACAAACATACACGATATCACTTCAGTATATCACTAAACTGCCAAGACTCCACTGTCCCCTCCAACTGTGACCCTGTATATTTTATACTGGGACTAAATGCACAGCCTTTGCAGTGATGGCAGTTATTATTCCTAACTCTGCTGCTACAAATAACAACTGCAGTGCCACTTTACATCTCCACTGAAGAATATTTTGATATTAACGTTACATCAAATGACTCCCTGTGATTTTGACAGGCGCTCTGATGCTGCCAGTTCCTCTCAGATTCAACACGCAGCTCTGCAGCTTCATGCAGCTTTCAGTGGCACTCAGCTCATAGTTTTGGCTTGTTTGTCTTATTTTACATTTGACAGGTGGCAACAAAGAGGAAGGGGAGCTCCAGGATGCTATGTGCTGCTGGTTGTGGTAGTTGCTTACCAACATTTCAGTCACAAAGTTTGATATGAAATATCAAACTAGACTCTGTCTTGTAACGTTCCATTATTATCTCATAGTGTGGTGAATGTGCAGGTCACAACTTGTCCACGAGTTGTTGGATTGTGTATTTGATGAGTTTGATGAGGGAAACCAAGAAATCCTATGAGCCTCCGTAAAATACCTTGCACCAACAATTAAAGGTAACAAACCTATTATGGCAATAAGCCAATTTGCCAAAATGTTGAACTATCCCTTTAAGTCTAAAAGTCTAGTGGATTAAAGTGTCACTGAGCCTTAGGACTGGAGCAGGTACGAACAATTTAATTTAACACACAGCCTGTTGGTTCTTGAAGGTTGGAAACCTGTTAGATAATAACTTTTTGACTGCCACTGAGTTGTTTTAGTCTGTTCACCCCCTAGTGGTCAAACTGAATTGAATCCACCTTTATTGCTCCAGCGATTAAAATGTGACAAGGTAGCGGTATCTGATATCTCAACCTAGTTTCAGTCTATCACAGCTTGTTGAAAAAAGTGACAGCTGCCTCTCTCTGGGTGTGTAGCAACAAGCTGTCTGTATGAGCCGAGGTCCCCGTGTCCCTGATGAAATCTCAGATGGCTGCCACATTCACTATTTTCAGATTCATCTGTTTGGTCATGACTTGTCGTTACAAGGACACCTCATGCTTCTGGCACTTTTTCATTTTAGTTTGCACAGTTGGTTGTGGAGGCACTAAAGAATTTTCCTGTCCAATTGTTAAGGTGAAGATCTGAGGCTTGAGTTTGGAGGTTTTCAGGTGACATTGTGTGTTCAGTGTCTAGTAATTGCATGCACTTGTTTCTCTCTTTGCTTGAGGTGATTTATTTTATATTCATTAAGAGGATTAGCTTAAATACACTGTGTAATAATACTGTACATCTTGTAAAGAAGGAATTGTATTTATTCACCTTTACCAGGAGCCTATTGATTTTAAGTGATATTAATACAGCAGGTGTACAGGTTGTCATCCCTGAGGATCAGGGAGGGGGTGAGGGGGTTCTTCTATATTCACATACGCTCTAACATTCATGACCTGTTATAACCTTTACTTTGCATAAACATTTGCTGTGCACATACAGGCATTTGTGTGTATGTTATGGATATGAACTGCAGATGAATGTAATCATCTGTGATTGCTGGGTTGTACACGTGTTATCTCTCTTTATACAATTGTGAGTCCTGATCCTTAATGCTGATGAATGGATGGAGATGAATGGAGATGTTGTGGTGAAACAAATTCATATTTTTGCTGCTGCCATCACAAATCACAGGAAGAGGAAAAATAAACTGCAACATACAGTACTTAACCAAATTCTACGCACAGTTGTCTTAACAGTTTTCTTAATCAAATGATTACAAGCTTGGACCTTCAATCATTTCACAATATTTTAATCATGACTGATATCGACATCATGGAGTCACACCGAGGAAACAGGAGCCCCGGTCTTTGGGTTTAGTCTGAACTTGTGAAGGAGACGGTATCCCTCCTGATGCAATACTGTGTGAAACCTGGTAATTGAGCCTGCAGCTCTTTTCCTGTGGTGGATGATGTGCATCACACTTCCAGACCTTTGTGACAGTCTTTGTCTTTGTGCCACCAGGCCGAAGGGTTGTATAGCAATGCTCCACACATACAGAGTTAATTCAGTAGGCCTCTGTATCAGTGACAGCCAGGGTCAGAGGTGGGTTGTTTTCGGGTTGTCTACCCCTCCGTTTGTCACGAACATTCATCTGGATTCAGGGCAGAACTGATTAGAGTTTGTGGATCAAAAGTCAAAGTTCATGGTCACGGCACCTCACTCACTGTTGAGATGAATACAGAATAATAGTAATGCCCTGAGGGGATTTCAATACTTCCCGCACAAACACTTAGTCGAACACAAACATGAACTGTTGAGATTTTTTGGGTGAAAAGTTCACTGTTATAAAACATGTTTTAACCATAACTCGCAAATTCATGCACTAAACATTTGACAAAAATAACATTTTATGTCCAAATAATTGATATATGAATTTTCTTATAATTACTCTGCATTTTATGATGCTCGTCTAACTGACTGAGATTGGGACTAGAATGGAAATGATTATGCTTTATTCTCATGATATTCAGGAAACAAGTTTTCTGTTATACATATTTTAGAAGAATAAAAACAGTTACAGTATAAGGAAAATTTACTGCATTACTCTGAGCAGCAGGTCGCCGTCTGAAAAGGGCATTGACTTGTAGGCTCGTCTCATAACCTTCACTCTTCTTATACTCAGAGGGGTGTAATGTTACATCACTAGACAACATGACATTTTCCCAGCTGCTTGATGTGGCATCTGCTCACTGTGTGTGACATTTTAGCCCTTGTGAGTGCAGCGGTATGTGGTCTCCTCCAGTGTACAGTAGGCTCCTATGGCCCGCTGTCCAGTTTGTCTTGGCTCCGTTTCCCCGGCGACTGAACCGCAGGGATGCAGACGAGCACAGATTCAGTCATGTCTGCCCTCTGATAAGGGCGGCTTGTATGTACACGCGTGGTTTGCTCGTCTGTTTGTTTGCATGCCTGCTTGTTTGTGACGAGCGGATTTTCGGGAGGAATCCAGAGATGGAAAGAGCGGCACAGCTGTGAAGTATGTGTTTAGAGAATGTGTTTTCTGATTCGTTGTGGTTAGGTGATTCTGCCACTCAGAGTGTCCTTGTCTTTGAGTTATCACAGAGCAAGGTAGCATGGCGGATGCCACCCTTTGTTATCTTTTCACTGAGGGACTCTGGTGGCTCTTCCTGCCAAGTGGATCTCCTCCAATCAGACAGAGGAGTCTTTGACATTGGCTCTGAAATACAGACACACCAGGGGCACAGCTTACAGCTGCAAACAGAGATACATTACAGCAGCAGACACACAGACTTGGACTCTTTAGCTCTTTGATTTGCTCTCTTGTGCCCTCCGACTGTTCCAGAGATGTGTTGGGCTGGGACACAGTCTTTTTGGCTCTCTTAAGCTAGACATGAGGCTTACACAGGAATTATGAAGATTTTAATTTACAGCAGGTTTGCATGAGCAGCTTGTCTCAGCCCACAAGAGTCTCCCTGAGGGTCACAGGAGACTGAGAGAGCAGGTCTCTGTGGAGGCGTGAATAAAAGAGGAGTCAGAGTTGTACTGTGTGACAAAATTAGATTGTTCCTTGCTTTAAAGCTGCTGCATAATAGATTACTATGTTTAAGATGTTGCAGACCTCCCATCGCGCTTTTTTTTTTCATACTGACTTTATACTTATACGTAATATTTCAGAAATATCATTATCTCTGTTATACCCTGGCTAATCCTCCAGGATGCTTCACTGGACCTCCCCTCCTCTGCTTTTATCTGAGACGCTTCTTGAAAATCTGAAATGCAAATCCTGCAGAGGTCACTATTAACCAGTTTTATCACTCAGTAACTGTAGTTTAATCTTCAAACGGTGCAAGTAAAGGGAAAAAAAGACAGTATGAATCACTCACAGCATCTTAATGGTTTTAAATTGGAGGATTTGTCATTTGTGAATGCTATGTGTTCTGTACATGATGTCGTATTGGACCACATTTCTGACAATGGATGAAAATTGTGCTCTTTATAAAAGATTTACTCTCCATTTTGAGAACAACCTCGGGCAGGGCTGCTGTTTCTTACTCATCCTCATGAGAGTGGTGGATCCGAGCAAACCTTGAAGATGCAATTATCTCTGTTCTTTTGTGCAACAACCAAATTATTTGCTCTTTTTATGGCATTTTCACAAGCACAAGAACGAACCTGTATTGATTGTAAGCCCACTTAATTCTACATCTCTGTTCTTTGCCCGATGTACAGAGCTGTAATTAGCTGAATTACTGCATTAGAGTCATGCTGACATACGGGCCAGAGGTTAAATGTACCTCCTTGGATCATTAGATTTTTTTCTCTCACACAAGACTTTGTAGCCCATAAAAACAACACAAATCAATCATTAATACCCTGGTAAATTAAATATTTGACCTGTCTGTATTTTAAAGACTGTTCAACAAGACTAACAGAATATCTTTGTGTCTTTTACAGGGGATTGACTTTGCCAGTTTCACCGGCTACATGTTTCTTGGAATATGTCTCGTCCTTTTCAGCTCATTTCCCTTGCTGCGGATGCTCTTCTGGAACAAGAAACTCTACAACAAAGAATCCATAGAGATCGTTGGTGAGTTCAAATTATATTTTCAAACTTGTCAAACAAATAATATTATCACAAAGACGCTGAAGTTTTGAAGTGGGGGTTGATCAAATGTGAAATGCAGAAGAATTGTAGCTGCAGCACAAACTTTAATCTGGTCGGAGTCATTATTTTTCAAGTGTATTAACACTTCATCTGTTCACACTAAACCTACTCACCTCCTGGGATGATGCATTGACCTCATAGAAGTGCAATTAACTCTGCATTAAGGCTTCAGCACTCAAACTCTGACATATGATATATAGAGCCCTCTGAATTGAAGACTTTGCCCCCCGTCTCAGGTCATTTCAGTGCTGTTTCATTTGCATTATCCTCATCAGATGACCCTGTCTTCTCTGATACTGCACCTCTGAATTATGCTGAGAGAGTTATTAAAAGAGAGGATCCCTCACAGTCATGATGTAATAGATAAGATATTTGCAGCAGCTTTTCGCTATTGTGGTCTGAGATGAGTTCACTGATGGACTAATTTAACATTGTGGACTGAGGTGGGGGGGGGGGGGGGGGGGGGGCACGGCACTTTCACCTTCTGCCTCTTTCAGCAGCTCTGTTCCCTCCAGTCTGGTGACTCAGCCAGTGTCCCAGACACCACATGGCTCATCTCAGAAAACCCCTTTTCCCTGATGTTCAGCTGATGGCTTTGTGGAGTTGGCAGAGAAAAAACAAATTCACTTGGCCAGAGAGCAGAGTAGGACCAGAACAGGACCTGATTCTTGGTTTTACTGCAGCCTCGTATGAATTATTTGGCTAATGTGGCACAACACTGTCTCTCCACTTACAAGTCGTTCCTTGGGTCCTTGATATCCCTAAATGTTCGTAAATTCAAGGGAAAAAACAAGGCCTCAAAATGTTTGGAATAGTTAGTGCACAAATGATTTTTTTGGGGGGGAAAATATATTGTTATATTGTTTAACTCAACATTTATGAATAGGCTGTAAGACAGCACAGATGAGAAGTGTCCACACATTCCAGCCTCCCTCTTTAATTGTTCTATATGTCCCATACATTGATTTATTTGTGGCGTCCTGCCACAACATCAACATCGAATGCCAAGTATTGATTTTCTATTTTCTTATTATTTCAAATGGGTAAAATCTTATATCATTGTAGAGCTATATGCAGCACATTGATTCTCTCAGCCCCCCCACACACACACACATAGGCACATTGACAGTGGCCCATCTGTCATAGTCGGACTGGCCTTCAGGAGCACCAGGAGAAATCCTGCTGCATCAGTGGGCCGCCAAAAAATCCATTAGGTCTTTTACCGTAGCGGTCCGTCTCTTTACAAACCCTGAGCCGGGCCTGGGCCCCCCCGCTGGCTGGTATTGGGCCTGGAAAGTACTTGGAAAGTCCTTGAATTTGATGTTAAAGAGATCCAAGAACACCTGATTGTCCATTAACAGGAAAGAAAGATAATTATTAGAAAGTAGAATCATTGAGAGTAAGGTCATTTTAAGAATAAAAAGAATAGGTTGCATTCAATTCTCCATCCCTGAATCTAGTGGCACAGCCATCTTTGCATATAAGACCCTGGGGATGTAGATAATAGCCAGACTAATACACAGGGATACCTGTGTGAAGTTGTAAACAATTCTTCCAGAATTCTTCCTCTTCTTATCAGTGTTTACTTCCACTACCACAGCACCCCCCCCCCCCCCCCCCCCTCTCTCTGGGAGAACCTCAGCAGGGGATCATTAAAATAGAGACCACCCCGGTCCCTCATCATCATCATCATCGTGCTGCTCCCGTTTAAGGCACGAGGAAGACTGACTATTGGGAGCTGTGTTGTCACACTGAGCTCCAGGCGGATTGAAGGAAGCCACTGCTGATCACCGTGGTGACCGTTCAATGTTGTCCCGGTAGCTCATCTGAAAATCCCACCCTGTGGAGTTTCCGCTCCTCCCGCCAGCCTGGCCTAGCGAGGGGATCATGCAGCTAAATCAGCTCAAAGCCCCTGCTACGATTGGTAATTGTGCAGATTCGCTTACAGGAATGTTTTTTCCTGTGCCAGTTAGATCCTATTAAGGTCACCTAGCAACCTTCCTGAAAAAAAAAAAGGATGGCACCTACTGATATCTACACAGGCGTCCAGCTCCCTCAGGCTGTATCTCTGCTTCAACATTGCCTGTTCCTGAGCTGGTCAGTCTGCTCATCGCCTGGCTGCATTAGTCCCTCTATGGGGGCTCACAGCATATTGACCGCAAACATCTTAATATCCTCACAGTCAGTCTCAGCTACAGGGGCTATTACCAAGCAAATCCCCCTCTATGATCATGATACTGTATGTAATGCTGTGGAGCGTGTCACCACAATGACTATAAGGTCCGTTAACAAAGCAGATGGCTTTCTCTCCTGCTCTGTGTGTCCCGTTCCTCCAGAACTCAAGCATGAGATCCTGGTTTGGAGGCAGACGGCTCAGCGCATTAACCCCGCCAGCCGAGAGGAGACAGCTGTGAAATGCCTCCTGATGCAAAAGGTCCTCAACCTGGAAAGTCTGCTCCGCAAGATGATGAAAACCTTCCAAAGGTTAAGAGAACATCACTGGAAAACAGAAAATATAACTGTCATCTCTGAGAAAGCTTTTATCACCTCTCACTGAAACAAGTTTCCTCTGCTGTTAACTTTTCTGCTGTTTTCACACTACAATCCCCCTCATTGTTGTTTAAAGGAGCATTATCGCAAATACAGCAGTAATAGCATAAAATAAGCTGAAATATGCTAAAGATGGGTCGGGGGGAGCCATAACTAAATTTACAAAAAAAATCGCCAACAGTATAGTGTCCGTGGGGCAAATGCAGCATTTGTCTTTGTTATGATCCAAGCCGGCCCGGCGCTTGCTGCGTTAAAATGCACTCGGAACTCGCAAATCCGACCTCCGAACCGGACAAATATGCAACAGTAAGTAATGTAGCAGTGTTAGGGTGCTCACAGTCACTGAATCGCTGGTAGAACACTTTGTCTCCACGTCCCTGTGTCTTTCTTTAGCTGTCCTCTCAGCGTTATTAAGGAGGAGGACGTTTCAGTTGTTGTTGTCGTTGTTGTGGTTGTGCGCGACATAGAGCTGCCGCTTCCACTAGCGAGTTTTCTTTTTCCCGCGATTGCACGTTCATTCCGCCTGGTGAGGGAGGAGGGGGGGGAGGGAGAAGGAGGGGGGGCGGGGGGGGGACTAAACGAGGCTGCTCTCTCTCTCTGACAGCTGCCCACTTGTTTATATCTGATAAGCTCCGCCTGGCTCCATCTAGTGGCCGAATTTTGCGATAATACTCCTTTAAGGTTCTTCTGCACATTCTCAGAATAAGACAATGATTATATTTTTTAATGGACATCTGATCACAAATCTGATGCTTATTCATGCAAACATTGTTCTTTTTAAATGAATGCATTGTTCTTAGCACACAAATACCCTTGGCAATTTTGATTTGTGATTTGTTCTTTTTTTGGGGGGTCAAAAATAATCAAGGAAAAACACAGAAATCCAAGAATAGTTTCTGTACAGCAGTTGTGCCATTGTAAAAGCTGGTATTTGGATTGGCTCAGCAATTATAGCACAATTTGTGAATCCAATTTCATAGCAGTGGAAAAATACAGATGTGCTAATGACACAACAAACACACACACACAAAAATAGTCAGAATGTGTTCACAAACAGCTGAACTGAGGCACTGAGGCCAGGATTTAACAAACACTTCCAAGCTGCAAAAGTGATCACTCTAAAATGACAGTTTTTTTCATGAACAATCAAAGAAATTGAATGAATATCAAACTGAAATGTTGCTGTGTCCAAACAGGCAAATTTCTCAGGAGGATAAGAACTGGGAGCAAAACATTCAGGAACTGCAAAAAAAGGTAAAGCTTTCATACTTCACCTCAGACATACTCCTCACCCACTAAGACTGTGTTGCATCGATGCTATCTCAGTAATGAAGTTGGCCTAGTATTTGAAAGTTCACGTTAGACAAATACCGCCTGTTGCATGATTCAATCAGATTTCTCCCCATTCAAAAATATTTTTTTTCCCGTTCACAGCACAGAATAACCGACAAGGTCCTCTTGGTGAAGTGTGCGTCCGTCCTTGCCGTGGTGATCTTCATGTTCTTTCTCAACTCCTTTGTTCCCAGCATTCATCTCGAGCTCGGTAAGCACCACACTCTCTCATTAATGTGTGTCTTTACAGGCCTCACTGAGTGGTTATAGGTTCTGTCATGTAATTATGAAACACAGTTTCCTCTTTCTTTGCATTTGAAATGAGCCCAAATAATGGGCTGACAAGCAAATGCAGCCAAGAAATTACATGGATACTGGGTTGCATTTAGACCCATCACATTATATCTATTCATCCAATGCAGTTTCAGACCTGTTGATGAATAATGCTCTGGTAAAACTACAAAAGACCCTTTGATACAATGGTTGAGCCAAATCCTAATTAAAAAAAAACATTGGCAAAGATGGACAAAGCTACAGACACACAAAGTACATGTGACAAGCCAGATAAGACTGTCACACACACATCAATGACTGAAAAACCTCTAAAATGTACACCATCAGTCCACATACACAAAAGGCAGACGGATATTATTAGCTCTTAGTTAATCCCCCTCCCTCCCCCATCTGCGTGTACCCCTCTTCGTGCACTTTAACAAGTTGCGATACATAAAAGACGACGCCAGAGCCAGAGCTTATGCTAGCTTGCTAAATTCAACAAGACTGTTGCAGCAGTGTTTTGGCAGTACAGAACAAGCATTTTGCGTTCCTGTGCTCTGGAGGCGTGGCTTCAGAGAGAAGTCTGAAGAAACGGGCTTGTGTATTTTCAAAAGGTAGCTTGCATACGTTACAAACTGTAGGCTAACATGAGAACCATAGTCGATAATATATCAATAATGTGTTCACAGTGTTTTTCTGATGCAACCAAGTGACCAGAATAGTGTATATTTCGTGTCTCACATGCAGAATATTCCATAGTGGGCAACATAATGTGTTTACAGAAGATGATTGTTGCAATGTCTGTAGTATTTGGTCCATCTGTATGTCATGTACATGTGCAATATAAAGGATGTTTCATACACCATAAGTAGTCTCACTGAAGTATTCTCACTAAAAGCAACATTATAAAGGTTGCTTACATATCATGCATATTAGAAAATCAGGACATGTGGTTTAAGTTCAGGCTTATACCTTGTCTGTCTGACTGTGATGTCTCTGATAAGTGCTCGGTAGACGACCTTAACAGCGACTCATTAGTGCTAACACTATCCTAAAATGAAGATAGCTGTCTTCATAAACACTCTGTCATCTCTCCGCTCACTGCTGAGACCACACAGTCACTGAACACGCTCGGTTAATTACAGGTGCTGCTCAGGTTACCTCTCTGTGACATTTATTAAATGGGAATGACCCCACAGCAGCGTGTTTGCCGTCTCTGCGGAGGGATAGGTGCCTGTCCAAACATGGCTCTCATTAATGCATGCAGGTCACAGTTAGAGTCTGTTCATTCACAGCTGTTTAAAAACTGGAACCTCATTGAAATGTCATTAACTTCACAGGGCAATATTTAATTTCAGCCTGATTATTACCTGGCGATTTGATCCCTATAATGTGTCTGTGTGAGTTACAAGTGTGGGTTGGATGATGCCTTATCGATTATCTAAGTAGATGACAGGACATTAATGCAATAAAACCCATTGAAAATCTAAAAAAAAAACCAATGTAGATTGTGAATGAGAATGTGAGGAGTTTTAGAGATATTAATTGATTTACATTTGAAAGTTTTCTTCTGCATTAACTATTTATAAAGTCCTTAAAGGGCAATTTCAGGCAAATTCAACCTGGGGCTATAGTTTCCTAATATTTTACATCTAAAAGAAGGAATCTGAAGATCTTCTTTTTAATTGCTCCTGTTTTGCAGTAGTTCTGTCTGTCCCCGCATCGCCACAGCAGCAATGAATGGGAGCGGACTGATCTTACGCTGTTTAGGCTGTTTACATCCCACAAAACCACATTTTTTTCCCCACAGTGTCAGATGGCTTCAAACATACACCGAGGGATTTGTTTACTTCAAGCAGGCAGACAGCTTATCAATGGAGCTGTAATACAAAGAGTCAAGTTTACAGCTAACTATGTTTACAGGTCGTCTGAAGCTACCGTTTGTTTTGTCAACAAAGGAATATCAATTCACAGCCACAACGTCTTTGTAATGCTACAGGGTGTGTGAACTTGACTCTCGCACGAGACGTCGCAAGACTTTGTATTACAGCTCCGTTTACAAACAAGTTGGCGTTCTTGAGGTAAACAAACCCCTTGGTGTATGTTTGAAGCCATCTGACGCTGTCTGTGGAAAAAAATTGGTTTTGTGGGATGTAAACAGCCTGAACAGCGTAAGATCAGTCTGCTCCCATTATAAGCTGCTGTGGCGATGCGGGGACAGGCAGAACTAATGTATAACAGGCGCAATTACAAAAGAAAATCTTCAGATTCATTCGTTTAGACCTAAAATATTAGGAAACTATAGCCCCAGGTTGAATTTGCCTGTAATTGTACAGTACTTTAAGGTGCGGATTCCTGAAAGATCAGAATCTTGTATCACTTGCTTAGGATATTCAGCCAGAGAGCACAACTTTCGTCATCTTAGGGCTTTAGCCTTGTGTTCACTCTGTTTACCTTAAATAACTTGGTTCAGACACTTCCTGTCTCCACTGTTGTCTGACGTTTGATGAGTCTGTCATAAACAGTTCAGACCTGCCTAAAAGCTCTTTTTAATTGGAGAGCTCTTGAGGTCTGTTATCTACTGCCTGTTTCTGGCACTATTCATAAGGCAGCTTCAGGGGATATCATTGTAGAGAGGATATAAAATGTGTATTTGTCTTCTGCTGCTTGAATGAATCATAGACCTTTGCTTTGTACTGTAATGTTTCTCTGATTGTTTATTCTGGGTCACTGCCTCAGTATTTTACCACTTCCTACCTGTAAAAGTATGAAAGGGGAGACCTATAAACACGCTCAAAGGTGTTCAGGGATAAGTAAAGTGAATCAGAATAAATTCCCACACACTGTCTTCACTTGTGATTTGGATTTATTACAAACAATTACTTCGGTCCTCAGACCTTCATCAGGTTAACTGTGAAAGGAGAGAAGAACATCTTAAATAGCCAAAAAACTATAATAAAGTGCAAGACAATCTGACAAAGGACATATCATAGCCATACATTTAGAGATAATCCACCATTCAAGCCCCTGAGTGCCAAAGTAAAGCAAAATGTATTTGCAGAGTATATTTTGTCACACATGGACAAACCTGTCTAACTACCATCAGCAGAGAAATAAAAACTGCACTAAAGACATACTAAGCTGTGCAGTGGGTATCATTTCTGAAATTGGCATCAGATGGTAGGACATAGGAATGACAGCGAGACATTTTACCCACAAAGAGCCACGGCACATCTGCTTTATCTCTGGCAGAAATGGCACACCCTCAAATGAAACTCGACTCTTCATGGTGGGAGTCCGGTGCTAGAAGTGCTCTCTATAGCTCTATTGACCAACTCTTGGTTGCAGCACTTTTGTCTGAACTCTCCTGTAAACTCTAACAATTTATGAAGTTACTAAATGTTCATTATATTGTAAACAGCTAATTGTTTCAACAGTTACAGATTCAATATTAAAGAAACTCCAGGCATTTTCAACAGAGGTTATACAATAGAAGCTGTCCCAATTTATCTTAGTTAAAATTTTAACAAAGTGTTCATATTTTTCATTGTACTCTTTTGATGACTCTTTATAGAACACACTCTTCCAAACACAGAAAATAATAGAATAGTCACTGAAACAACAGGCACACACTTAGTAATTCTGTCAGGCTGGGAGACAAGAATCCAATCTAACAAAGAGTCTGTAATCAACTCTGGTCGGTTTGCTTATGAGTTGAGTTACGTTTATACTGCCAAATAGGTTTTCGATCAGAGAGGGATGAGCGCTCTAGCCAATGGCTGTTAAAGTCACCCAGAATAATCATTTCACTTGGACAATATAAAGAGTCAATAGCAGACAAAATACATTCTTAGTTTCGGATGATGGAGAATTTCAAGGCATTTCCCACCTGGAATTTATTCTTGTGAGAATTTATATCCACATACATGGGATTATCTTTCCATATATAAAGCACAAAAGATTTAGCCACACGTTCAGATCATATCCACTCCTCTGGCAACTCTACCATTTCTACAGAACATAGTTCTGTTCTCAAGTTCATTATTATTAGAGATGAGAAAAATAAGTATCAATGGATTCACATACACGCAAGATTATAACAAACTGTCTAAACATAAACAAAGACAAAGCAGAGCTGAATGTGCAAATTTAGTAAGGGATAATATAGTGACATTTCATTTAAGACTCTAACCAGGAACAAAACACTGTCATTATCATCCAACCAAGAAAGTATGAAAAAAAAGTCTTTAATTTCACCCAACTTACCATAAAATACTGCAGTATAAAAACCACAACAAAAATGAAAACCACTAGCCCATTTAGTTCTTAATTCTAGTATCAACAAGCAGAGCTGTGGTATTGACATCAATATAGTAGTGTCAGAGGATATATAATAATGCTACAGGCAATGACTCAGTGACATTTTCTCTCTGTTTCTAACAATTTTGAAAAATGACTATGAGCACTACAAGCTCTTCCTGCTCTATGACGTCTTTTAGTTTTGTCTTGCAGGTCATAAAAACAATTAAAAGACTAAAGTGTTGCTTCAGTCTCAGTACATTGTTAACACATTTAAGCACTTAATGAAACTGATGTGGATGACCTTTACAAATTCCTTGTCAATATTTTGTTACATTTCTCAGTTACTGTTTCTGTCCCGTTTTCCATCGCACATTAATTTGTCCATAAATATTTCAATACAGGAAAATTCTAGTCATTGTTACAGATCCTGGCCTCTTGTTAAAAACACAAATGTCAAGCTCTAACTCTGAGCGAGAACAACTCAGCAGGCTGTGAACATGACAACATGTGGTGAAACTGTAAGAGTCTGCTGTTTCTTATCAGTCTTTCTGTCTCCAGCCTCTGTCACTCTCTTTTTGTGTTCACCCATTGCTCTTCCCTAATTCCCATCAGTTGTGAGATTATTCCCCAAAGGCTTCAGCCAAGGCAATTACCGGTGCTCACCTGTTTAATCAAATTTTCTCCAAGTGGATGCACATTGTTCTCTCTTTCAAAAACACTCTCAAATTGTAAATATCAGCAGGCCAGTGCCAACTTTTGTCCTTGACCAGAATATCAACATTTTGGTGACAGTATTCCTCTGAATATTCCTTTTCCCATGATCTTTTTACTCACTAAGCAGTGAGTTAGTTTGACTATGTTTCTATAATTTCTATTCACCTGCATCAATTTTTCATTTTTACACATTATTTGAGATATGGTTTGACCATTTATTTATATTTAGCCAATTAGCTGAAATGATGTGCAGACAGTGATACTATGTGTAACATTTGATAAAGGTTGCCATTCTTTTTCTAGGCCTCTGATAAGTGAAATGAACAGAGGAGGTGGGAGGTCTCAACAACTGAAAAGTCTCTCCAAGTGTCGCATGTGAAGCCTTTGTTAAAAATCTATGAAAATGTGCTACTTTGGGCTCAGTGTGGATGAGGCCATGATGTGAGCATGTTTCTAATCCAAAAACACAGATGTCAGATAAGTCTTCCTGTTGCCTTGCAGGTTGGATTGCTATCCTGGGTGCACTGTGGCTTTTGGTTCTGGCTGACATCCAGGATTTCGAGATCATCCTGCACCGGGTGGAGTGGGCCACGTTACTGTTCTTTGCTGGCCTCTTTGTTTTGATGGAGGTATTTAACATACAGCCCATACTGTTGTCATTTGACAAGCTCATTTTTCTTTAAAGGGAAACTTAAAAAAAAAAAAAAAACTGATGTCAACACATCGTAATGTTAACAAATAAAAAGTGAAGTAGAACGTGGTAGACGTAGCCGGGTTAGCTGCTGGGCTCCATTCTGACAAACAGATTCACAAAACATGAAACGATAATAATACACAACCTATTTCTTTACACATGAACCCTGAGTGAAAGGAAGAAAAAGAAAGCGTGATGTCAGCACAAAAACACCTTTGCTGTTTTTGATGTCTGCCCCGGCAACACAGTTTGTTCAATCAATTTAACACTGTAAAGTGTCATAAAGTGGACCCATAAGGAGTGTCCACCAGGATGTGAATATTTTTCTCTCTTCTGTCAATAATGGTAACAAAAATAGATTCATCTCTGTCTTTTTATTAGCTGCTAAACAAGAACCAAATAGCTCTTCTTCTCTTGGTTTAATCCCACCTGTAAGTAATTCTCTTCATATTTTTTATTAATCTTCTCCTCTTCATTTTTCAGGCTTTAGCCCAGCTGCAGCTTATCGACTATATTGGGGAACAGACAGCACTGCTCATAAAAGTGAGTTCTCCTTTGATTCTCAAGCTTAACAATCCTCTCTCAGAACTCCGTGCAACAGGCATAATTGATAATTGGGCACAGGTGACATGATATTGCATTCCATGCATATTGATCCTTTTGTTCGGCATACCTTTGAATTCAATTATTTTGTTTACATCTAATTCCTGTCAACAGTCGAGTCGAGAGGAGTCTGAGGTAATTCCTCACGCATATTCCTGCCTGTGTGCATCATGAAAGCATGGCGTGTCGTAGTAGAGAATTGCATCAGTAATAGGTATGTCAGCTTGTGTTTAGACCGTTGGCCTGTATACGTCTAATAATCACACATGACAGCTGGTGTGCTATGCATGGTTTCTGAGCCACTCAGCGTTGCCAGTGGACAACTTGCTGGGCAGAAGTCCATGGCCTTTCTCTTGATACAAGAAGAGCCAAGATCAAAGGAGTAGATATTGTCTGCATTAACCTGGCCATGTACTGTATACATATCAAGAGGGTTCAGACAGCAACGTGCTTGTCACATGTGGAGAAGTGGCTTCACTGTTCTGTGGCACAGTTGAGAGATAAACCTCAAAAACACCGGCACAACCTGTGCTCATGTCACACATTCAAACAGCTTCATCCTCTCAGCTCCCAGCTGCTCGCCAACAGGAGACACTGTGTCAAAGACTGCACATAATTGGTGCGTTTGACTTGAATGAGTGATGGGCTGAGGAGGGGGAACGTTCATCTGAGTGACGATGAGAGTCGCACTTATCTGTCGCTCTTATTATCTCTCTTCACAGGCGGTGCCAGAGGACCAGCGCTTGGCCATAGCCATTATTCTGGTGATGTGGATCTCGGCTCTGGCGTCTTCGCTCATTGACAACATTCCCTTCACTGCCACAATGGTGAGAGGCATCAGTGTGATGTTTTCACCTCACACTGCAGTTTGACCTGGTGAAATCACAAACACACACACACACACACACACACACACACACACACACACACACACACACACACACACACACACACACACACACACACACACACACACACACACACACACACACACACTAGAGCACTCATCCAAAGTGATTTAGACTTAGATGGACTATCTATACATATTACTTAATCAACTTTCACTTAGCCACTGTTAATTATTATAATTAATGTAGCTGAAAAACTGATCTGACCAGTTCATGCAAAAAGGTCTTTTCTCCAGGTTAAAGGTTTAATAGCTCTAAGAAATCTCTCACAGCATATAGATTTTCTAAATATGCAAGAGGTACAGGCTTCAGTGACGGATAATGTAGACTTAACAGCAGAGACAATTTTACACCTTTACTCACAACAATTATTCTATAAACTGGCACCTGAAATATGTTGACATATTTTATAATAGTCCTGACCTCTTTTTACTCAAATGTGCATATTCTTCTAAGTCATGTTGGCTTTCGTTCATTTGAATAGGTGAAGATAAGTTCAGATTGTACTTCTTCACGTATATACATACTTACAGTACCACACAGAAGCATTGTGTAGTCTTAGAAGTATAAAATATAAGATTTTTGATTAAGATATCCATTATTTTATACAGTACTATAGACTGTGATATTGACATTATGAACATGGTGTGATGAGTGTTTCCACTATTGCATTGAAATGTTGTTAAGCAGGTGTGTTGCAGCTTGATGCATCAATGCCACCCCCAGTCTGAAGCCATTAATAAACCCACAGAGTCTCACATCACTCATACTTGTATATTGCAAACTCTATTCCCTAATAAGTCATATCTCTTACATACAAAACTAAACATGATCTCACGTTGTCTCTTACTCTTGGTGCCTTTGTCCTAATTATCTGTCTTTAAGAATCGTGGCCCCCGTCAAATGTTTAATGCTATTGATAAGGGCCCTGCTGTAGCCTTGGTTGCTATAGTTACTGCTAATGGGAGTGAAGCAGCTGCACATCCACCAGGCTGGAGATAAACACTGAACTAGGGTGATTTGTGATTGACCGTGTGTGCAGACACTAAATTAACGAAAATAGACTAACTAGTTGAGAACAGACTTAAAAAACGACACATTAAACCTGATGTGTTACATTAGGCAACCAAGTCAAGTGTCCTGACCCGATCGGTTTTGTTAGTTTCATGTTCGAAGAGCAAAGAAAACACAGCTGAGAAACACCCCTCTGAATCTTTCTCTATCCTCCTCTATTTATATTTATTAATATATTTTCTGCTCCTTTGTTGCCAGCTGTCTGTTTGAGTGAAAATAAATAGATTGCCTAGAGATCAATGTTTTACCGGTTCCCTGCCAGTCTAGTCAATTAAAACTACAGAGAAAAAGAAAAGATGTTATGCCATTGACAGAATGAGACGCTGACTCGACAGCTCTCCACTGTATCCAGAGGTTTTGAAGATGTCCTTCCCTCTGGCGGTTTTGTCTCCTACTGTTGTTCTACCTGCAGGAGAGAGGACTTCAAACCACAGAGGCTTGCAATTCAGTGCACAACTGATAAGAGACTCCGTCCTGATTCTTACAATAGACTGAGAAAAGATTTGTTTTCCTCATTCTGGTCAGGCAAAATAATCTGTGTATGAAACAATTTAGATTTGCTTTCATTTGCAAATGAATAGTTGGACATTGTGGATTTGACAAGAGTTAGGCAAGAGGATTTATAACTCATGTTCATAGCCTACATCTTATTGAGCTAAAGCTCGCAATTGTTAGCTTAGCTTAGCATATAAACTGAAAACAGAGGTCTGGCTCTGTCAAAAGGTGGATAATCCACCTACCAGCACCTTCTTAGCTCACTAATCATTCAATATGCTATATTTTGTTTAATGAATCCATATCAACTGACACATCGCTTACACACATTACATTTTGTTAGTTTGGTTTGCTTTGGACCAGGCCATGCTTGCTGTTTTCTGTCTTTGGGTTTTTGGCAGGAGCAGCAAGTGCACTTCCCAAAATGTGGGCTTTTTTAAATGTCGCTTTTTCCCTTCATAATCCTTGTAAAATGAAATAGTTTGCTTTTCCCATTAGTTGCATTTTCCAAATGTAAAGAGCTCCATACTGTTCTGTCATCATGGTGTCATCTAGTCTGGCTCATCACCTACTGTACCCTCACATACCACAGCACAGATGGAGCGTCTGTGTTTATGTATATGTATTTGGTGTGTTGCTTGGATTGGAACGTTTATGACTACTCCTCCTGTTTAACAGACAAAAACAAAATGAATTAAAAAGGCTTCTTTCTTCAAATTATTTTGAAACAGCATGACAAATACAAACTTTCTGTTGGGAGAATTACCAAACTAAAAACGTGTCTCTGCACCCACAGATTCCAGTTCTCATCAACTTGAGTCAGGATGCAGATGTGAACCTGCCAGTAAAACCTCTCATCTTTGCCTTGGCTATGGGAGCCTGCCTTGGTGGTAAGCCTCTCACTTTACCCTGTTCATGTAATATAAACTATGGAGTGAAGATAAGACCTGAGAGTATTTGGTTGTGGGGTAAACATCTGAAAATCCACCAGAAAAATACCACTGACTTTATAGTTTATCCCTGTTTGAGCTGTGGGTCTTTATCAATGGCCTCTGCCAGAAGGAGACATCATATGCTCTAAGTGACAACCACACTTTGCACAGCTGTGTCACTCCCTGGGGAGGCCAGGCTGTGCTTTTTGTTAGAGCAGCCCAAGGCCCTTTAAAACTCGCCTCATTCAGGCTCTACCACACCCCAGCAGCCGGCCCATCAGCGCAGTGTGCTCTGTTTGGGTGGGAAGGACACAAAGAGGCAGACGGAGAGAGCTGTCATACTGTTTCAGTTTAATCAACTGCGCTGTGACAGGCTGTTATCGATCTGCAGTATTATGTTGCCACTGGCCAGCTCCATCTCCACACTGACACCTTTTGAGATGTGAGCTGTATTGAGCGGCAGGATGGAGACACACACTGTCAAAATGTTGTCTACAATAGATGGAAAATAGTAAAAACTTTATATGGGATCAAAACTGAAAATACAGAGAAAATTCTGAAGGATGACACATAAATTAATCAACTCCTGCTAATTTTCACTGGGGTTTTCACTTAATGTTGTTTTCCTGTCTGCGTAGGAAACGGCACATTGATAGGAGCATCAGCCAATGTCGTGTGTGCAGGAATTGCTGAGCAACATGGATATGGCTTTTCCTTTATGGAATTCTTCAGGTAAGTCGACTCTCTCTCCCAACGGCACCAAACATGACAGTCCACAGTTAGAAATAGGTCATAAACACACCATTCTTCATAATCTGGCTCTCAGAGTCTTTATTTTTAGTTTATCTCTTTGGGTAATGATTTTTGCATTACTGTGGATCCTGTTCTGCCTGAAGTGGTTACTTACACATTAATGCCTGTCATATGTCACAATAGAAGATGCCAACAATGTGAACTATGTCGCCTCAGAACATTTATGAAAAAAAAGAAGCCACAAGTCTCACTGTTTAGGGTTTTTATTATCAAGTGGGTCAGAGTATCAAATCTCAGGACTGACCAAAATATGTGTCCAGGGGTCACATATTGGTCATAAATTTGGGATAAGGGATAAAGCCTAACTCTGTATTAAATCTCCTTCCCTTAGGAAATAATCTTAGCTTGGCCTTTGATTATGTTAATGAGCCTCAAAGATCATAACTGTTGCATAAAGTGTTGATCCATAATAGGACATAGTTCTATTTTTTTTAATGATCTCCTCTCTCAGTCTTGTCTCTGGAGCTCTGGTAATAACAGGCCAGTGAGCCAATAAGAAAACATAGGAGGCTCTGAGTCTCTCCTCCGATTGGATGACTGTTTTATGAGAGAGCTGATAAAATATAGAATAATAAAGAGTGACAGTTTTGTTTTGACATCACAAAGTTACACAAGTCCTAATGACTTAGTTAAAGCACATTTTTGAATGCATATGTCTGCAGATGCATAATTTGATACTTGATACACAAAATTCAAGTGAAGTGGAAGAGAAGATAAGACTGCAGCCAGCAACACCGTTTTTATCTTGAGTGTGTGAGCATGTGCATTGTGTGAACGATTGGCACCATTACTGAGTGTGAAACAAAGTAGTGGTTGGACGAGGCTGAAAGGATAATTTCACACAGCTGAGTCAAATTACCTACTATTTTCATTTACACATAGGCAGCATTTATTTTTAGGCCATGTGAGTGGCTTGCCAATATTTACCAACAGTATAAATGCCATATTTGTAAATATCAATATGAGACTTGATGAGATTAATTTTGCATGTACATAATCTGGTACGTTGCCAATTTATACAGTAAGACATGTTTTTAAAAAGCAGATTATTACCACTGTTAAACGTTTCAAACTGTCAGGATTACAACATGTTATCATAGTTTCTATTTAGAGTTTTATCAAGCTGTGTCATGACACTCTCCCAGACGTAGTCCTGTCCTTTTCTGAAAGCAAATGTAGGTGGTTTGCTTGATAAATATGAGCTCTGTTCATTGAAATGTGTTTGTGCAAGTGCTTGTGTTATCTGGCAGAGGTTGGTGTGCCTGTTGAGGGGCAGCACTGAAATTATGGGCACTGGCACATCAGTGTGTTTGTCTAAGCAGAACCAGGTTTTTAAGGGTTTCTACCTGACCTTGCTTCGGATATATATGGCAGTGTACCTTTCTGTCAGAAAAATACCAACAGGAAACAAGGTGGCAGACATGAATCACCTGGACTGGGCAGTTATTCTAGTTTGTGTCCTCCGCAGTGACACTGTAAGGTCGGGGTCTACTCTACTGAGTATGGAGGGACTCAAGCTGTAGCAATATGTGCTCATAGTCCACATACAAGAAGTCTGATACAACAAGTCATAAAAATCATCAACAAGCATACATGTGACTGAAGTGATACTGAATGAGAGACTCTTGGAGAGCTTGGGGTTGAGAACCCTCTGATGTTAATAAATAAAGTGAATTGCGAAAAATGCTATTATATCTCAAGCAGGATGGTAATTAGGCTGCCGCCTCCCAAGTTGCCACCTGCTCACTAATAACTTTGATGCTGGTAACGTAATAGCAAGACATACTTTGCAATTTGCTTGTCAGGAAGTGGAAGTGGTCAGTGATGTTGAAAGAAGGATGAATATGGGTCTGATTAGGCTTAATGTGCAATCACTTTGAAATAGCATGCCATTTGATTCATGAGACCACTAAGTGTACTGTGTGTGCTGATGAATAGAGGCAGAGTGAGACCATTGCTTTTGGGATTGTGCTCTTTACATAACGCAGAGTCTGTGGTTGTGTCAATGCCATGTGAATTTCTATCATCAAAATATACATGTGAGCCTCACATGGTGAAAGTCAAGGTTGCCAGAAAACATTTTGGTAACACTTTATTTGACGCCTATCTCTATAACGCATTATAACCATACTTATAATGAGTTATAATGCAATGCAGTTATAGCACAGGTCAGGTCAGGTTTTTTTTTATATAGTTATAATGTGTTATAATTGACTTTTAAACATGTATAACTATTATTATGAACACTCGTGTGTATAGAGCATTATAACTCTATTATAATTCTTGACCTTACAGTATAAGCCATTATACAATGCTCTAAAATGTGTTATGCTTATTGTTATAAAGTCTTATGAGTGTTTATAATGATAGTTATACATGTATATAAGCCAATTATAACACATTATAACTATATCTATAATGCATTATCGATGTGAGCATTGTCGGCGAGTTACTAACAATTATAATGTATTATAATACCTGACCTTATACGTCATGATAAAATGCTTTATAGTGTGTTATGATTATTGTTATAAATGATCATAATGCTTTATAACAATAATCATGAGTGTTTATAACTATAGTTATACAGTGCCATAACTGCATTATAACTCATTATAAGTATGGTTATAATGCCTTATAGAGATAGGCGTCAAATAAAGTGTTACCAACATTCCTACTGGACTGAAAGACAGTTATTGATCACTGCTACCAATTTACATCAGCAAATGATGTGTGCCTGGAACCTGTGATGAGTGTTTCCACTATTGCATTAATTACAGTCGTGTTCATTTTAGTCACAAGATTCTAGTTTACTGTTGGAAGATACAATAAGGCTGTAGCTTTGTGTTCGATCTCTGGGGGATGCAATCTTCTATCAGTCAGTCAAAAGATATATTAATAACATATAACGTTAATATGTCTTACGTTTTGCATATCGGTTTTCTGGTGGCTCCGGGGAGTTAGATCGTGGTAAAAGAAAATACATTTCATAATTATGTATTCATTGTTGGTTTCTTGGCAGCCACTCAATCTGCTTTGACCACATTCTCCACCTATTATATCATTGACATTTATGACACTTCAAAGATGCTGACAAATGTGGTATTGACTGGACGGTCTCAGGATCGTCTGTCTGGACAGAGTTTCACTGAAATAAATAAATAAGAACAGATTCAGACTGTCAGCCCTGCTTCTCTCACACAGTCGCTGTGTTTACAGCTATTGGAAAGAGACATTACTCTCGGCTGAAGCGCTGGCTGTAATTGGCTGTCTGTGGCAAGGGTCACAGCTGTTCAGAGTGACAGGTAAGGGGGAGACACGTCTGTCCGTGACTCCAGGCAGCTGGGCCTGACTAGTGCTGTATCAGGTGGTTAAATTCATGGCCCAGATGAGCCCGCAGGGATATGAATACCCTTTTCATAGACCATCACAAAGCAATATGAGGCCCTGCATGGCTCAGCAATTAGTTGGTATGGTCCCTGTTGCTCCTTTCAGTGCCCCTAGGCCCTGAGCAGCCTCCGCTCCTCAAACCATTAACCTGGGGAGCATGGCAAAAGCACTTCCTCTATATGTACTGTATAGTCCAACTTATCAAGGTATGAGTCATTGCTAGTGCTGTACCAAATAGCCTCTGTTCCAGTTTAGTACCAAATTCTCACGGAGGTGTTTGATCAGTGGTGGAAAAGGTAATATAATATGAACACACTCCAGTATAAAAAGCTACAAGTTTAGGAGCTAAAAACAATAAAATACCCCTCAACACATTTAAAGCAGAAGTTTAGAGTTTAGAGTTTATTTATTAAGCACACAAATTTCAATGGTGCAAGGAGGGAACGAAGCCGGTTGGCTTGTACATAGGTTCCACCCCTAGGTTCTGGTCGTTTTGGCTAACTTCTTGTCAGCCGATGGAGTTAGCAGTCCCCGCCCTCGTCCCTACGTCCCTACGTCACCACATTCACGCGCTGCACACACAGAGAGGACCGCCCCTTTATGCCGTTCTCTCTCCTCATTGGAGAAAGGTTGTAGGATACAAGGAAAGTTTTCTCCTCGGCTTACAGCAGAGCAGAGTGACTGACAGACCCGTGTTTCAGACCAAACACTCTATATAAGTGATTGCTGTCGGAAGATATAGCTAACTATTTAAGACTTACAGTATATTAACACAAACATTCTGCTTACTTCTGCTTTAACATAATGGTATATTAATGAAAGTTACTTAACATCTATCCATCCATCTTCTGGTTATATGTCGTCCAGACATCCCTAACCCTCCAGCAACATTTTCCAGCTCCTCCTGGAGAACCTGAAGCGTTCTCAGATGAGGCGTATGATCTTGGAGAGGTAACCTTTGCATTATAATAAATGCACAGAACTAATTCAAGCTGCAAGACTACAGTGACCCTCTGCAGAGTTAAGCCCGGGATATCACAGCCAGAGACAGGGCCATTGATTACCCAACTAAATCTTCAGATTGAAAATTGTACATCTTTGTACATTGTACATCAACTTTTTAATGGAAGTATCAGTAAAATGTTCTCAAAGTATTAGAAGTAAAAGCCTTCATTCTGAAAAAAAAAAAAAAACCCGCTGCGTATTAGTCTCTAGGTTTAATGACTGTATTCTCCACATATTGTCCAGTTGTCTTCAGGACCACATTTTGTCATGATCACACACACACACACACGGTTAAATAGAAGCTGATTTGAAAGTAGGAGACCATTATTCAGTCTCACCCGGTGCTGCCTCCTTTTGTCGCTCCACATAACAGAATTAATATTCCCATTCAGGCAGCTCTCTCCATCTGCTAAGGAGGCTTGCGCTCAGAACAATAGCCTCCTGCACTAAAGACAACAGGTGTGATATTGTCCTCTGCAAGAAATCCACTATGCACTGTAACCAGGGACAAAAGCTTACACAAAGCTACCACTCCTACATAATTGTTGTACAGGTATATAATAAATTCAGTACCACTCTGTGGCCAAAGACAAACACACATTTTAGCATTTTGCAACTCATACTCCTTATTGGATAGCACGAGTCAGGCGGGGAGCAGTGCTATCCTGTCTCAGAGACAAGTGTCCCCCGGGTTTATCTAAAGGCCGTCTCTGTGATTGCATCAGGACTTTCAAAGAGGTCTCATCGTATGCAATTAAATCCGTGTGTGAGATCACAGGACAGGATGGGAATTTTCTGACAAGGTGAACCGTGTTCGCTGTCTATGCTGTAACGTGGCAACTTTTTTATGTGTCCTCTGTCCCTTTGTGTTGTATCTGTGATGGGGAGATGTGTAGTGCTCAGCATAAATGCATTCACTTGTGTAGAGGTGACCTCAGCTTGTCTGACCATAACACTTTAGACCTTACTCACTCCATCCATTTGAATTGGACATTCATTTCACAGTTACCGTGGTCTCATGATATGAGGTTTTTAAAAAGCCTTGACCATATTTCATGTTTCATTTTTACATATTATGTATTTAGAGTAGCTACAATTTGATGGCCATTATGTACTGAATATATACTGTATATAACATGGGCAGAAATAGTTAATATAAGCTCAGAAATCCTTCAGTGCAGATCAATATACTCATCACTTAGCAGTTGTGACCTTCTATCTCCACAGCTGAATGCTGCATTACCATCAGGCGCTGGAGTGTTTTATAGCGTTTATTCTTTAGCCAGAGGGTGAGTGGTGTGGGTCTATGGTCTGATGTTTTCTTTGCAGTCACCGCTTAGCAAAAAGGTTCAATAATAAGCCTGAAACTGATGTAGCTGAAGCAGCTGTGTGTAGAGCAGTTGATCAAGTGTGGACTACTTTTGACTATGCATTGTGGGATACTATGAGTTCACTATGTAAGGTATGATAGTTTGTACGATACATTTGTACAGCTTGACAAAATGGCAAAGCCAACAGTGTGTATACCAGCTCAAAATGAAAAGCTTCCTTTGTATATAGCCTGTCTCTGAAATGAAGGACTTGTTATTCAAAAACAAAGGGTTTGAATGGTAAATTTGCCACAGACTAATTGTAAACCATATGTGTCCTGTGCAAGGAAGGAAATCATAAGACATACTGTAGCAACAGTAACTAGGCTTGGGAAACAGTTGGTACTCAACAAACCAGTCCCCTGTGGTGCAGTGAGCCAGTGCATTTACAGCTAAGTGAGGTGTCTAGAGTGTTAATAAGCATCGGAAATGTTTCTCAAGGTGTTTGAGAAGGTCTTTGAGAGGTTGTGTGTTAGATCATGTAGTTGGGATTAGGACCATAAATTATCATATCAGACATCACACTTGTGCCCGTCATGATGTAACTGATGGGAAGATGAACAGGGGAAGTTGAGCACAACATCAATGATGGATGATCACAGAGAGAGCTGGTAATGTCGATGAACTGTTGTCGGTCTATGAGGTAGGACTTGAACAGAGGGTAATGCTGAGCACTGGTGGACACTTTTTGGTGAGAATTTCTTTAGGCCAACAGGGAAGTTTGGATCACTGTTGTTCCCTCAACAAAAAGCCAACCTGATGATAATTTGTTAAAGCCTAAATACAACTGGCAGACGTATATGGCTAAATCACAATTGTATTTACTGACATTTTATGTTGTAGCGAAGAGCAACAATGTCTTGAGCTTGTAACAGCCACAGATATTACTTTAGCCACCCACCCAAAATATCATTTAAAAACTCATAGAAGGGCCGAGTTGTTTTTTGTTTTTTTGCTATCCAGGATCACGTAATTCGTTTTACTATTATCCTAACTGTTCAAAGCAATGTTGGATTGGATCAATCTGATCCAGATACAAACTTATCAAGATTACCAAATCCAGATAATGAATGCTCTAAATGGGACTGTGTATCACACTGAGGGCGACTGGGTAGTCAGATAAAAAAAAAACAGGTAGAACAGCAGCATGGGGCCATTCAAAGTGTGTTTATTTGAAAATGGGGTGTATGTATTGTTTTCTGTGCTCTTTGTTGTTTCTTCAATGTCTTTTAAACAGACAGACCCCATCTGGTCTGGCTGTTTGGGGTAAACTGGCAATTGTTTTAATGTTCTCAGTGTGTGATGTACATTAAGAGGACCAGACTGACCGAAAAACAAAAAACACTTTGACCTCAGTTCAATTGGCCACTGAAGAACTTTAACTCTATTACAATTTAAATGGGCCACCACACCATACTGAAATCATAATTAATGAACTAAAGTGCTTGACTAGCCTCATTAATCCTGAGTGCAACAACTAATTTGACATTTCCGCATGCATATTTAATGGTGACTGCATAATTTTATTCATCTGAATGAAGAAATCGGTGTAGCAATGGAGAGTAATACACTGACACCCAACTATCAGACAGTGTTCACACACATAAACCACTTAGGATTTAACTTAAGGTCCTCTGGACCTTTCTGAGCCCCTTTGGTGCAGAGGATTCAGTGACTGGAACATTGTGAAAGGTCATATGCTAAAAGGGGCTACTGATTCAGAAAACCTTCCATAATAGAAAATGTATGAAATAGGTCAAGAACTGCTAACTTTTCCATCCCTCTCTATAAGGAAGCACAAAAGGCTCATGAATAGCTCTTTTCAAAACTTCAGTCCCATTGTCTTTGAGTTCAGACCATTTCCTGTATTCCTGAGGATTTGTGTGTGGCAGAGCATTTACTAAAGCCTAATTTCTGTGCAGATGTTTTTCATTTCTGATATTGATGTTTGATTAGACAGTTCTTGCCTATTATGTAGTACAAAGGATAATGGTGATTAGTAGTCAGAGCACTGCATTTAGTGCTTTTTCAGATAAATATGAAATCATCCAAGCACTAAATGTTGATCTGGTGTCAAAAATATCTCCAATAAGTATCTACTGTAATGTAATAGTAGTCTTAATCAGACCCATTAGGGATTCTGTATTAGTCAAAGTTAAAGATTTCACAACCATTTCCTCTCACCACTGATCAGTCATTTGTGAAGCTTGGTAGTGGTACTTAATTCACATTCTCTTGGGATCCTCACAAGTTTGTATAAACATTTTGTCACTCTGTCATGCTTCGTTTACACTTAACATGGTGCATGTACAGTAATACAATTGTCTGATGGCTAACAACAATCAACTTTGAATAACAATGGTTCAACAATAAAAGGGGTTGAACACAGTTAACAATCATCCAATCATCACAAGAAAAGTTGGCGTATAGCCCACATGTCATGGTTGTGTGGCAGCCACTGGACAGAAGTTGCCTATTTTTCTTGTTTTTCCTATTTTGTGATCAGCACTGTTCACACATACTGTAATAATGTTAATAAATACCAACAAATCAGATAAACAACAGATTTAACCCCCTGAAATATTCACATGCAAGTTTACAAGGCAAAGGGCATCTATGACTCACTGGCCAATAAACACTGAACTTCAGTGTGAATTCAATGCTCAGGCAAAATACTGTGAGGGAGAAACCTGCCCAGGTAAACAGACAACACAAAAAACAAGAATAGACTTTTAATCTTCCACACTTCCATAAAAACCAAGCTTGCACAGTTGCACCTTCCAATTTCACATAATGATCTGTGAGACTCTTTGTGACTTGTGTGTGTTAGGATATTGCAATACAAAATACACATCAGCCTAATGAATGTGTCCCACTGAGCAAACCAAGAGCTATGTATGTCGGTGAAACCACAGTTCAACCAAATGGAGTATAACGTTTGTGTATCTGTTGGACGCTGGCAGTGGCCAGACAAACAGCCCATTATGCCTACTCTATTATAATCTTTATTATAATCATGCTTCATCATCATAATAATCGGCTATGCAGTAGAAATAACTGGCTGTTATCATTTGCCATTCATCTCAATAGGAGACTCATAGACAGTGAAGTGAATCATCATCAGTGTGGTATGGCAGCGGTACTGTAGGTGTTTTCTGTTTTGGTTTGGTGCTGACTTATTTATGGAGTCTCTCATTGACTCCAGCCTCACATCTCACACAGAGCCATTACACTAGTAGGCAACATCTGCTCTAAATGATATTTTAATGATATGGGTCCTCTTAATTTTTCAGTAGGGGTATAGCTTTAATTAATCCTTTGCTGCTTTGATGGAGATGGATTGCTGGCATCTATGTCTACATCAATTTTCTTGTCTCTGTTTTTGTCCTGTAAAACAGATCTGTGTCACAGACTGGGGGCAAACAGATCTCTGGCCCTCAGAGCAGCCATGTGTCCATATAGGACATGGTACACATCCAAATAACAAACCATCTGCAGCTCTGGAGCCGTCTAATTACAGTACACATTTGAAATTGATGATGCTGACTCAGGAATGAAAACTGGGAAATTTACATGGTAATTGCTACTTTAATGTCAGTGAACACTGCTGAAGGTAGATTCCTAAAAGCCTCCCACACTCCACCCTGTCACAGGTGCCCAACTTTGTACTCATTACTTGTTTGCATGCACTTGGGGGCTTTATACCTTCTACAAACATGATGTGATTTCATTTGGCAAATGCCTGTTTTAACATCTTGGTGGGTTTGTCTCTGAGCAGCAGAGAGTGAACAGGAAGAAGGCTGAGGTGTCCTGGAGCAAGGCAACTGAATTTGTAGCAGCTCCATCAGGGTTTTGCAGCTCTGACCTCCCTGTGCAGTGGGCTGAGTGAAAAGAGAGTAACCCTGTGGGGATCAGGGATCAGAATAGGCCTCAGTTTTACTGGCTAAGAAAGTTTGCATGTAGAAAGACTTTGACTGTGGTCTGATCACCAACGATCAGAAGATACCAGGGAAAGACCAACATAATTAATTCAAAAAAGGAATAAGAGGAAATACATGAAGAATGGTTTTAACTGACCTCTTGCAATAACTTTTTCAGATGTGAAATTGTAGTCTATAGAAATATGCATTATAAAGACACCATTTATTTCCCACATGTCATCATTTGCCTCTGGTCTATTGACCACAAACCAGAAAACCAATGACTGAAAAAGATAAAGGCATAAAAGACTGGTGATAAATGTCAGCCCAGCTCCATGCAGACAGCTGATTGATTCATCACAGTGCTGTCCCACTCTGCAGAGTCATTAACAATCTCTCCAAATAGGAACATGAGAAAAATAACAGTGGGGTGGCACGATGGTGCAGTGGGTCGCCCTGTCTCCTCATAGCAAGAAGGTTCTGGGCTCATACCCCACAGACCACAGAGCAGATTAGGTTAGTTGGTGACTCTTAACGTATCTGAGGGTGTGATTGTCTCTGTGTGCCAGCCCTGTGATAAACTACTGACCTGTTGGGGAAGTACGCTGCTCAGACCCAATGTCAGCTATAGGACTGGCTCCTGGAGACCATGAACGCCTGTATGACTTTGAACAGTGTAGACTTATCACTGTTTGTCTCCCATTATTACTGATTTTGTAGTTTTATTTTAGACAGCTTTCTCAGCAAGACTTTAAAGATCATTCATGACATCACTCTGTTGTTCTTGCTCCTCTCACAGGTTAGGATTCCCCATGATGATAATGACGTGTATGATCGCCATGTGCTACCTGCTGGCCACCCACATTGGTCTTGGATGGAACATGTAATCCACACCTGTGCAGAGCCAAAGAGACTGTGTGAGTGTGTGTGTGTGCGTGTGTGTGTGCGCGTGTGTGTGTGAGAGTGTGTGTGTGTGTGTATGTGCGCACTTATGCATGTGACCAGTCCTCCAAGCATGTAGAGTTTCTGCTCACTGTAACATTGTAGTCTGATCACTAGATCAGATTACAGGCAACATCTGAAGCACTGTAGCCTTACTATATTTTCAAAGTATGGAAAAGTGTCTTTGAATAAACGGCAGACCATCAGGGATCCAAGTTACAGGAGCTTTGACCAAAAATGTGTCTTTACTGACAAAATGTCCCCACTCCACAATGCTGTACATGGTGCTACTGCCTCAAAGGGTAAAACTGGTGTAAGTGATTCCAGACCAGTCATCTCTGGTGTTCTTTTTTCAAATTCACATGATGTGTTTACAAAGAGCATTTTCCATCATTTCTCTAGACATGTAATACTCCTTTTGCCTTTAGAGACTCTTAGAACACTGATCTGAACGTTTCACCCATGGTTTACAAAACTTAAAGGAACCACGAGACCCAGTGAAAGGGATTTTATAACAGTTTATATCTCATATTTCTTTGTCGGATTCCCAAATCTCAGTGGTCTGTAACTGATCTGAAAAACAAAAGCAGCCTCAATTAAATTTGAAATGTACAGATTACAGATTTTTTTAATCACAAATTGAATAAAACAGGTGTAGACTGTTATCTAAATATTGTATACTATCTATTGTACTGTGTACACCGTGATCCAGCGTCAATGTAATGATTTAGTGAAAATGTAATGTAGAGGAAGTTTGATTATGTAAATACTCTCACATGATATGGACAACAACTTTGTAACTTGTCCAGTTTAAACTGTCACCTGTATTTATGGCACGGCCCGACAACCTTGGACGTCATCTGTGTTTGAAGGTTGAAACTTTCAGACACAAATAAACGTTAATAAAGTTTGTGATGTTTCTGAATTTCATTTGGCTCAGTTTGTTGATGTCATTCTTTATCAGAGAGACTATGTAGTAGCTGGTGTTTTGGAGCTTAACCCATGTTAAGAAGTTGATTTTCACACTTATTTTTAAAGTTGTCTCTGACTCATATCCCAACATTACAGCTGGAGTATTTGCCAGACATCTCCCACATCAATATTGTGCTCAATAAGATAGTTACAAGATGTAAGAGACAGGGTTACCCCTTTTATGAGATTCACCATTTCAGTTCGCTTAAGTTCAGATTCAATAAATGTTTCAACATTTCACTGAAGTTGTCAAGGGACAAGAGTTTTCCAGACGTCATCTCTCAGAGGTGGGGATGAGGGATCCACTGAAGCAGCTGCAGCAACAAGAGGTACGCCGAGAACAAGGCACAGGAGAGTCAGCATAATAGGGCTTCAACAAATTAATGTGACACAGTTACACAGACTACTTCCCAAGTGGGTTGAGACTGAAAGGACTAAACTTTCTTTTTACTCTGAGCAGACTGCAGCTTCACTCCTGCCATGTTATTGTCCTGGTACAACTAGTACTGTACTATGATGTAAAGTTTCCTCCACTTGTGCTGAATCTTGATGGCTTCAAATTGTGTGACTGAACACCATTGTTTGGGCTAAGCCTAAACTTTCTTGAGACACTTTCTTGGCAGCTGACATAAGCCAGAGTAAACCCTCTTTCAACTCTGTCCGACCCCTGGTCAGACTGAATAACGCTGGGGAAGGGACAATTGACAATTGACAATTTCACAATTGATTTATCGATTTAGTGATCATGTTTTGAAGAGGATAGAAAAGGGGAACACAGGCATAGAAAATATAGTCTCATTTTTATTATCCTGATTGTCAGGGCATCTATGAATCCAGTGCTGGTTATCCCTGACTAGTTTACAGGTACTTTACTCTCTGCCAATGAGACATTACTGTACGTGCAGCATAACCAGAGTCAGGCAGGGTGGTGGTGCTGTTAGCGCTGTCTCAGTCAATTTGTTGCTCTAAAGCGCCCGTTGGTGTGTGATAGACAGGTGACCTGTCCAAAGCCTTTGCACTTCAAGGACTGTCATGGCAGTGCAGCAGAAGCTGCCTCTCATTGGTCATACCTGTCAGGACTAATGGTTCAGTCTGTGGACATACAGTACAGTAGCCACCATGACATCACCCATACGTTTCTGTGTCATGGTTTTGTATTTCAGGGTATTTCAAATTAAAATCATCAGACTAAAATCTGTAGAGCTACAAACTTGCTTGAACCCAAAACAAATGACTCTCCACAGTTTCAAGGACAAGTCCTTGTTACCACCTGAGTATGAGCAGGCAACAATAAGGGAGGACACACACACACACATATCAAAATGAATGTATTCATTCAATGCAAAAACGCTAAACAGCGTACCGTAAAAGAGATATGTCGTGATGCGTGTTGACTCAGGAAGGCTGGAGGAGAGAGTGAGACAGGAAGACCTGTCCGTCATGACTGGTGGAGGCCCTGCCCAGCTCAGCAGGTGGAGGAGACCACCACTCACCATCTAACGCCAAGTATCTGCACAACAAAAGAAGCTGGCAGGCAGCAGCTGTCATGTGTTTTTTTTCTTTTATCTTTACATCATTGTGGAGCAGTTTCTGCTGTGATTAAGTGACTAATGGATAATGAGTTATCAGGTTGAAATATTCATACCACAGAGTTATAATGTGACAAATAGCTGAAAAAACAATAAACTTATTTAGTCTGACAGAAGCCTGCATGTTTTGACTGAAGGCTGGGACGCTCACTTGTTTACTCAGTTTGACATGAGGACAATCTATTTTCTAGCCTCTACTTTGCAGACACTATCATTATTGCCCTGTCCACCCACACTTTCCCACTCAAGCTATGGGTGCTCTCAGCGTCTTCAGAATGATCCTCCGATGAAGGAGGCTGCACAGAGGTCGCTCTAACAGTAAGATAAAGTAACTTGAGGGTGGATTTCTCAATTCTCTGTATTTTTAGTGTTTTCTCTTAAGTTTCACCGTGTTCACCTGCACAGCTCTACTCCAACTCTGTTTATTGGCATCGTCTGAGAGTTAGACTGACCTATGTGTTGCTTTTAATGAGTCAGGCTCCAAGCCAACTAAAACCCAAGTACACGGATCAATGTATATAGCTCCTCCAAGACTTCACATTAAAACCCCAGGGAGCACCACAGCTTGAAGAGTTGAACACCCCAGTTTGTTGCAGTCATTGGCATCTGTTTGTGTGTCCACTTTGTTGCTATTACGCAGCCACACAGTGAGTCACAGCATTAATTAGATTCTAATTAATTAAAGACAGTAACACCCTCAGAGAACTCTATATCATTAATGTAGCTGATGTGTTCCTGGAGTTAGAGTCACTTATCGCTGCAAGCTCACAACCACTTGCCCACCCAGCCACTCTGGTTGCCCTGCTGCTCAGGAACTGCAGGGGAGCAGAGAAGTGCATCCAATACACTGAGCCAAGCTTCTATTATGGAAAATTAAGTACTTTTATTATATGTATCCTAATTACTGAAGGAGCCAGAGGAATAACTTAACATGAGACATACGTGTAGGGAGAGCAGGGGAGAGAGAAGTGATTGGTAATGAGGCTTTGTCCTAACAGCCATGACCAAAACTATATCAAACCGAGGATGTTGCTCCAGAATAAAAACAAAACTATTGTTGATCAGAGACAGAGGCTGAACTCTGTGTGAGGGATAAAATACAGTAAGAAATACAGTGATATGTGGTTTAAACTGTTCATCAACCCTAAACCCTTCACCGGAGCTTTATTTTCCCACCTCACTACACAGGGGATTTAACACAAAGCATGAAGAAGTAGAGAACAAAAACTGTGAGCTACTGTGACTGGAAGAAGCTTGTGTGACCAACACAATACTGTCGTGTGGAAAATGGTCTGGACAGATTGTGAGTCTTTGGCAGGTTGTACTTTGACTGAATGAGACAGGATCAGCTTGTGGCAGTAAGTCCTGTTATGGTGAAACCAAACAGCAGCAGGAGCTGTAGTAGACTGACCTTGAAAATCATCTTTGGATAACTTGCAAATGTTGGCAGATTCACTCTTATTTCCCTGACTTCCCCATGTCACAGACACTGTGTGTGTGTACTAGTCTCTTACTATGTGACTGGTGGAGGCTGCTTTGTTTTTTTTTCCTGCCCAAGCTGCTCATTTAGTCTGGCAGGGCACAAGTGGCATGTGTCATGGTGAGGACACTGCCCAACCAGCAAGATCACATTGATTTATTTGGGATTTGTGGTGCATCTGCTCATCTGTGTAGTTTGCCAGGTGGGCACTGAAGAGCCACACAGGGGATTTTATGTCTGAGCTGGGTGGAGAGATTCTAGAGATAATAATAAGACTGATGTGACTGCATCCTAACTGATGCTTCAGACCTGACACAATATTGAGGAAGCTGTCAGTCAGCCAGTATGTAGCTACATGCCCTCCAGTGAGAAGAAGAGGTGTAATCAGGAAAAAGAACTGAAAACACCCAAAAAACCTGCGTCGACCCGCTAATTTTAGTGGGAAAACGGCTTTATTTGGTCGCATCCAGAGCTCAGCCTCCGTGGGTGATCTGTTACAGTTTGGAAACAGAGTGTAACAGACTTTTTTTTTTTTTTTTGCTGTAATGGAGGTGAGGCTCTGTGGTCTTGTGCTACCCCTCTTACCTGCAGGTACAGAGCAGCTGGGAAACTGGAGCGACTTGATCAAGTCAGTGTCCCTGTTAGGGGTTCAGTCAAAAGCAGATTTGTGCATCATATTATATTCTACAAAGTAATATGGTGAAGAAATGGAAATGGAAAAAGAGACAGGAATAAGACTGACGGCGAGTGGATCAGTAATCCAAAGCTCTCAATAACATGACTCATGTTACAACCTTCAATGAGAGAAAAAACAACAACTCTATTTCCAGTTTTTGAAAAAAAAAGAAAAGAAAAGAAAAAAACTGGTTCCTCTTGTTGATCTGAGTCTTTGTTGATTCCTGGAATGAAAGATTCAGTGAACTGTCATCAGGGAGGCATCTGGAGCAGTGACCACAATAAACATGCTCCTAAGGCCTTTGGTATTATCATTAACACTAACAGCACCCTTGCAGTGGTGGTGGCTGTAGGAATCTGTCTGTAACACATTGGAGGTTGTGTGTCCATCTATCAACTTTTCCACTGGTCGTGTTTGAACCTGCTGGTGTCCTGCTGACGCTGTTAGAAAAAGATGAAGCAGAAAATTCCTCACCAGAGGTGACAACACCATGGTCTGTTCTGAAGTCCGTGAATGAAATTTAAAAAAGCAACTGTAACTGCAATTTTACTATTTTAAAGTTCAAAAAATGTTTGCTGCCCATTCCGAAAACACAATTGAAGCCCTAATAATAAGGCAACAGATTTTTTCTTTCTTTCTGTAGATATTAATATTCTCTTTAAAAAAATAAGAATTGAAGCTGAAAGTGTAGGCCTAGTTAGCCTATAGATTTATGGTACTAAAAAATTATGGATATAAATATTTTGTTTACTAAATAAAGTTAAATGTCGCGAAAATACCGACAATAATTCCATTTTGTTTTGTTCTGTTGTTTAATTGGGTAAACAGAAGTCATTTAGCTACTATGGTGTCACCTGCAGTGAGTCGGCTGAAGTTCTGGAGTAAGGTCAGAGAGGAGACAAACCGGAAGTAGAAAGTGGTGCACATCGTTTGCTCAAGGAGTGACTGAATTGTGAAAAAGGTATTGTAACTCCACGAAACGGCACGTTTCACGCTAAATTTATTGGGACGAACGAGTGTTGTGTGTGTGAGTTAGTGAATAGTTAATGTGAGAAGAGAAACGGACTGGCTCACCTGCCGACGGAGAGCTGCTGCAGCTGCTGCGTCTTCACGGAGCCGAGTCTACAGTCTCACCTGTCCTTCATCAGAGAAGAGGATTTTATCGCCAACTCACCCGAGCATCACACAGGCCTGCCTCCATCGGTGTCTCAGTCGGTGAGTAAATGTGTCCAGGATTGAGTGTCTGTGGGCGGGCCCTATTTATTAAGGTGAGTGCCTAAAAATTGATTGTTTGACTATAAAATCCACACAGATGTACAGTAGGCCTAGATGAAGCTTGTCGCGGTAGGGCCTACTGCAGAGTGGTGGGGTGCTACCACATGTTTGATTCTAGATAACTTTTTAAACAGATAGCTTGTAGTTGTGGCTGCTTTATACTGTGGTTGGACAAATAGTTTTTGTGTCACGTTGCACAAGTTTTTTTTTTTCTTGAGGTTCTGCAAAAAGTCAGTGCTCAGTGGGTTTCACAGTCTTTAGGTTCTGGAACAACAATGTAGTGACAGAAAACACATTTCCACTAAAGGAACAACACGTGAATACCTGTATTTTTATTTTTAGAATCAGGTGCTCCTATTTTCACAAGTCTTCCTGTTATCTGACCAGGTGGAGCTACTGTGACTCAAGCAAGGTGTGTCTAATTAACTCTAATTAACACCTCCACTTGCAGGTGCTTTGATTACAGTGATTGACAGGTGTGTTATTTCTGATGCTGTTATCTCCTGTATCGATTGTTTTATATAGTTTTCTATTTGTGCAAAGCTAATTTTAGCAAGGCTGAGATAGCACCAGCAGTCCATCAGAGCGTCCACAGACATTCTCCTGTCCTTTATCCTCAGTTTTCACCACAGAACAAACAACTGTCAGTCACAGGTGTCAGTGACAGCATTAATGCCAGCTGCAGGGCCCCGCTGCTCCTGCTGGCACAATGGTTCACTTCCTGGACTTAATAGCAGGACCTGCTAGGTTCACCTCAGGAGCCGTCATTAATGCTATTACTTCCCACTTTGCGTTTCCTACTATGACAAGTCAAACTGGGCTCTGTGGGAAAGGTCCTGTGGAATTATACCCGCACTCCATTTAGAGGTTTTTCTTGTCACCTTGGATCTTGCATCCTGCTGGTAAAGACAAACCATGAGCACCCACCCACGACTCAAAGCTCCAACCTTTTGTTGTATAACAAGAGCAATAAAGCTCACACTGAGTTTGAACATCGGAGCACAGCGAGAGGGGCAACAGATGGGGTGATTATTCTCTGTGGACTTGTTTTTGTCACTTTCTCCATAGATAACACCAAGTCATTTGATCCATTGTTCATATGGATCATAACAGCTCTAATTATGCCTTTTCCTGTCTGATCATCTGATCGGAGGAAAGCAGTGTAATCTGTATAATCAGTATTCAGCAGTTCACGTTCGGCTCTCAGACAATTGCAGTTAGGGTTTGCATACGCTACACTCTAACTTCGCAAAGAAAGCTTCTTCTGCAGGATGTTAGCATTTGTATTGACATCAAAACTGTGTAGTTGCAGGGCAAATGTAGCTGCACTCTTATTTTGATGGGACAGATGATTGCAGCAGCACTTCTTTGTGACAAAAATAGTCACAAGTCTGTCATGAATCTTATGAAACCATGACATAACCTACTGTATTAAAAATACACAGAAAACAGCGAGGATTATTTTTCTGGAGCTTAGGACACCGTTTCTTTATTTCTTGACATGTGCACAATTAAAACAACTCACACTGACCGCTGGTAATGCTCCAGATGAGGTTGTAATTATTAGCGTAATGAATAGGAAGTGGTCATGCATGGAATTAGGTCAGGCAGGGGTGTCTGACATGTATTTAGCTGAGCATGTATTTTGGTTGCTTGTGACACTGTTGTTCCTCTGTGGGAGGATTAGAGCCACATGCGATTTCCTTCTCAGAATTCAGAGGAAAAAAAGCCATAATTGTGACTTTGTGAAAAAATTTCACATGTCTTCCTCCGACCATAGGAACTAATTAATTACACCACTTTAATAAGAATTCATTTGATTTCCTCTAAGAAGCCTCCTCTATCCATGACTAATGCTCTTATTCATCAAGAAGGGATTAAATGTGTTCTGCCCTCTGTAATTAAGAAGTGGAGAGAAGGAGCTTAAGAGGATTCACTTTAAAGGTTATTTTACAATATGGGCTGAAATAAACATTTTCTTCTTTGATCACTGCAACTTTGAGGACTTGTCTCATAAAGGGGCTTTGTCTTTAATTAGTCTGAAAGGTAAAATTACACAGTGCATAATGAAATACCATATGGAGAAAACAACATGTGCAATATCATTTTCTGCAGAGAAAAACAGAAGAAAGACCTTTAGAGTTGAAACATGGTGTGATGATTGTCAGTGAGCTATACTTAGAACAACAGTGATTCATGATGCTGTGCTGAAGTAGGCGTCGGCAATTAGTAATAGTTTTAATGTATTTGTTGCAGGACTTCAGTGGAACATTTAAAAGAACATTTTAGTTCAGTGACGAAGAGATCTTTATGTCTTATTTCGTGGTTATATGTAAAACTGGATTAACAGGTCTTTTAAACAAAATGCTCAGCTTGTTCATGTTTTTAAATTAAACGGCCTACAGCCATGGTAGTGTCTGGTTGAACTGACTTGCGGTTACTTTCCGCTACAGTATGCTAACATTCACATCTGTTCACAGTGACAATATTAACATGCTGATGTCGAGTAGTTTTGCAATTTCACCATCTTGATCTATTCTAACATCCTAATAAGCACTCGTGTATAAAATTCAGGAATACTGTAGGAATATTTGTTTTTGCAGAAGTGTTTGTTTTGTCCTTAAAGGACAGTTCCGGGCAAATTCAACTCGGACTCGCTGTATTTTCCTAACATAAGTAAGCAAACTTCTCGGTGCATATTTGAGTAGCCATCTGACGCTGTCTGTGGAAAAAAAAAGTTTACTTCAAGCAAGTCAAGAGTTGATATTCCTGTGTTTATGACACAAACGGGAGCTTCCCACTGCACGTAAACTCACTGAGCGAGTCAACTTGGGTCTCGCGCGAGACTCCGCAACACTTTGAATTAGATCTAGTTTTACAAACATGTCGGCTTGCTTGAAGTAAATAAACTTCTCGGTGCATGTTTGAGTCGCCATCTGACGCTGTCTGTGGAAAACATTGCGGCTTTGAGGGATGTAAACAGCCTAAGCAGCGGAACTTCCATCCACTCCCATTCATCGCTGCCGTGGCGATGCGGGGACAGCTTAATGTCACATGAATCATCTAGGACCGCAGTCTGGTATATGTCCTTTAAGGAACCTTGGACCAGTGTTTCGTCCTCAGTCATTAAAAGCGGTTTAATGAAACCATCTGACATTTGGTTGAATGCTCTTGTTTTCCGTCTAAATCAAATGAAAAAGACAGACTTCACATTCCTCTCTGTCTGCCTGTGCATTTTAGCCTAGCTCCATATGAAATTAAATATTGAAAATGGCACAGCTGTCTAGACACATTGTTTATGTAATGTGGTTAGACATAAAAATGTTAGGACCTTGGTTGCAGGAGCAGTTACAGGGCAAGACTTCCTGGGCGCAGTGATTGAGCACAGTGTGAAGCCGACTGTAACGGCGGGTCAAGACACTGCAGGTATTCCTCCATTCAGATGTTAAAAGCAGCTGCTGTCACTGATTAGCAAGTCTGGCCAGACAGGAAGAAGCAATGAGACAGATCACCAGGTGAAGCACACTCAGGCCTCTGAGGCACAAGGCTTCATCCTCCTCATGCAGACTCAACTGCTCCACTCCCACTGTGTTGAAGTTAGTTGTGATAATTATCTGTCACAGCACAAACCATTCAAACAGCAGTCATTTAAAGCCTGTTATTTTCCTTTCAAACTGACAGACAAGAGGTTTCCGAGTAAAAGCTGCAGTGTGTCTTCCTGTTGGCCCCCAGTTGTGATCACAACTCGCTCGCCTTGTTACTCTTCCTTTCCCTAATAATAGTTCATTTGCATATCTATGGCAAAAATGCATTATGCTCTCAATGGCTTATTGTTTATAGACTTGTACGAGATAATTGCAGAAATGTGGAATAGGGCTGCGTAGCATCGACTTAATTAGATTTCTTATCGGGGCATTGTGTGCACGAACAAACAGACGATGGGTGTAAGTGTTGAAGTCACGATCCATGCAGGGTTCAGCTCCCAACAACTGCTCTGGTCAAACTTTGTGGTCTGTGCTTATTCAAACAATCAAATCTGTATCTACAAGTGTGTAACAAATATAAATACACAGCCACACACAGAGAAACACACAACACACACAAAGAGAAAGAAGAAAAAAGGATTTAAAATGAAAGTTTTATTTTTTTGCCTTGATTTTAGACAGATCAGGTAATTCATGTAGATGTTTTAAACTACACATTTTCCTATTCATTAGACTTTCAATTATATTAATGAATCCAAAAAACAATCTTAACCATCAGCCCTAAATCTGTTGTGAAGCGATGGAATATTGGTATGATCAGTTTGCTTATCATTGCCTATAGCTACTGCGAGCTAATGCTATGATAATATGGGCTGTATAATTATAGTCTCCAAGCCTCATATCTTGATAACCTCAGTTTTTTCCTTGAACCAGCAACCACAGACACTGGAAACCACTGATGCTGCTGGCATCACCTGTCCAATCCAGGTTGCAGCATTTTACTGTATTTTTGCAGCATTATTTTTCACTGGGTTAGTGTGAAAGTGGATTTTAAACTTTTATATATGAAACAAACATATTTACTTCCTTTAAAGGGAAGATGTCTCTGCTGTAGGTTCATACTCATCTATTGAATATGAACCAAAGAGACTGCTTGCTAAGCTTAGGAAGGAAACAGAGCCTTTACAGTTGCAGTTTTGCCTGTTTACTGTGAAATGGTTTAATAATTAAGATATATATATATATATATATATATATATATATATATATATATATATATATATATATATATATATATATATATATATATATATATATATATATATATATAAAATATACCGGCATCCCCTGTAAGACTGCCATGTCATCACAAAAAGTGATCCTGTATGCTGCATTTATGTCATGTCATTTAAACCATAAATAGGAGTCAAGTGAAGCTGTACAATGCATAGTCAGCACTGGTAGCAGAATAAAACTGTAATATTAAGACACACACTAATATAATCAATTAAGCTAATTAAATAGGAGCTGTGTACAGTTTGGGTTGGTTTTCATTTGTTAATGACAAATTAATGCTAAAATATGCAGCAAACAGAAGCAGCTGATGTAGGTTAATTAAGTGGTGTCACACGGCTGGTAGAGGGGGTAATCATGTTTGAACAATGTGTGAGCGCTAAATCTGGTTTTCTGTTCTTCTCATTTGGGTTTCGTTCTTTTTTCATCTTTCTTTTATATTTCTTCTATTTTGGGTGCTGGTTGGTGAATTTTTGTTGCCTCCGGTCGGTGCCAGGCTGATTCCAGTCCTACTAACATCCACTGGCTGTAATTTTAGAGGACCCTCTGTGGTTTGCTCTCAACATGATTCTGACACTTTGTTGTTTGTCCTAACAGATAATAAGAGCTTGGCTGTGGCAGCCACAGTCGGTGAAAGAAAAGTTATAATATTTCACACTTAGATAGTATGTGACCTGCTTCTTGGAAATATCCATGTAAAAGCTTTCAGTCTAATGTGCAGTCACACTGGGAAAGTGTGAGGCGAGGGAAAGATTATTCCAGCGGCTGAGTGTCTACATCCTACAGCTTTCCCCTCCTCCTCTACACCTGCTCCCAGCTGGATGAACCCAAGGATACGATGTGCAGTCACTCTAGTTAACCACACAGCTTCCTCCTCTCAGAGCAACAGCTGCTGATTGTGCTGAAAGGTTGTTTAAACTGTGATGGTCACTGAGGATGTTGAGGACAAGCATTACCACCATTACTGTGTTGTTCATGGTCGGTTTATTCAGACTCAAAGAACATGTCTAAATGGCATTATATAATTTTATACTGATCCAGTGGCATGAACCATTGTCTACAGACATACAGTAGGCTAACTATAGATCCAGCGTCATATATCGTTGCTATGGTGTCACTCTCCAGCTGAACTGATTGATTTGATTTTATGATTTTTGTTTTTTCATTTCAAAATCTGTTGGCTGCCAATTACACAGACATTGAAACCAGTATAAGTTAGCCTAAACCCAAACAACAGAGATGCAGTTTTTGTAAATGGATTGTCCATTGGGCAACTGCTGTGCTAACCTAAGATAATGTGCTATGAGGAGAATCTTCTTTTAATAGACAAACCAGACTGGAATCAGTCTTCTCATACCACATACCACAGAATAGATGAATAAGTTGAAGACAAAGTTCACACAGTTGTAAAGATGTGGAGATAAATTCATGGCAAATGTCTCTTGAGGTCATTCACTATCAGAAATGTATCTAAATGTAAATGTGTGTTGAGAAAGATTTTTTTTTTTCTTGTTGGGTGCTGTTGGTCACTGCAATCATTGATTGTTACCATGGTAACAAATCAGAAATAAGACTCATCTTACACAACAGGTCAGTCTAAAACATATTTTAGCCCCAGACCCCTGAGAGATGCAGTGCTGAATTAATCACTGTGGAATTGATGACTGCTCCAGATCATTCTGTTCCTGCCAGTGCTTCCCACCACACCACATGCTGCCGTCTTGCTGACGTTTTTGCTTGATCTTCACCTTGACCCCTGCGATGGCAGAGACTGGCCTCTTCTCTAGGTGTGACCCTTAGAGCCACTGACCGTGCCTCCCAGGTGCTCATGCTGCCCCAGCACCTGCTATCCTTTTCCACCCACACTACTCTTATCAGTTCTTGTCTCAGATGTACATTTTTGTCTGAGATGTACATCTTAAGATGCTCTAATTGCAATTGTTATACAGTATTAACAGTATAATGTACTGTACAGCAGGGGTCTCCAGCCTTTTTTCCTTTGAGAGCTACTTTTACAAAATGAAAATGGCTGAGCGCTACTCATGTTTTGTAACATTAATTCTTTATATTCGTAAAAAAAAAAAAAGTGTTTCCCACTTTTCATGAAAATAGTATGTTTATAGCCTCTATCATACTGATAACTGAAATGATTTCGTCCCTCCTCTATTAAATATGAAAGGTGGAAAATCACAGGTCTGTTCTGATGACACAAGTCAGTGGTCCTGAAATGTGTGTCACTTCTATAATACAACACCACCTACATGTCAGGGCAGAGCTCTGTGGGAAACAGTAGTGGAGAAACAGCTGGACAGAGAACTGGGATTTGACAGAACACTGCCAAGCACTGAGAGCTGGGTAGCAGTCGCTGGTAGGAGAAGCAGGTCCGTAATTCTTATCACATGACATGCAGTGTGCTTGCTGCCTCCCAAAAAGTTGAGATTTTTCCTCTGTGCGCCACGGATATGCACTTAGTAACAGGCGTGACGCACCGTCTGCGCACCGCTACGGTTTAGCTTTGGTTGTGAGCGCATGACGCGCGTCTACATGTTATTGTAGTATCTGAACGGCCCCATGCATGCACACTTGCTCACCCTCAAGTTTTCAAATTTATGTATGATTCATTAAACCTTTGGTGAGCTACTGGGAAAGGTGCTGTGAGCTACTGGTAGTTTACAAATGAAGTGTTGGAGACCCTTGATCTACAGTATGCAGCAACAAGGCCAAAAAATACATACTTGATAAACATTGTGCAACATTTAGCAAACAGCTACAGTAAACAGAGCCAAAGGAACAGTGACTCTGAACAATGACATGACTCTGCTCTAAAAGGCCTCTTCTGTTCTAACTGCGTGGCCAGGAGTCCAAGGCCTTTTATCTCCCGTGAGCTCATTAACATGTGACAGTTATTGAGCCATCTTGTGAGTGTGTAGTCCATACGAGCCATGGGCCAAATCCCAGTGTCCACACACAGACATGTTCACGCCCATAAAGTTTTAGAGCCAATGATTTTGTGAGACATTTTGCGTGCACTTTATACGCAAGTTTGACTTTCTTAAAATTTTGTCTGAAAGAGTTCTTCATGGCTGTGATGTGAGTGAATGTTAAACAAGCGGTTATCATAGGAGATGCATGGAAGTGCTAAAATATAATTAAAAACACACACACACACACACACACACACACACACACACACACACACACACACACACACACACACACACACACACACACACACACACACACACACACACACACACACACACAAAAGAAGACTGACAAATAATAACCAGCGGCTCTAAAAAGCAGGAGTCTGGATGATGCTTAGATCAGGTCCTTGCTCCCTGACTTGCTCCTCCTTCCCTAGGGTTCTGATAACCTCCTGCCTGTGCTCCAATGGGTGCAGAGAATCAAAGGGTAGATATTGATCTGTGTATGTGGGTTTGCTATATAGTTTAGTGTTTACTCATCTCCAATGTGCACCATACAGTCCAAGAAAGTCCAACTATTTCCTGTGACATCTGTGGTTCTATTGGCTGGAGTGCAGAGAGAGAGAGAAGTCATTAAAGGATACATCACAAGATGTCCTGGTTTTGTCCAGTTTCAGTTTTCCAAATCCAGAGGAGTTTTTGATGTTGTGATGATTGTTACAGACCAGAATAGCAAGAACTGTGGCTAGGTGGTTGGTGGTGATGTTGTGGCTAATTGAGTTGATGCTCCTGATGATGGGTCTGAGCAGGGCTCCTTTCATGTCTGTTTTAGAGTCCATAAAACATCAGGTGGTTTTCTCGGGGCCTGGTCACTGCTACAGTATAGTGGTCATTCAGCAGCTTCCCTCTATGTTTTGCTGGCCTTTTACCAGATGTTGTAGGCAGTGTACTACGTACATTTACAGCTGCTGCTACGATCTCACCTCAGTCTCTCATAGGGGGCTTGAGTAGACTGGTTACCTTGGTGCAGTCTATGTTAAACACCACTGTTCCAGTCCTTCATTTCTTGGGTGGTGTGTTTAGAGGGCAATGCTTTTGCATTCATGAGGACAGCTGATACCTTCCACCAGGGCTGCTCCATCTCTGTCTTTGGCATGTTGTTGATTCTGATGGTTGACTGTCATCATCATGATGGGATCTATCACTGGTGCCTCATTTAGACGTGCTGTGCTTGGTGTGTTACTGTAGTATCTGAGCCTCCACGCAACTTACTTATTAAATGTGATTTGGTTAAACAGGCCTTTTAATACTTCACCATTTGGGGGACCTTTTGTTGACGTTTCATATAGAGCCTCATACTTTGCCTCTGTGGTGAAGGCGAAAACGAAATCCCATCATTTATTTGGGTGTGAGTGAACAGTGTTTCAGGGGCCCAATCTTGTTACATGTCTGCTCTTGCAGGTTTAAGAGCTTCATTGAATTTGAGATTTGTACAATTGAATTTGAAAACAGACTCTAGTTTAATTTGCTTTGATTTTTTGGTTTAAAATAAAACTATCCAGTTCCTTTTCTCTTGTAGCATGACTGAAATCACTTCAACAAATTAAGTGTTAGATTGATGCTGGTGTAACCATGTAGACGTGTGGTGGTGATATCATTTTTTTTTTTTTTTAAGTTTTGCAGGGTGAAGTGAGTAGTTCCGTAACATGCCCAAGAACACAAGTACAAAGAGGAGCTGAGGCAATATTGTCTATCAGCAGGCCCGTATTTCTAATGAAATCATTTGGTCCACTTTTGCAATCACCAAAATTTGAATTTCAATGAATGAAATTGCATTTGGAAGGGTGATTTATTGATTCGACTGATGTACATTTATTAAAAAAGAAACAACTTTATTTTATTAGACATTTTCTGGTCCTTGGTTGTAACCCACATTTCAGATATAAAAAGAACCACAGGTATGAAAATAACATGGCCACTTGAAATGGGCTGTATACTACAGCTGAAGGAGCCATGTCATCAAGTCAACCTCACTGACAGGACACCATGCTGTTGAGTTGAGTACAATCTCAACACTTGCACTTGACTGTACCATGTGATATCTACTGTATGCCACACTGAAGCTAAAAATATGACAAACACAAAGCAGAAAAAGTACAGTTGAGTATTGTGTACACAGTAAGTTAGATAGGAGATAATACATGTCAACAGAAATGTGAGACACTGCTGAAACACAATGCTGATTGCTGAAGTCTGGCTACAGGATGAAAGCTTGTGGTAGAATCACACTTTGTGTAGAGCTGCAGAGACACACGTCAGTCTTCAGCACAAATGACATTTACCATCTTTAAACACTTCTAGTCTAATTATTTCTTCCATTTAAATGGCACTTCACAGTACTGCACTGAATACATGAAAACGGAAGCTGTACTCTTTAAAAAACAAACAAAACACAACATTTTCCTCAAACATGAGTTCAAACATCAAACTGAAACAGGAATGTCTTTGGCTTATTGACAATATTAACTGGATGTGGCTTTGAATCTGTGCAGTCTCAGTGAAGTGGGTTTATTGTACTTCAAGTCACCAAAAATGCACTAATACTCTGATAGCTTTTAGTTTAAGTGACAAAACTTTCAAATTCATGGAATACAAAATTTCCAATGCGAGGGGTTCACATAGCACATTTCGTGACAGACAGATAAGTTTCATGTTCAACTCCCCACCCATCTGCCCCATGCCCCATCAGCATAAGTCCTGCTGATCCTTGGCACAGATGACACGGTGCCCAGAGCTGGTTCACTCGTTCAGTCTGGAGCCAAACACATGCCCACACTAGTCTGGGATCAAATCCCAGCCCCGGATCTCTCCCTGTGTTTACCCTCTTTGATGCCCCAGTGTAACACAGAAAAATTTGAATTTCCCAGTTGGAAAAACATGTTTCTAAAAAGCAATACAAAAATATAGTAAAAAGGGAGGGAATTATACTTTTAAAAAACTTAGACTTCTTGTTGGGAATGGTGGTGAAAACCAATGTAAAATCGGATGTGTCAGTTTAACACATCAGAGGCACATCCACTTCATTTTGTCAAAATGAAACACAATGCAAAATCAAATTACTTACAAATGGTCTATGTAAATCCCTTACATGCACCTGCACTCAATTTTTGCTGTCGCTACATAGCTAATGTTAGCATTAACAGCTCTTTACCCATCGGTCTTGCCAAGAGCGTCGACCATTTTGTTACAAAATATTAGGTCATAATATGTCCTCTGAGCAGAGGGTTAGGACAGGTTTTGGTGTAAAAGAATGGAATTTGGTGCTAAACTCACAATATTATTCATAAAGTAGTAAGTAAAGAGCTATTGATGCTAACATCTGCTATGTAATGATCACACAACAAATAGCTTGTTTAACCACATTAGACAATGAAAATTTGATAATGACCTTTCATGGAGCCATGTTCACAATAACTCCTGACCCTTTACCCCTCTGTTTCATTTAGTTAAGTGCTGCAAAAACATTGTTTTGTCTCTGTTGCTGTTGTGTGTTTTGGGCTCTGTTTAGTTGTCAGTATGATTTCAATAGTCATGGCCCACTGGGCTGAATACAAACTTACAAATGAATGCAATGTGACGCAGCTGGTGATGATCTAGCATGAGATCTCAGTTTGCCTCCACATAAAAGTGTGTGTTCTTAAAACTTAAATCTTTTTTCCCCCACACCAACATGGAAATGCAAGAGTTATTGTAAAGTATAGCACCACTCAGAATACCTTATTGCATTGCCCTTCATCTGTTAGCAGAAGGGAGTCACAACACTAACATCTGGGCTCAACATAGTACTGAATCAACAAGCACTGCAAAAATGTTATAAAACAACAGGTTTGCATTCACACTGTGGCCGGACAAAATATCACATGTGGCAGTTTAACTATCATAAAGTATGGTTACTGGTGAAAATGCCAAACAGAGGAACCAAAGACACAGTCAGAGGGGGCTGCCATCAGTGAGACATGATGAGCGTGTGCACAACATATGTGGCTGCATCCATTTTCATTCAGCATCTTGTTTGTCTTATTTGCAGGCACAGTAGGTGGCACTTTAAACCAGTGCTGGCGGAGTTTACTGTTCTTCTCCTAGTGGAAATAATGACTGTTGAGTTTCACCAAATGCAGACTAGCACAGTGTGAATGCAGCATCAACCCTGACAGTCGCTAAATACTCCACATTTCAAAACCCAACGTTATCTACATATATATATAGTATATAGTTTATTTATTTTACTTCTTAAGGTTTCTACCCCCATACTATGCTGTATGTGCAGTATCAAAACATATTAATATAGCTTAGGGTTGTTCAAACTTGCCTAAAAACATGAATGACTGGGCACATATGTGAAATATTTGGCACATATATTGCAAATATAATAAAAAGAAAACAGCTCAGAAAAGGGATATAAAAAGTCCCACTTAAGTATACTGCCCAAGGCATTGAAGTCGCCTTTACACCATGCTGAGGTAAATACGTGTTTCTGTTGTTCAGCTCAGCTCTGGGAGGGCTACACTAAGGCAATTCAACGGTTGCTAATGCCAAGTTTAAACACAGGGAAATCAAATTATGATACAGTTCATATTAAAACTATAATTCTAGTTCCCAATGTATTACAACTTCTTCAAGTGATGTTAACTGTCTATTGCATGCAAACAAGCGTCAACGGCCAAACAGAGATTGTGAGAGTGGACCTATGAGTGGATTATTATATTTGTGCCTTAAGTAATGTACAAATAAAGCCCATTATGTTTAATGTGGGCTTCACATTCTCCACCTGTGTTAGGAAAAGAACTGCAGGATTGTTATTAGTTACTGAAATAAAATACTATTCTTTTCTTATTCATCTTATATGTTGTGTGCTGAGAGCTCTAGCAAGAAGTGGCTGCTGTGCAACATCAATACATGTGAGTGTGTGTAACATCCAGGAAATTACGTTTATATGCACCTTCTGTTAAGGGCCCCAATCTGTAACAAAGCAGTAATTCTATATGGCTTTGTTATGTTTACTGTCTACAATTTTATTTAGCATTCCTGTACAGAGAACAAGACTAGGGATAAACCTGCTATGTGGCTGGACCATGTATTGATGTGCGCAGGGTGCAAATTGTGACAGAATCATATCGGTGAGTTCGTAAAGTCCAGACCCTCAGCCCACCATGTGCCTTGTCCTTTGGTTATATAGACACATGGCTGATACAATCAAAAACAAAATAAAAATGTAAATGCAATTTAACGAGCCTTTCAGTATCCCTGCACAGCCATCCCAAAACACCTATAACCCCAAAATTCAAATACTGTAGCACAGTGTGCTGTCAACTTATCTTCACACATGTGCTATTGTGCCAGCGTCAACGTGGACAATAAAAATTACTATTTTATTGTTGTTTGCACGATAGACTGTTCCATAGTCAGACTGGCCGCACAGAGCACCACGCCAAAATCCTGTTCAAATCTGAAACATTGGTAGGTGGAGATGAGACGATGGCTGTGTCTACATCCTTCAGGGGCTGCATCTGAAGACCGACTGTGTCACAGAAGTTCCACCAGGACGTCCCATTTCAAAGGCTCCTTTGAATGTGGCAGTGAAATGTTTTGTTTTCTTTAGGCAACAAGTGGATCCTTCGTGGTCCGACCTACTGCAAGATTCATTGCATGTTGGTAATGATAACATGGCAGGAAATGATACCAACAGAGAGCTGGGGGGTTACACCTTATACAAAGTTTTTGTGAAAAAAAAAAGTTTCATGTTGCTAGGCAACAGGAGCTGCACTTTGTGACGCATCCATAATCCGACCATCTCATTGTTGCGCAGCCTTTGTGGTCAGTGATGCCGACAAAGGGCCACATGTTCAGAGAGCATGTCCTCTGAAGGATGTTGCCCCTGAACTGAGACACAGCTACTTATTGCATTATGTTAACCCAGACATTAAAGTCCTGTTACATCATAAAATAAAGGATTTATGTCCCCTTAAATGGTAGAACTTTGACAAACTAAACTATCAGTCTGCCCAATAGAAATAAAGGCCTGTTACCCACTGCTGGTGAGGTACACAAAGGCCCTGCTCACTAAGTGAGATGCAGTGGTTGAAAACTGTTGTGAATCCTCTGTAATACTTGATAATTTACTATTAAAAAAAATACAATTATTTGCTTATTTTGACTCAGACAAGAACATCTGCAATAAGAAGCTGGTTAGTTTAGCATAAAGCCATGGAATAAGGGCAAATCATCAAGTAAAAGTAAAGTTCACTTACTAAACACATATAGCTTATTTCTTAAAGGCCCCTATAGTCGGGCGGAGTGGACACCGCAGACGTCCGCGCGTACTCGAGGCGGACTCAATGCGGACATCCGCATTTTTTAGACTGCGCCGACTCGCATATGCGTACTCAATGTCACAATAGAGTCTTCACATGACTTATTTTAAATGTGACACCGAGCTGATATGACTTGCACGACTATGAAACCTCAAACGTTCACGGACAGTGGGCGCGGGGTCCGCACCGCTCACAGTACGGCCGACTCTTTGGGAGCCTTTAGAAAAACCCAAATGCTTTCACACAAATTTTGAGTCTTGCTAAGCTAAGATAACGAGTTTCTGGCTTTAGCCTTTTGTATTAAGCATACACACATCAGTAATGTTTTCAGAGTAGGAAAGTTATGAAAAAAAAAGCTGGTCAGTTATTGAATGGGCTTCCAAATAAAATTTTTATTCCCTCTTGAGCCCCAAATTTGTTCGTATACGAATAAATCCATTATCATCATAATTCAATGAAACTCTAAAATAAATGATTTAATGCCCTAAAATATTTTAAATGCAAATAAAGCAAAAACTATTACATCTGCTTTAAGGAAAATCAGCTCTTCCTCTTCCTTGGGTACCCATTTCTTTATTAAAACTTACAGGGGCACTGGCGTTGGGAGTCGTGCCCTAATGGCTGAAAGTCAGTGTAAAGTGAAGGACCTAATGCTTCTTGATGTGGGTGTTAACAACAAATGCCTGTTTTATAAATGTAACTCAACGCTCTAAATGAGAGCAGCCATAATCAGTCAAAGCCAGGCTCTTGTATTTTTTTTTTTTTTTTTTATAAATCATTTTTCCCTGATTATTGTAGCAGATACTATCTACCCCTCCAGAGGAAGGCACTATGAATGGTTTGAATGTCCTTGGATTTTCATCAACTGGATTTGACTGATGGCTGGATAATAACGTGCCTGTGCGTTCCCTTGCTTGCAAGTCAGCCTCCTGATTTAGAAGTTTAGGGGTAACAGTACACAGCACATGCACATCTTTGTGTATGTATTGTCACTATAGCACACAGTCCATCCTGTCCTCCCTGCTCTGCACAGGCCTGCAGTCACACTATGAATTCATCTCCAGGTAACTGCTTCAGGTGAGAGAGTTTATTTGGTGTTACCTTTTTATTATTATTAAGACTTAAATTTCTTCTGTGTAATTGTGCTGTCCTCCTTTTGAAAACCTCCTGCAGTGTGCTAAAGGTAGAGATAGCCCACCCAGTAGACGATGTTGAACAGTAAGAAGGAGGTGGGAAAAAAGACGCGAGAGTACGCGTCCAGGTCGAGCAGATCTATGTGGACGCGTCCTTTTCTCCATGCGCCGTCTTTACACTCCTCAAAGCAGCAGAAGAAGCTCTGGCAGTCTTTTCCATCCAGACAGTCGTAGACACAAGCGTCTTCAAAGTCCTGCCAGTACAGTGAGTTGTTCAATGCGATGACGGTGTGTGGGGGTCGTACATCCAGGACAGAGTAGTTCTGAGGAGAGACAGACGGAACAGGAAGCAAAATTATCTGAGTTTAAATCATGGTGATTACATGAGTGGGGTTTTCCACTGCTGCAGACGAGAGGGTTGATGAGTTTTTTTAGGGGGAACTGGAATAGAAGCTGCAGTAACTGAATTGTAACAGGTTTTACTTGTCTATTTTTCAATCACCATACACAACACCTAAAAATTAAATGTGTACATCAGCAATCTTATTCCTTCTGTAACACTGACTTACGAAACAGAGACTGTAAAAAGAATGATCATTTAAATTTCACTTCTGTCCTGCAAATATTCATGATCTACCCCGCATCTAATCTGCATCCTTCATCCTGTCCTTGACGTGTGATGAGAAAGCTTGTTTCGGTGTCAAGGTGCTCTCTGGGCTGCCTCTGGCAGATCTGCATTTCAAGCTTCACCTTTGTGTTTGACTGTGCAGATCTACATGGCTGCACTGAAACAGTCATGTGTTTCATCTGCTTATCTAGTCCTGCACAGTAACACTAAATAGGAAACACTACACTACCTGATATTCTGTGATTGAAACAATGTTAAACTAAATTGATTAACTAAATGTTTAAACTGTCAACTCTTAGTCTTGGTCAAGATGTTTCCCTAATTTGTCATCTTGTGTAATTTTTGCAATAATAATGCATCAGCTGCATGGAAATAAAGTGTTTTTAGATATTAAAACCAAACAGATATGTTATGTAATCTGAGAAATGACAGTCATTTGCAAACATTCTTCCAAAAGTGCAAACAGAAGGACAAAGTAAAGGTCTGTTGATTTGTCATTCAGGCATAAAACCTGCATTGATTATTAAACTACTGTAAGTAGGAACCAAACACTGATGATTTATGACTGTAAAACTACAGTAACTATACCATATTTAATTTTGAATACAATTAAAACAAGCTAAATAAGTACATTTCATATGAATATTACTCACAATTTATTCCGCAGTGCATTCATTATAATGCATAGTTTGTACCTAAAACTACAGATGAACAATGGTTTTATGCACAGAACATGAGGTGACTGTCTCTGCTCCCTTTCCTTAGTTGTTGACGGGTGGAGACGGCCTGTTTGTCTTGTCAGACTGATGCAGTGTCCCCTAAAATAGTAACAGTCTTATCAGAGGAGCTTAAAAGGGGCAACATCACATCATCTCAACCCTGAAAGGTTTTCTCACTTCCGTCTGATGATAACAGAGAAATCTGCCTTTGTAACAAGTGACAGTAATCCTGTACATAAGGACATCGACTCAATCTACATTTGATCATTGTCTTATCACTGGGGGGTCACTGCTGTGGGAGCATTTAATAGATTTGAGGCCAACTTACAGGTCTTTTATGTTCCATGCAGCTGGGTCGTCTGGTGCAGTAGGAGTAGTAATTTAATGTTGCATACTCCATCAGAGCAGCGAAGACAAACAGGAAGCAGACGGTGACGAAAAGGTCCATGGCAGTGACGTAAGACACGCGGGGTAATGACGTCCTGGCCACCGTACTGAGAGTTGTCATGGTCAGTACTGTGGTTATACCTGAAGGTCAGAGGAAGGACACACTGATGTGATGGAGGGCTTTGTATTGGATCTATTTTCTGTTTGATTTTGACATTGAACAATATGTAAAGCTCATATCTGCACCATTTCATCTGCTTGTAAGAAGCCCAAGATGATACTGTTTTTTCTGATTAATAGCAGGACCTGAGATCATAGACTAAACTCCTCAAGAAATGTTGCAAAAAGAACACACAAAATAAAATACTGTCACTCATTTGAAGGCATAATCAAACTTGACTGAGTGTTCAAAATGCAATTGTTCTGAAGAAGATGAGCTGGGGGATGATTAATTTAGTGGATCCTGAACAGTCAAACATTGACAGATATGTGTCTGTTTACCTCAATGTCATTCATAATCATTGGACACACGACAAGTTATACAGCCGTACAGCTGTCTTGTGCAATTATTAAAGACAGCAAATACATACATCATCTCTTGAGAACAAAATATATGTGTGGGATTGTTGGGCCTTGAAGGATGACTGCCCTCTACTGAATGTCATTCTAATTTTAAATGTGCAAAGTAGAAAATGTGTCAGATGTCAGAAACAAAACAGGAAAACTCCACAGAGACAGACACCAAACAGATGCAAGATACAATTCATGACTGTGTGTGTGCACAACAAGAAATATGCAAACACATTATTTTAGTCTGAATGATAAAACTACATTGATGGTTCCACTTTATAGATCTCACTGACTGAGAAATCCCCTCATTAATCCGTTTGTGTGAAAACACACTGTGTTTGTCACAATGAGCAGGTACAAAGAAGAAGACAGAGCAGTTTCAAGGCACGAATATGTATCAATTTACTATATTCCAGTCACCCCACTATAACTTCCTGTTTGACTCTGAGCTTCATTTATTGGGACTAGAGACTTTCAAGGTTACCAGACTTGAGATTAGTAACAGTTTACCAAGTGCCTCATAAATAATAAGATATGATGCTAAAGAAACTTTAAGCAATCAAACGCAATCATTTATGTCTGTTCATGAAATGTAAAATTGTTCTATAATCTATAATGGTTATAATTTTTGCAAGCTCCATGAAGTTGGTTTTAAATTATGTGCGGTTTTTATTTGACTGTAACTTAAATCACCTTGGAAAACCTATGTGTACACATTGTGTACATATTTGTGTACACATTTTTTTTTTTTCTGCTCTTGTTGTTGTTGTTTTTTCCGGCAGCATAGACGCTTTCTAAAAAGAAAAAAGGAAAAAGATTGCCGTCTCGATCGTCACGGCCTACTGCTGCTCTCGTCTGTTACTGACTTACTCTCACTTTTTTCCAGCCATCTCGCGTTTTTAGTAACGTTGGGTTTTAAAAATGCCGCTTATTTCGGGGCTTTCTCTTAGCGTCACATCCTGCTTTGAGTCTGACCAATCAGCACAGAGTAAGGCTGTCTTTACACTGCACGGTTCAAGTGGCCCAATTCCGATTGTTTCCTCTCAAGTGGCTCAGATTGGATCTGTAACATGAATGTGTAAACGGGACAAATGCCATTGAATCGGATATTGTCAGATCAGATTCAGGCCCTTGTTATATGTGGAAATAAATCAGATACCAATCGGATATCTGCCAATGCGTCTGCAGTCTAAACAGACAGATCGGATCTTTCCTGGCAATGCGTGTCATACGTCATCAATGATAATATTAATTCACGTGCCCATGCGTCTCGCTGAACCTCTGTAGTCCGTGATTGACACGTGGGTCTGACTTGGACTACCGTGGCCAGCTGTGGCCAGCTGTGGTCACTGTCACAGGCGTTACAGTGTTTCATTTTTGTGGTGTCCACGCGTCTGTTTTTTTCCCCCCCTCACTAGTTATTGTTTTCATATAGGCCTACAGCAAAATTAATTTCTATGCGGATCAATACGAGGGCAAGCGAGGCAGTGTGGAAAAAAGAGAGTGCGCAAGATAAACACCAGACTTCACGTTTTCCTACCGGCAAAAACTGAACCGAGCCGATAAGAAATCAAGAGAGGAAAAACAAACATTGTATACAAATGTGTGAGGCTGTCCCGTCCTCACTACGTGAGCGACGGAGGATCGAACGGTGCACAACTGTCACCGTCACTGTCAGCTGCTCATCTCACAGCAGCTCCGCTCCACGCAGGCACTACGTTATTTTGTACGTTCACTTTGTAAGTGACGTGTTGTATATAAACTCTGAACACCAGACTCGCCTTTGTTTAAAAATATTATTATATTATTACATGACAATCTCCTGAAATCACTAGTTTATTTCCAGCGGGTTGTTTCATGCAAGCACAGCAGGTGTAAATGCAGATCAGATATCAGATATGGGTCACTTCTGATAGAACATGTAAATAGACAGTCAAAAAAATGATATAGGATATAGGATAGGATAATTAAGGATAAAGGATATAGGCAACAAATCGGAATCGGCCGCCACTAGCAGTTCTGACGCGAGTGCTAACGTTCGGGCTCTACCTCTCCCCAAGGTTGTTCACGAGGTGTGTGGCCGCAGACAGTCCTGAAGGATCTGTTACTCCTCAAGCCTGTATGTGATTAACTGTAGGTACATCAGTGTTGTTTTCGTCAACGATGAAGATGACAAAATTATTTCATTGACGCCCCTTTTTTTCATTACGATAACGAGACGGTGACGAAATAAACATGGCTCTCTGATGACGAAAACATGACGAGATGTGTTTGAGTTTTCGTTGACGAAACGAGAACGGGTGTCAATGTTAGTGGTAGGGCTGCGATTGCCTCTAAATTTCATATTGTGGATTGTCATTGCTCTAAAGCTTCACACGATTTAGCAACGGCTCCGTCAAAAATAGAACAATGTGCTAGGACGCTGCTGAGACGAGCCGCGGTGCGCCCGGTGCTTGTGATTAGAGTGGCAGCCAGGCAGTGATCAGCTCTGGCGCTGACGGGTAGGTGGTCAGACGTTCAAAGTGCGTGACATTTCTGCTTATTGTGCGTGTAATCTGACAATTAAAACCTAAAAAGTATCTGCAATGCTGCTGCATCCCATCCTTGTGTGGTCACGCCCACCACCTGGCATGCAGCGCACATTCTGCTCAACATACTTGATGTCACTCGACGAGAAGATATATGGACATATTTTAAATATAATCCAGCAGAAAAATAACTGAATGCACTACGCTCACCACTTTATCTGTGTGTAGGCTAATGGATAATCTTTAGACCAGAAAGTATTTGCCTTTGGCTGGAAACATTGTATGACTAAAACCATTCCTTTATTATTGTAATTATTGGTGAAAATAGCTGATCTACAAGCTCACAATGTAATGTATGTATGAATTTATAGATCTGCTATTTTCACAACTTAGATGTGACACTCCTGTATGATGAAGTAAGGCGTCAATTCATGAAAAAACAAAAAAGTTAAAAAGTTGAACTATGGAGATAAAAGGTTTCTGCCCAACAGCAATCTCCAATAGCCTACTTATTGAATTAATTTGTTAAAAGACTTTTTTTTTAAACTAAAACTGACTAAAACCTTTTTGAGTTTTCGTCGACTAAAACTATCACATATACAGTAGAAATGACTAAAATTGACTATAACTAATAAGTATTTTAGTCCAAAAGACTAAGACTAAATCTAAAATGCCTGCCAAAAACAACAGAGGTACATACATTGCATCCTTCAATACTATGTGAAAGAATAGAATAAAATACAAGTAATATTATTTGATATAATATTTTGTATTTCAACCACAATTAATTGAATTGAATGTCTTCTTATTAAAATGTTAGACGCCGACCGGTTTCGACCTCGCGGTCTTCGTCAGGGCGTCGGAGTGCCTGAAGTAAGCTTTTTTGCTTTTGCTCTTCTAACTTTGGACTTTTCAACTTCATGAGCACCTGAACAAACTGCCTGGAGTCAACCCCTCACCTGTGAGCACTCTGTAACTTTTTTCTTTAATTGAATTGAATATTGAGTAGTTTTGCAATTAATCATTTGATCGCCCTAGTTAGCATGCTATGGTGCTAATTGAAGATGGTGAAACAACACCTCCTAAACATTAGTAAGTTAGTTAGCAACGTCATTGTGAGCATGATAGTTTTCAGTTTAAAAGCTTCTGTGTTAAATTGTAGCCACATAGAAACTATATTGAGTTGCCATTCTAAGTTGTTATGGTGGAAATGCCCTTTTTTTCTTATTAGCCCATGACCTATGTGCCTGGCTATCTGACAAATTTAAGCCCAACATCCACTAACCCTTTTTTCGGCTCCACCAACTCCTGAGGGAAATATCTGTCTCTCTAGCTGTTCAGTTCGTTAACTTTGTCAGTTTGCTGTCTGGCAGGTGGGCTGCACTGGCTTTATCAGAGCTATTTTGCAGAAGACAGTTGTGTGCTGTGTCTGAGACACTGATGGGAGCAGTGGAGGTAACTAAATGTCAGGTCACGAAACCAAAACTATGTGCTCAGAGAAGCTAAAATGCTCCACAGTCCTTTATTATTGTGTATATCGAACATAGTCCTCTGTACTTTAGAGGAACTATATATGATACAGTATTTACTTAAAAAAAAAAAGATGATGACAACTTCAAAATCCCTAAGCTAATGTTTTGATTCTGACTAACAGCAGATGTTGATGTCACTCAGATTGATGGACAAGAAAAAAGCAAGCACCCCTGTATAATTTAATTCCCCCCTCTCACTCCTCCATCAGTATTATAGAGATAAGAAAAAAACAAAACATCTGCGACTGTTTCACCAAGGTTCCCATGGTAACAAGCTGGTCTCATTTCAGGCGGACATCACACACTTTTCCTTTGGCCTCTGCTTGCCACAGTGATTACCCTCACCTTCCTTCTGCTGATGCTGTGGCACAGATTATGTAGTTTTTGCTCTCAACAATAGAGCAAGCAGGTTTGTGGAGGAGAAACTCGAAATGCATTTATCTTCACTGACAGCTTAATGTGGAGGAAATTGTGAGGTTCGGCATTGGATGTGTGAAACATACTGCAGAGGGTTTGAAACCAAATGTATGTGTTGGGGGGGAAAACGCTGGTAAACTGTGTGATAACTTGTTACAGGGCGAAGTTAGTACTATAACTATTTGTTATTTTGGCTCAAACCTTAAGTGAAAGCTTTGCTGCCCTGGGTTGACTCACCCAGTCTCTTTGCGCTTTATCTTTACTCCCACTCTTATCCCTACACCTTTACAATTAGCCCACAACTACGATCCATTCATTATCTGCATTCTTTCTCCAGGTCTGACTGCATGCAATTGATCCGGATGTTTTTAAAAAAGGTTAACTGATTAATGTCACTCTAGCTTCATTTAGTACGTTTGTCCCTCTAATCAGTGGTGAATGTACAGTATCGAGTTGACAATAATACAACAGTGTGTGAGGAGAAGCTGAGGTTTAGCTGACAGTTCTTCACCACTGAGAGAGGCTGCCACACATGTGTTTTCATCAAAAGCCGAATGAACAACATGCATTCATACAAATGATCCCAAAGTTAAAAAAAAAAAGCCAAACATTTTTTCAATTTTTTTTAGGTCTAAAATTTTGAAATTGCTGAAAACTTACTTAGAGTAGCATTTTCCCATATTCCCCAATTGAAGGGCTGGGCAATCACAGTTTCATTCAAACGTGAATAATGAATAAAATGTTGAAATGAAAAAATGGGATAAAATGACTGAAATTATTTACCTTCACCAAAATGCTCCACAGGACTGCAACAACAAAAATCGTGTGTAAGAAAGGGAAAAAGCACAACAAAACAGAAGAAGCACATGGCTTGACTCAAGTTAAGAGGCAAACAAATTTCCATGTGTGACAGAAAACGGCACATAAAGACTGGAGCATACTGAAAGCAAAACAAAATTGAAAAGTGAGAATGCGAACGGAAACGTTGGATTTTCACACACACACACACACACAGACACACTTTGTACGGAGGCAGAGCTGCTGGGAGTCACAGTACCTAAAGCCGTTCTGGCTGGTGTGGCGTCTTTCTTGATCCAGAAAGACACCCAGGAGAGGACCACGGTGAGGATGCAGGGGATGTAGGTCTGGATGGTGAAATAGCCCATTCTCCTACTTAGGTCAAAGTACACTGTCATCACCACATAGTCCCCTATGGAAATGAAAGACAACACAAGACAGCAGAGACAGCTGTTCATTGTGCTAGACTAATTAATATAGGGTTAATTAGCCACAAGATTTTTAAAAAAAGTAAGTAAACATTGAGTTTTTTTGTTTTGTTTTGTTTTTTTGGCAAACTAGGTCAAGAGGAACACTATCTGAGCCTGTATCACCAGATATAATTACAGTTGTGTTAGTAGTTATGTATATTTTTTTATAAAATGTTGCATTGTTGTTATGCACTAACTTACAGTATAACTGTGTTTACTGACTAAAAGTGGTAAATGGCCCCACTGGGTTGAAGCACAGTTTTGCATTATGTTTAGACTCGTTTCCAGGGGCGTCCTGTTAAGATTCAGACTCATGAGAAATCCTGTATGCAAATGATGGATAACAGTTCTAAAAATAAAAGCGCAGAGTCAGCTCTATGCAGATCACATCCAGCTTCCTTTTTTATAGCACATTTTTCTTTCTTCAGCTGATTTCAGTTATTACTTTTAGGGACATTGTACTGCATTCTAAATTATTATATGTTGTATTATCAAATTAACAGTGAACCATTTTGGTGACACACAATAGTTCTTCGTGTGGTCATTTCCCTGCCCACACAAAGTTCACTTCACACTTATGATGTGTATTCATGGTTTTCTTGGCAGTGCCTGACTGCCAAGATAGCAATGTCACTTCACCAACATTTTGGCAAAGCTTTTAGACCAAAGCTATAAAACTATAAGTGGTTTTCTGCATCTGGCTGTAAAGTTGGACATTTTAAAATGGGAATCTGTAGTGTCGACTCTTGCAGTCATTTGCTGCTGCTGCTGCTTCACATTTACAGCACTCAACTGGTGAACCACAGTGTGGCTTTTGATGTGGAGGACTATCACAATGCTGTTTGTGTTACCACAGTAACCAGCGGTGTTGCCAGATCAACCATGACTGACTCTTGAGGATGATAACTTCAAATTCTGTCACTGACAATATGAGAGCTTATCATTTGTCTGTAAAGGACGATTAGTTAACAACTTGCTGTATCTGGTGACGATGATATCTTAATAAGAACAATTTACTCAGCTGGACACCTGAGAAACAGTCGACAAAGAAAAATCTGTGCCAAACAAATTAATGTGATTGACTGAAGAGTGGAGAGATAGAGCTCTGTTTTGGAAACTTGTTCCTTCAAATTTTTTTGTGGCAAGTGATGATACGACAGCAGGTGGTCTGGTTAAAGAATTCTCTATGGAGGAACCACCAAGGAAAACTTGAAACTGAACAACAAAGTGTGGAAGGAGGAAAAAAATATAATGAACTGAAACTGATTCTGCTGTAAAATATATAAAACATGTGTGTTATCTGTGCTGACGCTAAATGTCGATACGTTTCCAGCTCGTCAACGCAACTGTTCATCTTTGAGTGCTTCTGTTTCTTACCTGCTGTAGTCTTTATTATGTCTGTAGTGTTTCTCAGACCCATAAAGTCAAACTGGTAGAGACGCCAGGACTTCTGGTCAGCCGCCTCCACAGAGTTCTTCCTCCACTTGTAAATCATCTCATCTCGTGGGTATCCATCTGCAATTACACAGAGCATGTGTGAGTGTGACCCCTGGCGCTACATGGCACATCCTAATGATGGATACTCTGTACAGACAGACCTAGGGCCACCTAGAGCAACATTTGTCTTGTGCTGGAGGCTGGCTAATGAAAAGACAGTCTGGAATGAAGATAGAGGCAGAAGGAAAGTAGATTAAATGAAAGCTTTGGTTCAATAATGTACTGAATCCATCTTGATGTTGAGTCTGACCTTCACATGATGTGCATGGAGCCTGGGAGTGCTTTTACAATCGATCATGTGAGGTTAATGATGGGTTAATGATTCAATTTCTGCTTTGGTGTCACACCAGCTTGAATCTTTCCTGTCTTAAAGAGACACATAGTCATTTCCAGTGGAAAAGCTAACAAAATTATGATATTGGCTGATAGCAATTTGATGTAATAGGCATTCAATTAAGAAAATCATTAACTATGAGGGAAAATGTTACTCAAACTACTAATTGTTTTCAAACATGCTTGATGAATGTATTTCATTAACATTTGCCACAATTCTCTCGTTTACCATTAATGGCGTCATTAAAGATTCAGCAGCAGATTTGCTACTCTGATTTAAAATGCTCGGAAAATAGTAGTTTACTGTTAAACAAAGCTCTTTAACTGAGCAAACCTTTATGAATGGCAGCAGTACATGGTCAATGCTCTGTTCAACATTTGCATAAAACATTAGTGATGGGCTCATGGCACAATTCATGATTAATTTATGAAAAAAACGCAACAAACATTAGCCAACTTATATCAACAATATCTTAATATCTCTGGTCATATTTGGCTAGTGTTGTGTAATGCTGTTGTAGGACATTAAGACATTATTAACTAAACTAGCTACCAACTAACATTTGAATTACATCACGTGTAACTGATTTCTCAATTTGGTTTTCAGAAAAGAAAAAAATTACACAGATATATTGATATCCCACAGTAATAATACACATTTTAAAGATGATTTATTAATATTAAGCATCTTAAGAGAATAGAGCACAATTTGTCATGTCTGTCAGTTGCACATACAAGCACTGTATATACTATATTCTTACTTTATGCCTTCTTCTCCCAAACACCTGAATATTTCAATGGAAATACCTCTCTCATGTGAGATGTCAACAGTCAAAGTTAGTAAAAAAAAACAAATATGTTTCAAAATTAGTCTTTTGGGAAGAAACTCCTTTTTTGTGTTTCCCTATGCAGTGTGTTGGTGCTGAGCCAAAGTAGAAAATAGTTTCCCAAAGAGGGATTTCCGCTCTATTAAAACAACTTAGAAAGCAATCACAGTGGGTTGACAAATTGGTAAGGTGCCGCCAGAACAGCTTCAATGCACCCTGGTATCGATTCAATAAGTCTGAACTGTCAAACACCATTTTTCCAAAAGATACTCCCTCACTTGATGACTTGAATGGAAAACACACTGTCTAACATATTGGACCAAATTATCTTATAGTTGCATCAACTGGGTTGAGATGTGGTGACTGTGAAGGCCACAGCATCTGATTCACACATTTTTTGTACTCATCCAACAATTCGGTGAACCTTTGTGCTTTGTGGAAGTTTTTATTCTTATTTCTGAGATCAGACTGCTGTAACCAGTGCTAAATACTGTAGCAGTGGATCTATTAATGTCCATAAGGACACGAGGGACAACTGCATCTTACAGCATATGGACACTTAAGAAATTCAACATCTGATTGTCTGTATTCTCTCTGAACTTGTGAAAAACTGATCTTTACCAGACTGATTATCTGGCACTGACACATGATGATGCATTCGTCATCTGTTTTGTCAGTTGTGCTGTAGTTTCAGTAACTGCACTTTAATCATCTGCATGTTTGGTCAGTCATCTGTTTCTGAAGAAAAATAGGCCAGTGTCTCAGTGTGACAATTTCAGCAGAATCCCATGGAAAAGGGATTATCACGACTATACAATAGAGAGATTAATTTACAACAGCAGGAAATTGCAAAAGCTCTCTGTAATGACCAGGAAATGAAAAGGTCCAACTGTCCAAAAACAGGTAAACAGTCTTACGTTAATGAGAGTTACAATGTTCCACTTCAAAACGTACTATGATGCGTGTCTAAGTTTTTTTTTTTTTTTGCATGTCTAGAATATAATAATATAATAGAATATAATAGAAAATACTTTATTCTTCCCCCTGGAGGGAAATTCAATTCCTCCAGCAGCTTACAAGACACATGGAAAAAAAAACACACGCACACACATAGCAATAAATAACCTAAAATGATATAAATACGAAGTAAAAGTGTATAGCCTAACAAATGGCATTGTGCAGGATGTCCTAATCTTTCTTTTCTGCAGGTCAGGGAGATGAGCCTGTTACTGCGGCTGCTCCTGTGCAGAGGGTGTTGGGGGTCACCCAGGATGGCTTTCAGCTTACAACCCATCCTCCACTTAACCACAGCCTCCACCAGCTCCGCTCTAACAAGTACTCTGCCAAATACCTTATTAAAACACATGTCACTAGAGTTAAGAGTTAGACTATTTCCCTACGGTGGCCTGGAGGTGCAAACCAACATTACAAAATCCGAAACACTTTTACAAAGCTTGAGACAAATTTACATTTTAGAAAACATTTTTGCATATCATAAAACAAAATTACATTACCATAACACATTTACAAGTCCAGAAACAAATGTACATTTCAGAAACACTTTTACAAACACAGAGACAAATTTACAAGTGTTGAAACACTTTTACAAGTCCCAAAACAAATTTACAAGTAACGTATCAACCGTAAAGGGAATGTACCAACTACCAGAAGTGATAACGGGAGCAGCCAATATGAGTTGTTGTTGTTCATGGTGACCCAAGATGGACAGCAATCGGTGTACTAACGTTTCCATATTCCGCACATTCTGTGACAAACTGTAAACTGTCTTGTCTGTAACAACATCTATTGCACGTCTGTCCGTCCTGGGTGAGGGATCCCTCCTCTGTTGCTCACCCTGAGGTTTCTCCGATTTTTCCCTGTTAAAAGGGTTTCCATGGAGTTTTTCCTCAGTCGATGTGAGGGTCTAAGGACAGAGGATGTTGTTACGATGCCATGTAAAGCCCTTTGAGACAAACTGTTTGTAAAAACGGGCTATACAAATAAAATTGCCTTGCCTTGCCTTGCCTTGCTGTCACCGGCAGTAGACTAGCCTAGTGAATTTGCCACCGTCATTGCCGGCACCTACACCGCAGCAAATTTACATAAGGGACTTTGTAAGTAAAGCAGAAGTAAGTGGTCCGGTCGTTTTCGCTAATGCTGCGTTCCAGGCAGGCTTTTGAAATCGTAAATTACAGCTTCAAGTCACAACTTACGACTTTGTAGCGTTCCAGGCAACCCACTCGTGTTTTTCCGACCTGTTTTACCGGTGAAAGTCACTATAACGGCCACTCGTAACTTCCGACCCGTGAACTCGTACCAGATCAAACTGGTACAACTTCACAGGTCGGAAAAACAGGAGTTACGAGTTGCCTTGAACGCACCATAACAGTCCTCGTCGCTACGTCGCCACATTCACGGCGTCCCTTGGCTGCACACACAGCCCTGCATGCCGTTCTCTCTCCTCATTGGATAAAAACTGTAGGATACGATAAATGTTTTCTCCTCGGCTCAGAGCAGAGCAGAGGGACTGGGAGACCCGTGTTTCGGTCCAAACACTCTATGTAAGTGATTGCTGTCGGAAGATATAACTATTTAAGACTTATATTAACACAAATATATCACTTACTTCTGCTTTAAGCATATATCTGTCTTCCAAATGTACAGAATACTGTGTCTGGGAACTTTGCTCAATCCACCATCATTTCATGGTGCTACCAAGAAGTAAACAGCTCTGGTCATGCGATAATGCATTTAGTTATGACTTCAAAATATTTGAATTAAACAGGTTAATACAAATGTTGGATATAATGGAGAATTTTCTAAACAAATCCAAGGATAACAGAGCAGGAAAAACCTGTCTCAGCCCTCCTTAATGTCACATTCTAAGTGCATGAATTATGAATTGTGATCAAACATTCACCTCAGAAGAAGCCAACCACTGTAAAACTGACTGTAAATATTACTTCTATCTTATAAAACCTGACAAGCTTGACATGCTGTAGCATCTACAGAGCATATACTGTGCTCTCTTACATCTGTCTGTTTAATCATGCTGCATTTCTGCATTATACTCAGCTGATTATTTCAAACCCCCAGAGCACGATGGCTCTAAAGAGGAACAAATCTGACTTAATCAGAAAACAGAGATGTTGTCATGGAAACCAAATGTAATGCCTGGTGGTTTCCTTAGGTAAGGAAATGGGTGTAATGGATCACAGCAGGATGGGTCCACAGGCATGGTAGTGGAGGGCAGCGCAGTGCAGTGTGCAGGTTTGAAGCTGTAATATGCTTCGCAAGGTGCAAGGTCTTCTCATATTAAATCTCACTGTGGTCTTGATGATAGATTGAAGAGGCTGCTGTAGATCCACAGAACATCACATCACCTCTGCTGCAAGCTTTATTTTCACCACACTGCTCTGAGGCTCAGACTGACACCAGGCTTAAGTGAAACGTCCTCCATATGGACTGACTCCCCTTAAATGTCACATCCAAATACCAAACAATGGGAAAATACAACAACATGAATTATACTGTGCAGCTTCTCTTGGCTAGATTAAACAAAATTCACCTATTAGAGGTGTCATGAAGTGAGCACGGGCCAAAGGATAACATAGGGTATTTGCCAAACAAGTTTAATGGAAATAAACTACTCCATAATATGTTATTGTATTATGCACTATGCTTTGTCCTCAATATAGCGTTAATGTAATGAAGCACTTCAGTACATGCTTATTGTTACTATAGTTCCCTTAGCTCTGTTGACACAAAAAAGTAGGGTGTATTTATATTATAAGTAAACTCACATTTAAATCCCCGAATCTATCTTGGCAATAAAAGCTATAATAATAATGATCATTTCATTTCTAGAGCTCTTTCCATCAAAGTGCTGTACAAGTTAAAAAAACAACAAAAACAATTTAAAAACATACACAGCAAAGATAATACACAAAAAAGAAAAGAAAGGCAAACCTACACCTACAGTAAGACTCATATCTTACATACAGTACATACAAGTGTCTTAAGCTTTGCTTTTTGCTATGTTATAATAACCATTAGTTAGTACCTAGTTAAGTGTGATATAGTAATGTAGGAGGTTATATCAATGAATGAATAGCAGGTAAGGTAGTAAGGTGCAGACAATTACACCTTATGTATATATTGTATAGATTGTAAAGCAACAATGTGTTGTGGGAGGCGTACTCACAACTGGAGAAGATGAGCGGACAGGAGTGTTCGTCCATTGGAAAGTTGTGCAGCTGCAGCTGACATTCTGCATTTATCGTCAGTCTGCAAAGAAGAGCAAGTGTGATAATACAGTAATTTACTGTAAAAGAATTCATTTCATTTTCTTGGGACTTTTAAAGTGTCACATAATCATGATTAATTAGCATTAGTCTCACACACTGGAGTTGGGAATACGTCTATCTCTTAATACATGGGTTACCCCTTGAGTTCCCCTCAAGGCCATTTGTAGTCAATAAACATTACAGAGACACTTTACCCTGCAATTATTTTTTATCACAGCATTGTGATAAAAAGTTTAGTATTGTGTGTGTTTCTTTGATGATGATCATGTGTTAACTTTAAAAATATATCATATCATATCAATGTAAATACCACATGTAGGTTCTGTGTAAATCTATCTGTGATGTAGCTAAAAGGTACCAGGACCACACAAAGCTGCAGATGCAATAATGTGTTGCTGATTGTCAATTATAAACCAGCTAAGGAAACAAGTATCTGAGGGGAAAAGAAGCTGCAGGAAGTGTTAGTGCCTCACCACACTACACGTGATGAAATAAGTCGACTGTTCCACCTATCAGATGAACAGAGTTTGTGTTCTACAGTTGTGAAGCTACAGTGGAAATCATTAGAGAAAAAATATGTGAAAAGCATCACAAATCAATGACTTTTTCTTTTTTGTTTTGTGCTAGTCAGCAGTCATTAGGATGCTACAGTAACATGTCGAACTAAGGTGGTGAGTATAGTAAATGTTGTAGTGAATGTTAGACTTCTGCTCACGTTAGCATTTAGCTCAAAACACCGCAGCACCACCTTCACAGATGTGCCATCTCTCTGTCCATCCAGCCACACAGAGTGCAAGACACGAGTCACATCGACAACTCCGAGGAAATTAAATTAAAAATGATGTAATATTTCAGGATCTGACACAGATAAAAAAAAAAAGAATAAGAAAAGAGAGGGAAATAAATCTTTGGGCTTCTGGAGCGATCTTTGAACCTCATTAAAGCGTGGAATTTGGACAATGCTATGCACGTGGGTGAGGCACAGATATCACAAAATGTCATCTCTGTTTACTCCAGCCAAGCCAATGCAAAATTAATGCCAAATGACATTTCATTCTCTTTCTCTCATGCCATCAACGGATATTACTCCTCAAAGTTTGCGTGCTCCTGATTAGTCAATATTAGGAGAAGTGTGTGAGGGAGGATCTGCCTGGGCTTTCTTTGTGACCTGACTCACTCATAGAAATGATTTTACTTTTTTCTTGTAGCAGGAATGCACTGGCTTACTGTGACTGTGTAATATGGATCGGCAGTGTTATTCTCCTAAAATACAGGAAAATCAAAACAAACTGTATGGGTATCACACCTGGAAATATTAACATTTAAACATAAGGACTAACAAGGACATGGGAAAGATGCTTATTACTGAAGGAGCACTTTATATTAATGTGGAGTGCTCCAATTACAAAGAGTGCTTCAGGGCACGTGGGTGGCTGCCTCGGTAAATTGGTCTTGAAGCTTAAACAGGCAGTTTGCACTTACAATTGATAATAACAAGGGCTAATTGCTTTGTGGTGCTCCTTTTGAGGAGTGTTTACATCATAGATTGTCTTACATAAATGTCTTAGTGAATAAGACAGTGTTTGTGTCTCAGACAATACAAATGGATTGATTGATTGATTGATAGATAAAACTTATTGGTTCCCAAGGGAATGTTTCAGTGGTCACACTGCACAGGAAATATACTGTAGGGACTCGGGGAAGTAATTATAGAAGCATGTTGAGAATGCAGCTATCAGATAATAGGCTGCGTACTATCCAATAAATTAGACAGTGCCATGTATTAAAATCACTCCGTATGGTTATACTAGAGCAAATCCTATTTATCATGGTAATTATTTCAAGTCAAGTTCTTCCAACTCAGAAGTGCCAACAGCAGAGTCTAGACTATTAATATAATATACTTGTACAAACATAATAGATACGATAGATAGATAGATAGATAGATAGATAGATAGATAGATAGATAGATAGATAGATAGACTTCTGTGTTTACCTCAGGGTGTAAAGTATCTTCCCATCATTCCATATCCGGAGCAGCTGGTTGGGCATTGTAATCCAGTGTGAATCGGCCCTCTTGGAGTTTCTGAAGATGGTGTCTGGTAGCCAAATAAGTCCGACCATATTGCTGTTTAGAGTCAGTATTTTTATTGTGCTGTTGTATCTGAGACGGCTGTCTGTCCATGTCTGGGCAAAGATGATGTCGATTTGGTATTCCTGACAAGAGAAGACCACAAGACATGTCAGTGGATATATACGGCAGGATCATTTGGAGCCGTGTCATTTCTAATGGTGTCACAAATGCTGCTCTGAAAAGAAAGAGAGAACTTCACCCTCTTTATAAGAGCATTTGATTTTCTCTTTCAGTGACAACGAATATACCATCTCTCATTCATCTATTTCACCAGCAAGAGCAGTTATCATTTTCCTTGTCACTGGCTCTGTGTGGACTGGATGTGACCTGGCACCTCTCAGTGATCTGCTGCTCTCACCACTGTGCTGCAGGCAAACTCTCCAAGCTGCATGGTGCGTTTTAAGCTCCTGTCAGTGCCTCAACGCCAACTTTTATTTGTTGACAGAAATAACTCATCCAAAAACTTACTAGGGTTCAAATGATGATTGAAAAACCTGAATATGAAAATATGGGGGGGCAACCGCCGTTCCGCCATCCCTCCATCCCGGCCTCTAATTTTTTCTTTTTTTAAACATCCTGTTTTTTCTTTTTTTAAACATCCTACCTTTCCGACAATTCCTTTAATAGCATATTTTTTTCCCCAAAAGGTTTTACACTGGTTGGGCTTAGGCAATGATGAAAGGAGTTGGTTAAGTTTAGTAAAAAGACCAGGTAGAGGCTAGACAGGCCAGATAGATAGAGTGCAGATGTAGAGAGTCCAGATAAGTAGGAGGGAGTCACCTGTTGAGTAACGCACATTTCCTTACATTGAAAGTCTCGTTGGAATGGTGGAACGATGGCATGTCGGAATAGCGGTATGTCTGAGTGGTGGGATGTCGGAATGACAGCATGTAACTGAAAATATGAAGTTAATGTGAGGTGAGTTTTCATGCCAAGTTGCACTGCAGCCATGGAGAATAAACAGTTGACAGTAAAAATCCTTGATGAAAACCGACCACGTTTCACACTCAATTAAAGGTGTAGTTTGACTTTTTGGAAAATGCCCTTTTTTCTGAGTTAGATGAAGTCAAGATGGAGTCATAAGAATATCTGCCAAGAAAATGTGTGTGAATTTAGCAGTCAGTTAGCTTAGCCTAGCATGAAGTCTGGAAGTGAGAAACAGCTAAGGTGAGGAAGTCAGCCTACCAGCACCACTAAAGCTCCAAAATGAACTAATTTTAATAACCCATGGATGAATGATCTGCATGAATATTAACTAATATAATAACAGAAATATAATGTCTATTGTTTTAATTTACAGCATCTAATTTATACAGTTAGAGCAATACTTTCCTCTACTGCTGCTGACTTAAGATATTCAGGCTGATGGTGCATTGTCTACATGAAACACTGATCCACCATACAGCTGCTTTACCCACAGATTTAGTAGCTAACTGGTACAGTAACTGTAGCAATTTTAACACCTTGAGGTGTGAAACACTAATCACTTGATGTTTTTTAAACCATTCCCCGCAAGTAGGCTACATGTGCAGACATTATGACTTACCTGACTAACCGTATGTAAAAAAGATTAACCATCGAGAGGAGTAAATAATAGAAAAATAGTGAAAACACACTAATTGTGCACATTCACAGAGCAGTAAGTTTCCCTGTAAAACATCTGCATCTGCTCTTTAATTTGTACCAGGGTTGTGATTAAAAGAACCACTGACTGCTGCTTCACATTAATTGCACAGTAGATGCAATTCAATGAGGGGAACAGCTGCTCCATTAATTGTGAATAAGAAGATACATGGTTATACTTACAGTTATATAAGTGGTAATGTAAATAATGTCTATTTTGCACCAACAACATTAACAACAAAATTATGCAAATACTGTAAGGATGACTAGCCCCCATTTTCTAACTTTTCTGACAGAGATGTTGTTATGCACACCCAGAGGGTCGCAGCTGCAGCTGGGTTCTCAGCATCCTCTTTAGCAACAATGCACATGAAGATGTGGAGTGTAATGAAATTGAAAATAGTCTGCCCTCCTCCTCCAACCCACATCTTTTCATACTGCTGCCACCGCCTGAAATGCATTTGACCTTTTACCCAGTCTCTGCACCAGTTTGAATAACTCGCCAATTAGGATGAAGTCTATAATCAAGAGAACTACTGGGTGCTCATGACCTTTAATTGTGTGGAGCTCAGTGGATTTGAAAAAAAAGAACATAATGTAAGATTTAATGACCAGTGGAGGAGCAGGAGCTGCAAATCAAATAAATAGAGCTACAGAAGGAGGACGCGAGGCAAACCTCAAATAACAAACACACCTAAATTTCTACATCTGATCTCTTGTTAAATTTGATAAAAGAAGTGATTTTAACTATGCCGGAAGAGTATCGACCTCACTCCCCCTCCCCGCTGCTTGCAGCTGCTTTGAGCCACCCCAGCAGACATTGCTGTGAAGAAAATGGGTCTTTCACCTGAAACGCCTGAGAGGCGCTGCTATATTAAGGCTGCTGATGTAGAGGTATTGTATGCGCTCACAGTCAAATGAAAGATACTGCTGTTCAGTAGAAATGGACCCCAAATGATATAAGTGGAGTATAGACTATTTTTTCCTCTTGAGACATGCAGATCTGACAGGTGCTGCATGGAAATACCACCTGCACTGTTGAAGTGAAACTTGTTTTAGTACTGGAAGGTCTGGGGCTGTTTCTTCCAGGCTTGGCCTCATAGCTCAATTTAAGAAGAAATTGGATGTTACACTACTTTGGAATAGTTTTTCTCAACCACTTTCATACAAAGGAGCACTGCACCATGAAAATAAAACTCATGGACCAGCTGAGTCCCCTAACAGCCACAAAACCGGAACAGCCTAATTCCTCAACACTATTAAGGGTGTAGTAAGCTTGGCCTTATCCATTGTGAATGTATGATGATTACCAGGTTGTGATGAAATCTTAGCTGCCTACTCAGTGTCCCCATGCACAAAGCCAGGCCAATAAGGAAACTGTTTCCCATATTTGGTGTTTAAGAAGCTGGGTATTGCTGATGGTATTGCAACTGAGCTCAGTCTTGATTGGAAATGAAAGGGTGTTCAGTCAGCTCTGGGTATCCTTTCAAAACTACACCTAGTTTTTTGTTTTGTTTTATTATTATTATTATTATTATTATTATTATTATTATTATTATTATTATTATTATTATTATTATTATTATTATTATTATTATTTGCTTATTTTTTTATACCTACACAATCTCAGTTCACCTGCTTAAATTTTTATGAAGGCTTAAAGTCCTGCATAGTCAGGTAAAGCCAAGATGGCAGCAGTAGAGCTGCCCACTCTGAACTTCACCTCAGAAACCAGTGGGTAGCCTACAGTACAGCTTTCAGACATTGTCCCTTATTTTTACAAGACAGGAGTTGCAGAGCTATATCATTAAACACTCATGTTCCTGGCTGGCTAGCATGTTAGCCATTAGTTAGCCTTCTGAAAAAATTCTCCCTGTGGCCATTGCAAGTATGTCACCAAGCTTCAAGTACCTCTCTCTTTGTTAAAAGATGTGGGTGGACCTCGCTGTGACACGAATGGTCCAGGGCTAAGTGCTCCAGAAAAGAGATGCTGCACCATGATGTCATGTATTGGCTAACCTCTGTTCCACCCGCTGCTTTTACTCAGCGTAGTCTCTCATTCAGCATTTGTTTGATTAATATAACTAAAAGAATGAAGGGGGCTGATGCATCACATATAGTAAGGTGATATTAGTTATTGACCTTTAAGGAAAATTTGTCTCAGCCCATTGACATTCCAACACTCAACACTTATTTAAAAGTTGCATATTTTACATTTTTCCAGTGTTTTATTTTTGGATATATTTTTTTTGTGAGAACTAAAAACAATCTCAGTGTAGTTTAACAGGTTTCTCTCTGGACCTCGAGTAACAACAGTAAACCAATCAGAAGAGAGGAGGCTCCAAGTTATTCAATTTGTTTTTAAATCACAGTTTGTTGTGACATCACAAAGTTACAGAAGTTCTAGCATATTTTAAGGCTCAGTTTCTTAATATAGGCTGTGCACATTTCTCAGGAGGTAGAGCAGGTTGTTCACTAATCAGAAGATCGGTGGTTTGATCACTGGCCCCTCCGCTCCACATGTCAAAGTGTCATTGGGCAATGGGCAAGATACTAAACCCAAAATAGCCCCCAACGTGTCATCGGTGAACATGTGGTAGAAAAAAAATAAAACTGTGTGTGAATGTGACTAGTGCTGTGGAGTGTATTGAGTGGTTGTTAAGACAAGCTCCACATACAGTAAATGCACTCCATTTAATCATTTCACTTAATCATTAGTTACTGGCTTTGTTGCAAATATCAACCGTATCGTGAGTTTCAACAGAACATGGATGTTCTGTTTTTTCTTGGATTGAAACTTTCACTAATTTCACAGCAGTTTTTTTTCCTCAATTGTCAGTACAAAATTGTCTCTGTTGCCCTCCGTGGTCTAGTGTGGATTTCCTCTTTATGACACGAGACAAAGTGAAATATTTAATTCAACCATTAATAATTATGTCCATTAATTCTCACTAAAAGATGTTAATATGGGTCAAGCTGAACAGATGTACTTTTGGATTATGCCAAAAAAAAGAAAAAAGAAAAAAATCCCTGTCCCCCTTTAAATCATGAAGACAAATTGCATTACTATTCATAATTGAAAATCTACACGTGGTTAATGTCAACTGGTATGTGAGGAATTATTCTGACAGAGTTTACCCAGTGCTTAAAATGACCAGAATACAAATCAGACAGAGACTGGGCTGACTAATGACTCAGTGTGGCATGAAGTGACAGAAGCCCCCTACCACGATGACACCACTGCCCTGTGTCGCCTGGTTTGGTGCAGCATTTCATTTCTGTGAGAGGAGAGTGGAGGCATATTCCACTGACCTTCCTGGCCCTTAATGCAAATAAGACACTAATGATCATTTTGAGATGCAAAGAATTTTATAGATGAACCATGGTCCACTCTGTTGTCTGAGCTGTGTAGGATGGCCCTAATCAACATACTGTATTTGGTATATGCAGAGTGCAAGAATCCAAGCAAAATACCATCCCATTACTAGTTTCCCCTCCTTTCTTGCAGGGCTGCACAAAGCTATGTGTCTCTGAAAAAAGGAGCAGTATAAATACATCCCAGTGCTTTATACTAAACATAGCAGCAGAAAACTTCCCTGTGCAACTTAAGAGGGGATCTGAACCTGTGGAATAAAATACGATTGTCAACCATGTCAAATGTTGTGCTAAGATCAGGTAAAACCAAAGCTCTACAATCACCTGCCTCTTAGGAGGGGTGTTTCAATTTTACAAAATCCAGACTGAATACTGTCAGAAAGTCAGTGCAATTCCAGTATTTGGAGAAGTTGCAATTTGGAAACAGACGTGTAATTTGATGACAAGGAGGGATCCAGGTTTGATTTGGTTAACAATGATTTATTTATTCTATGAAGGTTGAAACATCATCCATGGACACAGAACAGAAAGAATCCAGGATGGGTGGATATGACAAGCCACGGAGTGGATAAGGATGTATAATGTGATCCAACATCTCTCAAATATTTAAAGAAGGTAGCAGTGCAGTCACTGTTTGAGAGGATTTGCCATTTAGGGGTGCTGGCAGAGACACTGGAGTTTATTGTGTCAAACTGGACTAACAGACTTTCTTAATGGAGGATAATAAGCAGCCTTCACCGAGACGTTGAAAGTGCACAAGTCCAGTAGTCTGTGAAGCTTTGTGGATTTCCACAGACACACAGTGTTCCTGCATTGCTCTCTCTCTGATGTCCTCGTTAGAGGAAGCTAAAGGTCACATGGACTGGGACAAAACTTGCACCTAGGCTACAGTAGTGTGACCTGCTGCTCAGAGCATTTTCAGCTGCTTTCTGTGTTAGGACTGGGGATCCAATACAGCATGCTGCGGTGCAACAACACCCATAAACTTGCTTCACTTTGGCTTTATTATATTTGTATGAAACAACTTGTATAGCTCATATATGCATGTAGCCCGCCGTTGTGTCGAAACATCAACATCCAAAATTAGGGACATTTCTGTATCTCCCTTTGGTAAGTCTTACAGCGTGCAGGTCTGGTAAAACTGCAAACTCTAAAACATCCATAAGGAGCTGCCTACATCTCACCAAAAGCATGTACTGTAAGGAAAAGCTCCTGCCACCTGCAACCCAACCGAGTAGCTGTGGTTATAGTGGATGGAGATTAGAATTTGTTGAACATGCTGCACTGCTCTCAAGGCAGTTTAATGCCACACATGAAACACTTGTTATTGTTGTGTATTATTCATGTTTTACAGTCCAATTCATTTGATCAACCCCAACAGAGCTGTCCAACATAGTTTGTTTTTTTCGCTTTACCAACTGCCAATATGTCAGGGAGAGAGAAACCAAATCCACATTTCTGAATGGGCATCTCGGAGATGAAAAGTCCATGTTCTACAATCTGTCCTGCAGGAAACAGCAGCGCCCTTGTTGAAACATTTGCTGGCATTTCATGTTGGCGAGAAGAAATTAAATTTTGATTCAACTGCTGCAACAACATGCAATAAGATATGAAGAAAAGTCCTGTTAGATGTTTTCAGCTGTAAAATGAACTTGTCGGTGCTCTCTGTTGGGAAAATGATGTTCTGTAATGGAGACAAAGGATATACTGTATGCATGACCTCAACCATGTATTATGTCTACAGTGTACTGCTATTTCTAGTTGTCCGCAACTCCGCATACAGTATACCTGGAATAATAAGCTAACATCTGCCAATGCATGTGCTGAGCACTACATCCAGCAGCACTACAATGTGAATGGGGTGTGCTTAGAGGTATTGGAAGATTTATTTGCTTTGTTTGTGTAGCAATTAGTTTAAATTCTGAGGAACGTGGTGCAGCAGATGGTTTGTTAAACACCATCTGGAAACAAGGCTCTGTTGGAAGGTTGGAAACTGTTTGGTGAAGGATGGATGCTTGTAAAAAGAACTTGCCAGGTGATTGGATGAACCATCTGTCTATCCCCATCTTCAACAACCAATCCGATTGGTTTTCCTGAAGCCAGCAGGAGAAGTGTGAAAACATATTTTCCTTAGAGAAAATCCTTCAGTTCTGTTCTCAGTTTGTTCTTTCAATTCTTTCAATACGCTCCAGTTCTGATGCTACACCAGCAACTATACTAAACTCTGCCAGAGCCACCATGTCTCTTTCTGTAGTCACAACTAAGACACTGTGGTGGACATTTTATTATTATTCTTTGGAGTAGGCCAAGTCTCTGTAGTTTTAGCCTTGTAGTAACCTGTAACCAATTGAACCCTGACTGCAATAAACCTTGGGGTGAGCAAGGACAGTAGGATGAACTTTTTGAGACTAAACTGTGTTGTAAATTCCTGTAGTTAAAGCAACAACTGTGGTCCCCATAACATCACCTATGGGACACACATCTGTTGATTATTGCACCTTGATTGTTTTATTGCCTAGGAGAGCTCATCTTATTAATGGGAATGAGATGACCAGAGGCATAAGATGGAGTATAAGAAGGGACTGCAACCACTGGTCAGTGGGCACAACCCTGAGCTGCTGGACTGCTGTGTGGTTCTGTGTTGTGTCCCTCTCTATAGAGAATAAATCATTGCGCATGTTATTTCACTGGCCTTGTTTTTTGACCCTCCAGCTGCAGCATATATGAATCCGGTGGATTATATAGTTCGGACAGAAGACTCAACTCAGGGAGGAGATTGAGGATTGGAACAAGCACACAGAGGCAGACTGAGTTTTGAGCAGGCACCATGTATTGAAAAAAACAACCAATAATACACAACCAAAGTTGGCATAAATTAACTTTAAGAAAATATATGAATAATAAATAAAAGTAAATTATTCAATTATTTGATTTGCAAAAGAAAGAAAATAATTCAAAAGAATAGCCCACCAAGTTCCCTGGCACAATGGGTTAATACCCGGTACCCTCAGTTCAGTGTTCACAGTTCATATCCAAGACTTTATTCTTCTGATTTCAGCCCTGCGTTCCAACCCGACACAGTCCATCCAGGTGTGGAATGAACTGGGGGATCGGTGAAAATCTTAAGTCAAGGACCATCTGGTAGCTCGCCATCGTAATCATCAACATTATCATCATCGACACCTGACCCCAGAACTCTGCAGCAGACCCAGCGGTAGTCGGCTCCTGCAGCGTGGATGGACGTCTACTAATAAACTGCCGTGATTGCAGCAACCCGTCAAGTGAGTGCTGACATGACTATCGCGTGATTACAGGTTACACCGCAACACCAGAAGTACTGCGATAACAAAAGGGGAGACAGAAAAAGAGAGAAAAGGCTACTTTCTGCACACAGCCCTAAAAAATTCCGCAACAACACTTTCTAACCTGCCAGCAGCTCACCCCCATAAATTGAAGACTGTTCAGACCAACAGCCAATAGCTTGGATCTGGACAGGATGGAGATCCAGCTGCTTTGCAAGGTCTTCTTCCCAGTTGAGTGGTCCAACAAAGAACAGGATCTTTACACCTTACACACATTTGTCTACAGTAAATCTATTGAAAGAACACAGGTGGCACAAAAGTTATCGATATTTAATGTTGAGAAGAACATCTGAATTGACAGTGTCGCCGCCCTACATCCAGTTAATTGAAAACTGCTGAATCCAACTGACTCTGTCCTGTGAATTTCCTTTTCTTACTGTTCCTACATACAGCACAGGATGTGAAGTACTGGCCAAATTATTACTGTCTCTGATAATCTCCAAGGGCTTTGATTGCAGGTTGCAGAGCAGCAGCAGCAGCAGCAGCAGCAGTGGAGTCCGTCCGCTCTGCTCTCAGGTCTTGATGGGAATCACAACAGTTCAGTGCCAGAGTCCAGAGTTGTGTTGTTGCAGCAGAGACTGTCTGTCTGCACCACTGAGGACAGAGGCTGCTCTGTGGTGTGGCCACAGTATCATCACCATAGACTGTATCATCACATACTGTAGGTAAAACAGGAAAGATATTTTTGTCAGTTTATTACTGATGGAGCCACACTCGCAGCACATTAACATTCCACTGAGATCTGTTCTCTTTGTGGCGTTACCAAGAGCCTCATTATACGATCCTCGTGCTGATGACTTCATTACCTAAATCTTCCAGCCAGAAAAAATGAAAGAATTAGATGCACCACTGGCTGATGAAGTGAAAACTCAATTTCTGGATGTGAGTCATCCAGTGGCTAAGTTGGACCATCTGACCAGTGTGTTGAAGAAAGGATTTTATGATGTGGATAACAAATTATCACGGCCATTTAAAATCACAGCAGGTATGAGCCAAACAAATACAGTGGGCTGCAAATTGCAGGGACATTAAAAATTAATAATGTGCTTGGAGCTCAAGAAAAGCACAGTACCAAAGGATGTTGCATTAGTCACACTAGCAGTTCACTTATACAGTGGGAAATGAACTGGCATGGATCCTGCATTTCTCTGGGCGTCCAGAGTGTGAGTGAGTGGGAAGCTCTCTCCACATGGTGAGAATAGCATCAGGGACCCCACTGGCACCGGCTTTTGTTTTGGCAGGAATTCCTGGATTATCCGAGGTTGCCTTGGACACTGCGTGACCCACAAGTATAAAAATAGCTTCTTCATAATTACAAAGATGCTTTCCTCTCCAGTTTAGCATAATGTTAACTGCTTATTGAAAACACAGCAGCTCTTCTTATTGTTTCTTCTGAATGGGGCACTTATGGTTTGCTTCACTGTCACTATGCCTAATGAAGAGAAAAGGAAAGATAGACTGGAAGAAAAGACAAATACAATATAAGATGAATGCAACCGTGGCATTTTAAAAGCTTTTTTATCATATGCCTGTCTTAGCCTGTCACCTCACTACAGAACACAATGAGGAAATCACACAAAAAACCACATAAAATCCAGTGAAGCGTCCGATTTTATGAGACAATAGATGTCTTGTTACTTTTTTAGAAATAGCAGCGAAGATTACTTTATTTGCATCTTTATTAATTCCATGTGGATATGTGACCACCTCATCTAATCTTTTGCACGACCATAAAAGGGAGAAAACACAATTTACTAAGTTATTTTCTCCTCTGCAGCTCTTATTTCTGAAAATAATTCAAAATGAATGGGTTTGTTGGTATACTGCACTTAAAAATTCTAAAAGATGAAAAAAACTTTCATTTATTAACAGAAAATGTTTGTACTGTATGGGTAAGGAGCTCAGACATCCGACAGATCCAGTTGATGGTGTCACAATGGCAGCGCCTTTCAGACGAATGCAGATATTCAAGGCACTGCCAACTGAGGACTTTGGTCAAGAGCCAAAATAAACTAGAAAGATTACATGAAAGGAAAAATCAGTTGTTGTGTTGATGGCTCACTTCCTGTTTTTAGCCGCTCAGGCTAAAGAGCAGTACAAATATCAATGACTCAGTATGAATGAAGTAGTCACCTGCAGCTGCAGCTTCTTTCAAAATCATTCATGCGTTGTACATACGTAGGCAGTCCCACCCTGGTGTGATAGATCCTGGTAGAATACTTAAGGTGACTAATGAACATTATTAAATTCACTTCTTTTGGATTTTAAATGGACTCTTCTCCATATGTGTGGAAAAGAGTTTTCTCTTTGATTGTGATTTTGATGTGAAAATGGCCTCATTTCCTCCAAAGGGAAGAGAATTAATTACCGTCTGTCTCTTGGAGAAGCCATGACACCCTGAATTATGGCTACACTGCATTGTAATTAGAAACAATACAAGTTTGACAACTGATATGACTGTACAGTATATGAATTCTTCTGTGAAAAAGGGGCTTTAAATTAGCTTGCCACATAAAAAAAAGAAAGGGTGCTTGAGGGCACTGAATATAGCAGGAAATATTCAGTAACAATAGGCTCTTATGTATGCATGTACTGTAGGATAAATATTTCATAAATGTCATCATAAAGCCTGGGACTTTGTTTTGCTATGTGGTTACATGTTTCATATAAGGTTGGCGTGACAGGGTCAAATAATGCAGGGACTGTTTTATCTATGGCACACAGAAAATATGTCTCCCCTGTGATCAGAGAGACATTTAACTCAGGTTTCATCTCTCTGAAATGGTAAAAAAAAAAAAAAAAAAAAAACTCACTCCTCACTTCTTGGCTCAAGTAGAAAAACTTTATATTTCAGAAAGCAAATACTGCAAAAATATAACTCAGGTGGCATTAATTACAAGAAGCTTAGAACTCCCAGTCCGGTGTGCCCACTTTTATTTTTTTGGAGTTTTTCCATTTCTCCTTTTATTGAGAGACGTGAGAGAGAATTTTAACTGTATTTCTGATCGTTTGTTTTAATTATGACTTGCATGTTTTATTTTTCTGTGTCAAGTGTTTTGCAACCTGCGTTTTATCATCCATCACTCACCAAGAGAGCAAAGCACTGTAATTCCCAAAATGCCAAACCAATTTAAGTATTTCTTTTTCACAAGAAGAACTTGCTGGAGAATCTTCAGCTACAGAAAAAAATGTCCAAATACATCTTCCTTGAACGATGCCCGAAAATCCATGTGGCAATATAATAAGCAATACATTTTCTGTTGATCAACTAAAATTAATTGTTTCATTGCTTAATGTATCTTAGTAATGAGAAATAGTTTTTCAGAGTCTTAGCCAGTTTAAAAGGGTAATATTTTACAACATGCAGTATCTTAATGTGACCCATCTTTGAAACAGCGAGACAGGAAACACAAGCTTCAATTCGCAGCCTGTTCTGTTTATCCTACAGTTCGTATGCCTGCTCAGCCTCTTGAGACCTTATCAGCAGATAATAATAAGAGACCAGAACTGTGACACAAGTGATTTGAGTCTAGTTATTAAAAACTTCAGACTCAGACCTCATCAGATAACATCAAGAGCATTGATCTCGATGAACTGAACCATCCAGTGTCCACTTTCTTTAAATCAGTTTCCCTTTCAACTAAAGAATTTTCACCTCATGTCCCTCTGACCATCCATGTGCTCTGAATCCTTCTCCTTCATTTATCAGTTCTTCAAATACATTAACCATCCTGGGTATTCACAAGAAGAACTTGCTGGAGAATCCAGCTTCTAACCAGGATTTAGAATAGACTTCAAAATCCTTCTGCTGACTTATAAGGCTCTTAATGATAAAGCTCCAACCTATCTGAAAGAACTAATCATTCCTTACTGTCCTACCAGAGCACTCCGCTCCCAGAACGCAGGTCTGTTAGTGACTCCCAGTATCTCTAAAAACAGACTGGGAGGTAGAGCCTTCAGTTACCGGGCTCCTTTACTGTGGAACCAGCTCTCTCCATGGGTCAAAGAGGCAGACACTCTAGCTACATTTAAGTCTAGACTTAAGACCTTCCTCTATGACAGGGCTTTTAGTTAGGGCTGGTTCAGGTAGCTCTGAACCATTTTATAGCTACGCTGCTATAGGCTTAGACTGCTGGGAACACATCTGGTTACACAGAGCCCTCTCCTCTCCTCTCCTCTCCTCTCCTCTCCTCTCCTCTCCTCTCCTCTCCTCTCCTCTCCTCTCCTCTCCTCTCCTCTCCTCTCCTCTCTCCAAGTTTGGCCTTGGTGTCTCGCACTCTCTCTGTGTTTCCGCAGATCCACCGGAGCTCCATCTCTCTGCACCAGCCGCCGCCTACATCGCCCCCCTCCCACCCTTTCCCCTGCTGTTAGACCGGCCTCCCCTCCCTTCCCATGGACCAGTCTACCACCCAGTCCTCCCATCGAGCTGGCCGGCTCTCCCTGCCCCCCCCCCCCTCCCCTCACTAGAGACTGCCTTCATCAACTCCTGCTAACATTTCCATATTCCGCACATTTTGTGACAAACTGTAAACTGTTTTCTTGTCTGTAACAACATCTATTGCACGTCTGTCCGTCCTGGGTGAGGGATCCCTCCTCTGTTGCTCACCCTGAGGTTTCTCCTGTTTTTCCCTGTTAAAAGGGTTTCCATGGAGTTTTTCCTCAGTCGATGTGAGGGTCTAAGGACAGAGGATGTTGCTACGATGCCATGTAAAGCCCTTTGAGACAAACTGTTTGTAAAAACGGGCTATACAAATAAAATTGCCTTGCCTTGCCTTGCCTTGCCTTAAATCCAGCTATCCTACATCCTCTAACTCACTTCTGTCTACTGTATATCCACTGTGGCCTCACTTCTAGAGTCTTGTGAGCTGTCATTTAGATAAGTATGAAATCACACCTCTAGGAGATAAAGTGCTGCAGAGTGCAAATACGTGCAGGAAAAAATAACAGGAAATGACAATATAAAAGCTGCAGAGAGGGCAATCACACACTATGGGCTATAGTACTTCCGTTACAGGTGAGTTTTTAACAGCTTATTCAACATGTGTCATCATGAAGATGATGTCTCTCAGTTTCAGATTGTCAGAGTGATACGACCTAGAACCATTGTTCAGTGAACTCAAACAGGGCCAGTTTCACTGAGATATTTCAGGGTGGTCTGTGGTGTTGGTCCATTCTTCACTGTGCCCAAACATCAGTCTAATGGCACTCAGACTGTTCCTCAAAAATAAAGACTGACCCCTTTTAAGCCAGAAACATTAGACACCTCAACACCAAGCAGGTCTAAGGCCGATGCTACCATGGTAACAATCAATGAATTGCCCTGACCAAAACAGATTTTTCGTCATATTGTTTCACTCTTTGCTGAATTTCTCAACTGAAACGTCCTTGTTACTCTTCCAAAAGACAGATGAAGTCCTCAATTTTTATTTATTTATTTATTTTAACAAGTCCGTTACCCATATTCACTGTAGGCCTACTGTACTCTGTCTCATAATTTAGTCTGAGTTTAGGCCCACTCTATCCACAGCCTACCGGTGTGCTGAAATTCACCTAAGTGTTATTTTGATAGTTGAAATTGAATTAATACTGGAGAGCAGGAATATATATACAGTATATAGTTAATTCGATTTCAATCATCAAAATAACATTTAGGTGCATTTCAGCATAGGCTACTGAAAGAGTAGGCCTAAACTCAGACTATAGTACAAGACAGAGTACAGTACAGTGAAAGAGATTTGTTAAGATAACAACTGAGGACTTCAACTGAGGATCTGCATGTAACCACTCATGATGAACATGTGGCTCCAGGTGGAGGTGAAGGAAACAATATGTATTCTTTCGGATGATCCTGTATTGTATGGAAGGATGAAACCCCACACTTGATATCAGTGCCCAAATTCAGGGGCTACATTCTCCAGACGCTACATTTGAAGCCTGATGGTGTCACGGTGTTGTAACTGTCCCATTTTGACAGTTCCTTCAGAGGCAAATTCCCTTTTTTTCTGAGCAAAACAGGCTCCAGCAGGTGTGGTCAAACCCATTCCAAGATTCACTGCATGCTGCTGGTAATGAAAATGACTGGAAATGACACTGACAGTGAGCCTAGGGATTACACTGTAAGATGAAAGTATTTCAGCTCAGCTGTAACTGTTCACCTGTTTAAACCGAAGGCCTTAAAGCACAGTGTGTGACACCGAGTGAAAATCCTCTGGGGGTTCAGACCAGCTCATTTCAGTTGAGCCTTAACAGTCAGCGGCATCCCTGAATGGTGACACAGCTATAGTCTCAATCATCAATATCTCAATCTGTGCCAACATGAATGTGAATGAGAAAACATATTGTACATTTTTTGCTACTTTAGCATAAAACAATTTTTTAATCTTTTAATGAAAGAGTCAACTGATCTTAAAGGGATAGTTCACCCTAGAATGATATTTCGCTCATTATCTACTCACCCTCATGTTGACTAAGGGCTGGAAGAATTATCAGAGTCCACCGTCCCTTCTCTGAGTTACAGGGGGTCTCGGCGTCGCAGTGCATTTCAATGCAACCGTTGCAAAGGGACACCAGAGCTCTTCGTAAAAAAACACACACAAAAAAACATCCAAATACCTCCATGATGCTCGTATGTAATGTCCGTCTTGTGCTGAAGCCCCAAATTGCGTAATTGTCCTGAAAAAAATTAAATAAGTCTATATTTTAAGCTTGTTTGTAGCGGAAGCTTCTCGAAGCTCCTCTTCCTGGTCCGTCCAAATATCGCGTGATTTGCGCCGGCGTCAGTGCGGTTACTGCGAATCACACGATATTTGGACGGACCAGGAAGAGGAGCTTCGAGAAGCTTCCGCTACAAACAAGCTTAAAATATAGACTTATTTAATTTTTTTCGGGACAATTACGCAATTTGGGGCTTCAGCACAAGACGGACATTACATACGAGCATCATGGAGGTATTTGGATGTTTTTTTGTGTGTGTTTTTTTACGAAGAGCTCTGGTGTCCCTTTGCAACCGTTGCATTGAAATGCACTGCTACGCCGAGACCCCCTGTAACTCAGAGAAGGGACGGTGGACTCTGATAATTCTTCCAGCCCTTAGTCAACATGAGGGTGAGTAGATAATGAGCGAAATATCATTCTAGGGTGAACTATCCCTTTAAGTTTTTATATTAGCATTATACTTTATATTACCTGTGCACATGTTGTTTTGATAAAATCACTAAATAATCAATTGAGTGATGCCTCTCTGTAAGAAAACGTCTTTCTCACATATCTAAGACACAGTTTTCTCTGACATGCAGCTCGTCTCCCACCTTTGCACCACGACCGCTGCTCGTGTTGAAATCACAGGCAACACACAGTTCAATCACAGGACCACACAGGACCGCATCATGGTGCGGACACAAATAGACTGAACACACCAGAAGTGAAATGGACTGACTCACCATATTTATTGAAGACACTGGTCCGATGCTGTTCACAAATATGTCCACATCTATGACAGTTGGCTTGACTGTGGAAAAAAAGAGCGACATAATTACTGATCAGGACTTTTGATTCAGGCACTGCATCTGCTGTTTCTAAAAATCAAAGAGACAAAGTGAAGCTGGATCAATGACACTTTATTGTACCGAGTCCTTTGAAGAGCGAGTGGCTGCAGAGGGAAGCAGTCCTCGGGGAGTTGTAGTTGTTAGTAATGATCACACATTAGTCTTCATCACATAAACAGGAGTAATGAAAGTGTTCTCTTGAACGCGGCAATTTGCATCTATGTGCTTTCACAAAGAGACCGAGCAGCAGGCCACACAAAACACCAGAGCACAACACACTGTTGTAACTTCACGTCAGAAGAAAAGATGTCTCTGACAACTCCATGTAGAGGAGGGGGAGGCTCAGAGCAGACCACTGGTTCTTAATCCCACCTCTCCCTGCTGGTTTTTTTTTATCCAGCCAGCCAATCATGGGCTGAACTCCACCTGGGAAGCTGCATGAATGTAATTAACTGATAAACCAGCGGTGCCTCTATCCCTGATTGGACCCAAATGAAGCTCTGTGGTGGTTTACATCCTCCCTCTAAACCCAGTGTCTTCCACATAATCTGAAGGTGAGAGATAATTGTCTATGTTAACAACACAGAGGCCTTTAGTTTTAGTTTCTCAGCTGCAGAATCAGCTCAGATGGTGAAGAGCTTAGCTGTAATGGGTCGTCTGTGTTAGTTGCCATACAATGTATAAAAAAAACTGACTTGTTGAGATCGATCAGGTTTCACTCAGTCTGAATAAAATTCCTCTAACACCTAGGACTGACACCATCTTAATGTTATCTTCATCTTCACTAACTTTTGCCACAGTCAGTGTTAAACTATGAGTTATCCCTGTGTTAGACTGAACCAGCAGGATCCATTATCATCAGTGTAGAGTGAATTTAACTGCTGCAAATTCTATGATAATATTAATTAGTGCAACTTTAAAACAAAACAGGGATTTACTGTCCTAACTATCAGCATTACAGAGGCAACAGACAACAGATTATTCAAAGCGAATCCTTTCCCTTTAACAAGACTATTGTTGCGAGGTGCCAGAGGAGCCATGATGCCACACTCAGACAATACAGAAAGGTCCTGCATGGCAGACAGAGGAGGGCGATCTGCCTCACTGTCTTTCATCTAGATTTCACAGGCTGCATCACCCCAGAAACACACACTGGCACACACAGTTCAGGTCATACACACCATGTTGTAAGAAGAGATGTCTCTATTTTGTGTAGCACCCCATCACTCAGTATGTACTATACGTTATGATCAGGTAGTTACCACAAAGGTTTACTAATCAATACTTATCCAATTACTATATTTTGATTAATGGACCCCAGACAACATAATAAAGGGCAAGGATGAATTTACTAGTTTTGTTTATCCTTTTATATAAATTTACTCTATAAATGTACCCCTTTAATAAAAGTAAACAGTAACGTAATTTATCACTCACAAACAAATTATAATTCTTGTGATAATAAAGAAATTATACATCTTATTGGACCTTTGGAAGTGACTTGAAAATATATATATACTTCTCTACAACTCTATTGGACCTTTATATTGAACAGTCAATATTTAGGCACCACCAATAACTAATGGGCCCACAGAGAATGGCGCACACCACTTTCTGCTTATGGTTTCTTTCCTTCTCTCTGACCTTTGCTGTCGAACTTCATCCAATCACTACAGGTGACATTAACTGACTATCTGTTTACTCAGTTAAACCAAAGATACTCTACTATGACAAGATGGCTCATTACAAGCTGCAGCAATGATATGAAATGGTACACTTCCTGTCTCCTGAGTGGGCGTGGTCACCTGTACCTCGTGTTGTGAATGTGTGTGTGGATGGATAAAAGTGAAGTTATATTTTCTTATGATAACATTACATACAGCTAACAGTCATATTTGGAGTTGTTTTCAAGGTAAATTCATGCAAAACTGCTGAATAGCATTTCCATCGGGGGCAGTTTTTCGGTAAGCAGTCTTAGTCTGCATTTGCCTCGAAAACAACTCTCGTTACGTTCCGTCTCATAGCGTAGTGAATGTGCAGGTCAACTTGTCCACGAGAGTGTTTTGAAGTTGTTGGATTGTGTATTTGATGAGTTTGATGAGAGAAACCAAGAAATCCCATTAGCCTCCGTAGTGTAGCTCTGAGCAGCTCGCGGCTCTGCTCCGCCGTTCTAAGAATAGCTTGCACCGACAATTAAAGGTAACAAACCTACTCCTAAGACTATAGGGATCATGGCAATGGGCCAATTTGCCAAAATGTTGAACTATCCCTTTATACACTTAACAAAATCTTATTTATTTACATTATTTACCTTATTTTTTGAATGGAAATCTCTTAATAATCCCTAAGTTAAGCACATAATACTTTGAGTTTCATTTCTTAATTAAAAAAAAAAAAGAACATTTCTCCTTCAGGGAGAAAGGAAAAAAAAGTATTTTACCCCTCTATTTTATTATCAGTGCTACACTTAGTATTGTTGACAGTGTAATTGTGTGGTTGTGTGGTGGACAGTGTGGTCCAGGCAGCTTCACTCATGGTGGAACACCCCTGGCTTCCCCAAACTCTCAAGGATCCAGTGCTCGGTGTAGAAGTGTCATTTAAAGCTTGATCTCTGACGCAGGGCAAGTGACAGGTGTGACCCTGCTGCCGTGAGCGTTCACATTAGCATAGCAAATAACTCCTCCATCATTTTACCTGTCTTTGGAGTGTTTGCGTCTCAGCCAATTAAATCCACAGCGAGGATTTTTCCACCTGACAGTCTCCTTTACAGCGTTCAGCTCACGTGCTGACAGATGGCACGCTGGAGAACACTTGTGCAGGGTCCCTGCTGAGGCAGATTCTCAAAAGCCCTACATTCATAAGCGCACAACACCTGGTGAGCAAAATGAATAGATCTACTGTTGAAGTCACTGAAAAAACAACAAGGAAGGCAGCTACAGAGTGAGATCTGACAGAAACACTCCAAAACCTTTTTTGATAACTCATTTGTACATCTCTATACTGTAAATCCTGCCCTAATCAGTGCCCGCTTATAACCACCAGATGGAATGGGACTACAAACACTTCGTACACACTCCTAACGAGTGAGTTAACTTCTCATTGTGTGTAAGCTGTCGAGTAACAATGTCAGCTCCTGCAGCGGAATGTATTTTGACCCGCGGTGCAGCCACCAAGACGAGAAACTAATTGGAGACAATCAACCCTGCTGGTTGGCCCTCAGCACACTGCTGCTCTCCTCCTCTGACCTGGTCCTCTCTCCCAAACAGGGAGCGTTCATATGCAGACAGCCCGCTGCTGCAGCCCATGCTTTAATTAACACAGATCAATAATGGCCACAGGAATCTCTAAGAGGTTTCATCAGGTCACTACCCAAAACTTTTCTGCTTCTAATAAGATCTTACATTGTCAGAGTTTCATTATGGGAAGAGAAAGAGGAAAAAACAGACAAAGGGAAGAAGAGAAAAATAAGATGCAATATTTCTGTGATCCCATTGGAAAGAGAAACGGGTTCATTGTTCATTACAACGTTTCAAAAAGAGAGTATCACCTGTAGTGAGAAAGTTTAATATAACAGCAATATCACAAAGTTCACCACAGGCTTCAGTCTGCAGAGATACACTACATTGTGACTGTGAATTGGGCTGATACGCAACTTGTTGCTTTAATATTTATTTTCGGCAGTAGCTGATGTTCTTAAGTAAAAATATGGAGGCTGGTGAAGAGAACAGGAGCAAATTCATCTTCTTCTTTCATGCACAGATTACATTTAGATTGACTTTTGTGTTACATGTACAGTCCTCACACTGTCTCTTTTTAGACCACTCAAACATTATGAGTGCAGCTCTACACAAGCTGGAAAAGCTGTTGAGAATCCCAACAGGATGCCTTCATATCTTCATTTGAATCAGTGGTGAGTTCAGTCATATCAACCCAGTGTGCCAGGTGGAACCATCATTTATATTCACCTTGGTCATCCAAGGTGAGGTGGAATATAAATGGTGGTGATTGCTTATTGTTTATTCTCTATTCAGCTATATTTGTCTCATATATTTTTAAAGGCTGAGCCAATATCAGTGGCACCTCATGAAATAACTGTGTGGGGTTAGAGTGTAGAGCAGCCCTCTCCAAGCAGGAAAATAATGTGTTTTTCATTCAGGAGACTTTTCAAGGTTGAATTTACTGTATGTTCAAAGTGCAGTCATGTTATTGTTTTTGCTTTCTATGTGTCTAATAGTTGGATTTTAATGATCCACATTGTTCAGTGGTATATAATATAATGGGGTATTTTTCATTTTTTTTTGTAGGTGTCTGTCATTTTTAAAATCCTTCTGCAGGACTTTCTCCAGAAAAGCCGCCGTGGTCTAGCTGGATTGATATTGTGTACAACCTTTGTAGACTTAATTCTGGCATACCTCAAAACTATTTAATTATGCACTACAGTATATAGTGGATACAGTTTACAGCTGAAAGTTTCAACAGCATTACAATGGCTGACTCATAGATGGGCGAGGGGAGTTCAAAGCTCATGTGTTTTCTCACCAAGCTGCAAACAGCAGGTTCCTACCTACAGTAGTAAAATAACATTACATCTGATCCAGTGAGAGTATCATTAGCTAACCATGTTATTCATCAGGTAAGATCGACTGCCCTTTCTTTCTTTCTTTCTTTCTTTCTTTCTTTCTTTCTTTCTTTCTTTCTTTCTTTCTTTCTTTCTTTCTTTCAAGTTACTTAGCTAGCTAACAGGAGCTGGAGGAAATATGCTCAAGTTGTCATTTAATCCGCCTCAGATGACGTGACGCACTTCTCTTTGCAGACTGGAGAGTGTGATAGGTGTAGCAGCGATAACTACAGGGGGCTTAGAGACGTTTCTTTTGTGTTCAAGTGTCACAGGTTCCACTGCTCGTGTCAGGCTTTGAAAATAAACCCTAAAGTGTAGGCTGTGAAAGACTAAACAGGTATTTCAGTTGTTAATTATGTCCCTTTGAAGATTTGCACCCTTGGCAATGAAGCTGCATTACATTATTTCTTCATTATACAATGCTAATTGTGTTGGAGGCTATAATTCTCCACCTGCCTACAGTGCCACTTAGCAGCAGTTAGGCTGCGACTAGTCATTCAGTAAATGGGGACAGCTCATTATGTTTGGGGAAATAGATGAACTAGAAATTAATTAGCAGTTGTGTGTGGGTTATTTATCAGTGCACCCATTGGTGAATCGTTGTGGCTGGTCATGTACTAAATACACCATACCGATACAATAAAAGTATGTTGAGTGTTGTGAAAATGGCCATTTTTAAAATAACAACACAGACCAGAGAATAACCGAGAATGAGCTCTCTCAGGGGACGCTATGATCTGCTCCACAGTGGTGAACGAGCACTCGGAGACATGTATAAAATCATCTGGTGAGCTGGGGGAGAGGGAAGCCATAACCTCTTGTGAGATTTATTTGTCATTAGGGTGGGCAGAGGATGATGAACAGGTCCACGGAGACATTAGCTAATCTCTCTCCAGGTTTTGCTCTGCAGTCTGGCCCTGTCTGATGAATGGATGTACATAAGCTGCTGGTGAAGAGCGAAGACAAACTGCAGACGCTCCTCTGTGTTTGACATTCTGATGGTGATATTTATGGAAAACAAGAGCATGTGACCACATTTTTGGCTTTGTTAGACCACATTGGCCTGTCAGTGTTATTCCAAAGAACCAAGTTAGAGCAAAAGGAATGAACAGAAATTAACAATGTGACCCACTGAAAGTATTCACCACATCTTTATCTTATCCAACCTCTATGTGAAGAGCATTACAGATGCAGAGTCACTGTCTGTGTCCAGGGAAACGCTCCCTTATCACAAAGGTCTGATATTTTTTTTGGGGGGGGGATATGTCACTATGCTGGCTCTAGGTAATACTGCCTTCAAGTCAAGCTCATATAAAATTACAATTCAAAATTTCTTGGACCTCTTGAGTCAATTTTTTTTTTAAATTTTAGACAGATAGTTTAAAATTGTCTCAATTCTTCTCTCTACCTTGTATAAGCTTAGCTAATAATAATAACAATAACACACTGTTTCTGATTATTATTATGAAATATACATGTCTTCTGACTTAGTCATAATATTGACTGCATAAGTCGTGTCTTTACATTACATTACATCTACATCAGCAGGTCTTCTGCGGATGCAAATTAGCGGCTCTGTTTTTTTTGTTGTTTTTTTACTATTGTTCATCAATATGCACTGTCCCTATCCAAATAAAGTATTATTATTATTACTATTATTATTATGGCAGAACAGAACTTCAGTTTTGTACACAAAACAATAATGATGTTACTTTTATTCTCCTAAAGTAAAACAGTTTTATCACTGTCTCAGACATAGGCCTTGTTTCCTGTCACATCTTTGTCTGCTCATTAATCACATAAGCAGGAACTCCCAGGTCCATGTGGGAGAGTGGCACCGTGCTCTACACACTCTGAGCTGCAGCACGGGGACTGATGGATTACAGACTAACTTCTCTGACTGTCCAGGTTCGTTACTACAGGAAATGCCACGGACTCTGAAATATTGAAAAAGCAGGACAGATCACCTCCCTCCGGCTAATCCTACCACAGACCATCATCTGTCATCTAGAGAGTAGGAAGACACCAAGAGCTAGTTAAATGAGTGTGTGGGAAAATAACTGCACTATGGCTACAACTAAGACAGGAGTTCAGTCTGCTGGGACTGTTATTCAAAGAGTTTATTCTGTATTTTTCATGTGAGTCTATTTACAAGTATAAATGGAGCACATGTGTCATACTATTTTTTTTTTATTATTATTATCTTATTATTGCAATGCTTAGTTACTTACTTACTAGTTAGTTACTCTTTGGTTATATTCCTGGGACCATGTGGAGATCTACCATTCTCCAAACATTTTATTATAAAAAACATGTTGTACAGTATCTGCACTGAGGGCTTTCTACATTGAGCCCAAATCTTTCACAGATTTCCATCCCCCTGCTCATTTCTGGCCTTCTTAGTATTATATAGTTTGAGTAATTTTTGACTTGTGCCAGGAATTCCCTCATAGTCAGTGCATCCTGTCTGTTTTCATCTACTGCTGAAAACATTGCAGCCATAATGACTGCAATATACTGTATTTTATTGAAAGTGGAAATGGCAAGAACATTCTGGAAATGTCAGGATTTATTATATAGCCATGAATAACAATAATCATTACAACCATTACTGTACCTCACTGCCATATCAGTTTCCCTTAACACTACAGTTTTCTTTGATTTGAGACACACTGCTGGATTTAAAATTAATCTCAATAGATGTACTGTATGTCAATCTGACCTGGAGCAGCCTCAATGTACAAAAAAACAAAACAAACTTTAAAACTATTTTTGGTTCACTTTAATCATTAGATTCCAGTCTGAAAAATGACATTTAATGTATTTTGTACTGCTGCCAAATGTCAAAATGGGTCAAATTTAACCTGAACAGTATGCAAGGGTTAAAAAAAACATTGAAACCTTCACCTTCATTTGACATTAAGATGGGACAAGAAGCATGTGGACAAAGAGAAGCACAAATGAGAAGGCAGGAATTTATCACCTTAATGTGGTAGTTTATGTTATTGGCTGCCAAGTTGGAATAATTTTGTTTCCAAACACATTCCTCTTTTTATTCCTAATATAAAGGTTAAGTATGGTTTAAGTTTCAAAATGATATGTTTGGAAGAGATTGATCAATAAAGGTTTGGGAAGATATACACTTTATCTATTAAGCATAGATCACATTATCACAATCATTTCATGAGAAGATGTAAAAGAAAATGTATATTTTATTCCAACTTTATGGGTAACCGTTTAGTTCCTGCAGTGAAACAGCAGAGTATGGGCCCTTAGAAGCTGAGTGATGTGTTCCTGTGGATAGGGCACAAAACATCTTTTAGTGAATATAAAAATAAATGCATAAATAAAAATCGATACGATCAATTTACCTATTTACTTACTTATTTAGAAAATGTTCATAATTTTATCTTGCCATCTGCCTCGTCCTTTGGAACATTTTCTAAATTAGCACATCTATGCATAATGCTAAATAAACCAAATTATCACTGTAACTATGGTAAAACAAAAGTTGAGCATGAATTGTTCCTCAGTCCTCACATGTCTCACCTGATGGTGAAAGACGGAGCTGTTTGTCTCCTACATGTTCCTTTGTGTTGTTTTTCCCTGACACGCAGCTCTGATTAATTAGAGCGAACTTAAACACACATCAATCAATCACTGTTTTCTGAGCTCATCCTGACAGATCCTGACAGCATCCTTTGTAAATAATGTAGTTAGTCAGTGAAGCTCTGAATAAAAGTTAAAACTAAAGGTTACGGTTCAAACAACGTGTTCCTTTTGTACTTCTTTGTACTTTTGTAATTTTTTGTTGTTCATTATTCTTCCACTTTGAAATTCTATTATATTACTTTCATAGTGTCAACTCTACACTGTGTCTTGACATTATGTACAATAGATAAAAACAACACAGATGGCAATTACAGAGGGATTCAGTCAAAGTCTGTTTGAGAGCTACACATTTAGTCATGGTACTACAGTTACTGAGATGATGTTATACTGTGGAGGATTTTCATTCAGTCAAACACCATTTTGATTCAGGAAGATGAGAGACATACATGCGGTTTCTCAACATCATTTTACATTCATGCCACATGGTGGATGTGCCCCTTGTTGCTTCAACATGGGTCATTACAAGCTTTAAAAAGTCACATTCATTAATGTTCAGTGGGACAAGGTCAAATGACTTAAGCGCACCATCTGCCATCAATGGGCCAGAATCCCAACAAATGACTTTCTAATTTACTTAACTGTAGTTTGCGGTCAGGCTTCTTTGGAATTATCCACACTAGTTAATTTAGTCCACTTTGGCAGGATAACCAGGGAGAAAACCAGATCTGAGATACACGACAGAATAATCATAGATGGGTGTGTGAATGAGTTACTAAGCCAGAGAAACGTTCACTATCTCAACACAATGTGAGACAATGTGGAAAACATTCAGCTGCAGCTTCTGATCTCAACTGGTGCTGCAGTTATCAAACGTCAACGGTGATAAAAAATCATATCTGTCACTGATTAACGTTAATTCAGTCAGAAACTTGATGTCAGGCCTAAATTAAGTTTGGCTTTTGTCTGTTTGCTCCCCGTTAACATTTGTTCACACTTGTCAGAGATTGTTTGTAAGGGAAGAAGCTTCACTCTGTAATAACACTGTACAACCACAGAGTGTACAGAGAGACTTCTTCTTTCTCATGGACCACATCACACTGACTATCTCCCAAATGAAGTTATATCAGTTGTATCGTGTCTTCTTTTTTAGGGCTGTATATCTTGGCAGATGCTGCTTCCAGGGAACTTCGATGATCGATGAGAAATACTGTTTTGACAGAGTACATTTTTAAGACACTACAAACTACATAGAAATGTGTTATGATATAGGTATTAGTATAACTCTTAAGGTATTAGTACATCCCTTGTGTCCACTTGATCTTTTTCATTGGAAAGCACAGGGTTAAATGTCCAGAAGATGGAGGGGAAAAAAACTAATTTGCATGATCTACTGTAAATGATTTATTCAGAAGTGAATGTAGAGGTTGTGACTGAGTATTGTTTTTTTCTTTGTTTGTTTAGCCAATAGAGGCCATTGCTGTGGAGGGATGGGAGTCTTTTCTGTTCATCCTGTGAGGAGGCTACCAATGGATTCATCAACATACTGTAAATGCTTGGGTGGTGCACTGGCCATATGTCACCAGATGTTGTTAGGAAATCTTTAACTTATTACAGTGAATTATCTTTGTTTGTGTCAGAAGAGACAGGAGAGGATTTAGAGCGTAGAGCGAGGTAAATAAAAGGCCACAGGGTGAGAGGAAGTCCAAAAGACATCAGGGCTCGCATTCACCAAGTACCACCCTGACTCACACTAGGTTTCTAAGTAAAATCTTTTTCCTCCTTTGTACTCTTCACAAAAGCTGCTGAGGCCAATCTTTGTGGAGGGAAAGTGAAAACTCCTAAAGAGAGTGACTTCGTTCCTACGGCGGATGTCTACTGTGATGGATGAACTTGTTTTCAGGTACCGCAGCATTTTCATTGTCTGTATTGTAAATTAATGTACAACGTCCTACAGTAATATTAAAAAACACAGAGAAATAAACAGATACAAATTAATTTGGATTAGATACTGTTTATAAAAAGTAATGCATTATCCAGAATGCATGTAATAAGGTTGGTGTGGAGAAGAATTTAAGAAGGAGCTATTTTATTTTTTTTACCTTAATTAAACAGCTCAAGAGAATAATTATGATGGTTAAATAACTTGCAAGTTGTTACAAGGGAGAATGGAGGCTCTCTGCCTTCCACGTAGTGTCTCTTTGCCGAAAAACCAAACTTGCAAGATCATTGCCTCTGACCTGGTGTCCCAGCTCTCATCTCTGTGGCACCTCGACACAAGCGCGCCCCGTAACTCGTAGTCTCTTATTTATGACAGATAAGACTACACAGATTTACACATTGTAATATGACATATATATCATAATATGCATTACAATGCATAACGTTATTCACTGCTCCATGGATTGCTTTCTTGCCGCTTTGTTGAAAACAAATGCACATGGCCAGGAGGAGGGTTTGCAGTACAGCAGCATGGTTTAAATTCTCCACAGTTGCTGATCATCTAAAAGACACCATGCAACTTGTCCTCAGATTAAAGGTGCAAAATTGTTTGGTGGACAGATCAACTTCCACATGGGACATCTCCAAGTTGTCCGCACTGCAAAGTTGCATTTTTGCCTTTATTAGATAGGACAGTGGAGTTGACAGTGGTTTGACAGGAAATGGGGGGAACAGAATCTAAGTACCGTAAATGAACATGGGAGTCAAACCGGCAATCTCCAGCACAAGGGCCAGAGACAATATGGAACGTGCTCTCTAACCACTCACCCACCACAGCAGCCCTGCAGCATCATTTAAAGTTTCCCAAACACTGTGACATCCAATGACGGCAGCCCTTTGTCTACTCAAATTTCTCCCAGACTGAGGTATTGCTATTAGCACTACAAGGGTTTGCCAATTGCATTTAGTCAAAAACAATAGTCCTAAAGTAAGAGTGTCACACACATTGTTTTCATCTCCTCGATCAGCCGGTTAGGAGCGATGCAGCCTTTAGCCTGCTTTATGAGAATGGGCCCAGATGTGTCATGAAGCATAAGGAGTTATTGGAGTCTAAGGATGGATTCAGGCCTGTGTTTTGTTTGCTTTGTTCCGATTCAGGAGCTAAAACAATACAACTATTGCTTTTTCATTTGTGTTCACATGGTAACAGTCCCAAGCCGTCCAAAGTTGTAAACAAATGCCATGTGCAAACCAACTGTTTTCTCATTTGTCAAAAAATCTTACCCGGAGGGAGGGGGATTAGGTGGTTACCTGAGAAAAACAAAAACCATGGAATAGATGTCTCAACAGGCCCAAAAAATTAAAACCAGACCCGGCCTGGACTACGGTTAAAGCACGGACCCGACATGATCCGACTCAAATATATTTTTCCGAACCAGCGTGTCCGGTCAGACTGGCCTGGCCAGGCCTGTTTACAACCATGAAACATCAGCAGCGTGTCACGTGTTGCAGAGATGGGGACTGGAGTTGCACACACAGAGACTTCAGACTTGACTTGGACTCGTGTTTTGCGACTCGTGAACAATCATTATTTTTCTTGGCTTGTGCTGATCACCAGCCCTTTCCTCCATCCTGAGAGGATGATCGACGATGTGTTTTTTTCCTTGCCGTTGTGAAGCTGTGCAGTGCCACATCCATTGAGCTCTGGCTCGGCTGATCATTGCTCAGATGGAGGTTAGATCTTCACATATTGAACTCTTTTGTACAAAGTGCAGCCAAACACCAGGCTGAACAGTAGAGCTACTCTGACAGCTTGGTCAGCTCAAGGTGAATTACAGGTGAATCAGATGGAGAGTGCAACGTCGTCCTTACAGGTAACACACATGCAGATGTCCGTGTAAGTTTGTTGTCTGACCTTCCTTCACAGGGACTGCTGCATACAGTAACTGGTACATATACTGTAGGCTACTACTGTAGGCTAAGTCCTCCCGTGTAATTGTTTTTGCTGTGAAATATGACTGAAGGCATGTGTGGAAGACTGCACGGCCCCATGAGTTGACAACATAAAAAAAATAAAAAAATAAAAATAGTTCTTCTTTCAGAAACATGTGGTTACAGATGGGTTTTGCTACACATAGAAATGTTAGCTATATCATCCAGATCGTATACAAGCCGGATAGCAGCAGATGATAGAGGGCTCATTACAACCACAAGAGACATTTGACCAAAGACTTGAGACTTGACCAAGTTTCACCCCTGTTGTGTCTGTTGCTGAGTTGATTACGTTCTGACTGCTAACAAATCGCTCCAGGGCTCAAATGGAAGCGAGCCGAGACCACCCCTTCTGGGCGATCTCGGCCCACTTGTTTTATCCAAGCCCAGTTGCTGTGTTCACATATGCCCAAACGAAAGGATTTTGGGGTTAAACACTCCCCGTTTTGGGACAACTGCTCCAAACAAGCCAGGTCTCAATACACCCTACGTCAGCCGTTCCCAACCTGACCTAGCTGCTGAAACGCCTTACACATGGAAAAAAAAAAGAAAAAGGCAGCAGTCATAACCTTTGTGGCTGATGTTGGTTCCTCTATTTCAGGCCAAAACAATAGAACTTGCTTGACTATGATAACATAAGACACAACACTGAAGGATAAAGATGCTAAAACACTAAATGAAAAAAAAAGGATCTGATGCTGAAGGTTGCAGAGCTCTCCACCACAGCTTTCTGTCACTCTGGTAACATTACTCTTACAACTGTTTCAGACTTTTTACATCAGGAGTTGAGAGTCCGGCCAACTCTCTGACATTTCTGAATAGAAATGATGAGAGGACAGAGATACACTCTGAATGTGTGTAGAGTAGTGAAACTGGAGCAGGCTGTCTGTTAGCTTAGTCTGAATGAACCTTTAATCTTCACTTATCATCATCCCGTTATATTTTATTTATGTAATGCATACACCAGTAATGCAAAGATGATAAATTGTGGTTTTACTGGGAGTTTTAGAGTCGCTCTGCTGTTACCAGGCAACGAGCGGTAACTCCAGGAAGTCACCAGCTGTGTCTTGTAAGTCAGAGGATGCACCATTCGACGGCTCAATGGAGGAGACTCCAATAACGCTCCTTTAAATGGGACATACCTCCCAACCCAACCTATCCCATGATTCATTGCGTGCTGGTGATGTTTAATACAGAGAATACAAATATACAAATAATAAAAAATAAAGCAAATGCTCTGTGGAACATAGGCTGCTGCTTCATTGTGGTTCAGCCTTCACCATTGTGCTGATGTCCTTCAAAGGATGTGGCCCTGAATTGAGGGCCACATCCTTACTCTGTCTCATCTAGAGACACTGTGTGTTTGTGTAGCACATAAAGTAAAATTTTCATAAATATAAGTTCAACCTCCACAACATTTAGTCATTTGTGCACATAATATAATAGCAATTTCTCATTCCTTTGAATAAACTGCAAATGCTTTTGGACGTGCATCAGTTGCTCTCATACAATTCTCTGCTGTTTTATAACATTATCATTTGCTTATGTCATGTCAGTCAAAATTAACTATACTTATGAATGCTAAATAGTGATCAGGACAAAACACAAGACAAAAGAAAGACAGTCTGTGGAGTTTAGACTGTATAGATAGATAGATAGATAGATAGATAGATAGATAGATAGATAGATAGATAGATAGATAGATAGATAGATAGATAGATAGATAGATAGATAGATAGATAGATAGATAGATAGATAGATAGATAGATAGATAGATAGATAGCGGCAGCTCTACCACTTCATCTGTGGATGGATGTGGCAAAATTGCAAAATGTAACACAGACATGACGACCGTGACAACAGCCGCCAGAGACAAAGAGTCATGGTCACAGGGTGACAACCATGTCTGAGGCTTTGCATCATGTCAGGACTGTGACTGTATAACTACACCGTGTAAGCATCAGCTGGACAGATTCTCACAATCACCTGCTGGTGTGTGTGCTGTTACACTTGAGTTCCTCAGGTGGATGAAAACCTGACCTCCAGCTCCACTGAGCTCTGGTTGCTTTGGTCTGGAAACCAATTTGTGCTTGTGCAGTTAGATATTTACAAAATAGCACAAAACTTGGTGCCGTCTACAAAGCTAGATGATACATCTATCTGGAAAGAAACAAGATGTAGAAATATCTTATATTTGATATAAAGCCAAACTACCACTTTGTATCATTTACCATGTAACAGGATATGAGTGCAGACAACAGAGGTCAAGTGAGGAAGGCAGACATTAAAGGGTAAAATCAGCCTAGTAAGAGGAGCTCATCAGAACCAAACACATGGGGTCTGATCATCTAATGTATGAAAATACAAAAAGCACTGGTGTTGTCAGATTATATCAAAGAGCTGCTCACATCTCTCCCCTCCACTCAAAGTTTCAATCTCAAAATGTAATTTATATTCATGGAGCTATGCTGATGAGCAATGTGCATCCACACCTTTGTTACTGTAGGTCGGTGTAAGTGACAAACATCTGGAAAGTAGAGACGTTTCCTCTTTGATTGAAGGCAGAAATCAAAGACGGAAAATGATGCAGTCATTCAGTCTCAGAAAAGTCTAAGTGAGTCAGACTCAGTACTGACCACATCATGTTGTGTTAATCAAAAATATTGTTTTTGATACAGAAGCACCCCACTGATTTAGTTTTATTCTTCTCTTTTACTTTTGAAGTCATTTCTGCCTCATTGACCTAATTAACTAAAAATTATTAATAATCGCTTCCTATGAAAATGTACTAATGGGACTATCCCTTACTAGTTATTACTATCAGGTGGATATTGTCCATCTACCGTCTGCTGTGGACCAGGTCCACCTTAATGAATGGATCCTGATGTAAAATATTCTGGTCATATTTAACTATTTTGGTCATATTTATGGTATTGAGGTCTATGATACAGTGCGGTGTAGAGCCACTGTGTCTATTGAGCAGATTTATGCATTGAAAAGTATATATAGTATTGTGACATTGCCTTTTGTGTCAACTATTTATTGAATTGTAAGACCTATAAACCTTTTATGTTCTTTATGTTTGTTTTATTCTGGACCCATGTGTAGGATCTTGTTTGGCCTTGGTGGATGTTTGTGCTAGGCTGAGTAACCTTCTAGCCTACTTGTGGATGTATTGAAAATATAACTGGTACATGTTTAGATAGAGACTCTCACCGTCATATCAACTATCATGGTGCCTTATACAGTTATCTAGTCAGTGTTTGCTACAAGACCTAATGTTCTCAATGTTACAATCGGGTTTATACATCTACTGTATATTACTGCCAGGGTTGGGAGGGTTACTTTAAAAATGTATTCCAGTACAATTACAAGTTACCTGTTAGAAAATGTAATTAGTAACATACTCTAAGTACCACAAAATTAAAGTAATGTAACAGATTACATTTAGTTACTTTTGGATTACTTTAAAGCAGTACTAAAGAACTTTAAGTTTTGGTTGAGTTTGGCGGCGCCAGTGGCCCAAAGCGGTAGTGTTTTGCCTGAAGGAAGACTCCATTTCCCATGAGCACTAGCGCGTAGCGCCGTAAACATCCTGATCTCCCGGTGCATGGAAATTAACAGAAGACGACGTCCAAACTAAGTTTCTGTTTCCAGCGGATCATTTCTCAGTAAACACACATACACAATCCGACAGAAAGGTGCCGCATTGCCTGCTCCCTCCTAGTCATGACTCGCAAAAGTGAAAGTGAACAAACAGGTTTGAGGTAAACAATGGTTTACACTTTGCACAGATAAGTCTTAAAGTGTGTATTGCAACACCTTCTCATCACAATCCACGCCATCTAACTTACAGGACACAGATCAGCTGTTATTAAAACCCAACTCATAAGTAACAGGATCGTGATATTGGACCACCGCTCACATTAGCTACACAACAAACCGTTAACAATTAATCCACACTCAAACCGAAGCAACAATAATGTCAACTGTACTCAACAAGCTAGTATTACAAGGTTTACAACAGATATGACAGACAACCTGGGCTGTGTGTGTGTGTGTGTGTGTGTGTGCACGCGTGTGTGTGTAAGAAAGAGAGGGAGGGAGAGTGAAAGTAGAAACCTGCTAGCTGTTAGCTACCGTAGCTCAGGCGTTGGTCTCCTCCCGTCAGGTAAAAGCTGCCGTTTATTCCTCATATGAAGCTCATGAAGAGCGTCTCCGGTACAGTTATCCATCACCGCAGTTGAATTAGCCGCTAAACTACTGGAAGCTAAAACCGAGGGGGGCGTGTTTACAATTCACGAAAGCAACGTGAATTTACGTGCCGCTCACACTAGTAGAGTTACGCAATGAGGCAGCGTAGCCTCAGCCACACACACACACCGTACGGGCAGAAGAGGCAGAGCAGCTCTGTGCCTCTCCTCTGAAATACAACGAGATGGCGAGTGGCTTCTACGGCCTGTGGTTGATTTTAAAAATGTGAAGTAATCAGCCAAGTAATCTCTGTTTTTATCAAATGTACCGGTAATCTGATTATGGTTTTTTTTTCTGAATTTGTAACGGACTACAGTTAGCCTACCCTTTTTTTGTATCCTGATTACGTAACGCCGTTACATGTAGTCCGTTACTCCCCAAGCCTGATTACTGCATAATGTGAGTTCATGACTGTGCCATCGATGTCAGTAGTTACAGTGAGGATATGAGAGGCTACAACTGAAACTGCCTCACAGAGGCTGGGCGGATCTCAGACAAGACAACAGACCATCACCAAGCAATTAGGCTACAGTATCTCCTCTGCAGCTTTACTAAGGAGCACGTCAGATCATATGAGGAGCTGAGTGGAGCCCCCCCCCCCCCCCCCCCCCCCCCCCCTCCCAAAAAAACAAAAAACAAAACCGACCAACCCAGTTCACTGAAGCAGTGGGGAGGTGTGAGGTGCCAAAGGCAAGAAAGCAAAAGAAGCAAAGGGGTCAGATGAAATGAGTGTCAGATTTATCAGACACCATGATGGAATTGTGAAACATGCAACATACTGTAGCAGTGCAGCGAGGCTGACTGGAGCCAGTCTGAAATACAACGTCTGTGCAAAACATCACACATCTACTGTAGAAGGAGCAGCTCCAGCATGAGAGATAAGCTGCAAGATTAATAAAGTTATACTGTGAACAAAAACTACTGATACTGATGGCTGCTGACCTGCACATCCATGGGTTAACTTTGTTACAGACCACACTGTCAAAACCACATTATAATAAGCTCAATGATGTCACCCACATTACAACCAAACTCAATAGAGACAGATGACTTCCAGCATCTCATTTATCACATCACTGCACCATTTATGCTCGTAGATCTTATTATAAAAGCAGCATTTCTACCAAGTTAATGATCAGGTATTAGTGCTAGTTTAATTATAAGTGACAGACACCACTTATCTGCCCATTGAACAGATTATCAAACCTAATGAATCTGCAGCTTTTCAGGCATTCTGAGCTCAATGTTGAACAAGTTATCAGTGCAAATTCACTCTTTGATCAATATCTCAGTAACTGTTGTGGCTTTAAAGTCAGCAGCCACTTAGGTGAAGACATATTGACAGGGACAAAGGTGACACTCACCTCCAATATCTGGCCGCAGCTTCTTATCATATTCTTTCAGTAAATTGTTGAGTATTTCCGTGGCGTCGGTTTCATGGGATCTGGGAGCCAGCATTTGGTTGACAGTGACATCCTCGTAGTCACCTTCGTACTCCAGTGCGAGAGAGCTTTGGAGGTAAAGTGAAAACAGCACAGTCACTGACACAGGGTTCAAACAAGCGGCGGATTCTGCAGACTGATGCGTGCATGTAAATAACAAGCATGTGCCACTGGTATGGATTAAAAAAACTTGGGGCCAAGCATAAAGTTTCTAGGCAAACACGACTACAGTGCAACACCTCCAAAACACCAACCTCCATTCATTCCATCCACAATGTGCACATGTGTTCAACTGAAAAGTGCGCCACTTACCAGGTACTGATGACTGACAGAAGTAAGACACAGGACAGAAATTTGGGTGGCATGTTTCTCGCGGGGTGACAACAAGTGGAGCGGTGTCAGAGCGGAGGACGGTGCGTATCGGTGTCTGGACACGATGGTCACAGCTGCTGGGAGGAGAGAGCGAGGGAGAAGCGCCTCATAGTTTGTAATCCAGCACAAATTTCACTCATTGTTCAATTCAGGCGTTTCCAGTATTTTCACCCAACCCTCCTCACGGTCGCTTTCGGACGAGGCAGCAGCTTCTCACTTGGAGAGGTTGCAGTTGGATCTTCGATTGCGGACACTGCTGGTACGTACGCAGGTGCGCACTCTCCCAGTGCATCCACTGAAAGCCTGTAATTCATCAAAAACTCCTCTATGGGTAAGTGTGCGTCACTCCACTTTATGCTGGACTACTTTAAAGCTCCTCTTGGAGCTCTTACCCCAGCAGGAAAACACTTTTTACCAAACAATTTCCCCATTTTTTCTCTCCCCGATGTGTGTGGTGCATCTTCCCAACATGCGCGAAATGATGATAAAACACTGTATAGCTCCAATTAACTGGGTTTAAAAGAAAGAAAGAAAGAAAGAAAGAAGTTTTTCTTTTTTCCCCCTGCTATACTATACGAGCATTCATATGCAGGGACAAAAGGTGATCTTTCTTTTTAAGTTGACCACTGATATAATTAAAGTCCTCTTCTAAGAGACAGCTGCAATCAGACATAATGGGTTTTTTTAATGTCCAATAAACAATTCATATCCGGGTCATTGCTACATTCCTTGAGGGTGAGTTACCTCTGACAGTAACTTCAGCAGGATCAAGGGTGACTATACTGTTTGGCTTGACCTTTGGCTTTTTCTTAAATTGTCGGCCAAACAAAATGTTTGGCTCATCATTATCAACGGGAACAAAAGGAAATACATGTAAATCCATGAGTGACATGATTGAATTGAGTAAACAGGTCCATCTACTGTAGGAAGATCCTCATATGTGCAAATACTGGAGGCATGATTGAAGTTCAGGAATGTACATTTCTGTGTCCAGTTGATTCTGTCTTTGATTCTTGACCTCACTTACCCTGAAGAAAGAAAGAAAGAAAGAAAGAAAGAAAGAAAGACTCTGGGAGAATATTTTAATATAAGTGTTATATGATAAGCTTTAAGTATAAAACAGATTTGATAAATGTGAATTATCTACATTACAGTTACATCATTTGCAAACCTTGGAAAGAAGTATTTTCCCCCCCTTCTTTTTAAAAATGTTATTACTCATATTTGTATTTCCGTTGCACCTGCAATGTGAGTACAGGTGATGTGGCTGCCTCATTATACTTATGTGAAAGCTTGAATAACAATGTGCTGCAAGAGCCTCCTCTCCAGCTGCCAAATGCGACTCATTGGCATGCAGCCTAACACATTATAAAGCCATCTCTGTAGCAGCGTGTGTAATTGTAATCGAGGGCCCTTGCTTTGTGTATAATCAATAGTTATAACACCACAGTCATTTAGTATCACATTTTAATAAAGATTGAGGGACTCGAGAGATACAGATTTATTAAAACAAACAAATCAAAATCTTAGCAGTACAAGCTGGGGTATGATGACTTTTGGCCTTTATAAACATTTCCCAAGATGCAACTGGGCAATATCTGTCATTGCACCTTGCTTGCCACCCAAATCCCCATTTCCTGTAAACCCTCACACCATGAGTTTGTCACAGACTTTTTTAAAGTTAAGATGACATCATCAGGGGTGCTAGGTCGTCGAGTGGTTAAGAGCACGTCCAATGTTGGCGTTGCCCAAAGCAGTGATCGCCAGATCGATTCCCTACTGTGCCGATCTGTACTGCATGGCAATCCCCTAGTCTCTCTTCCCACTTTCCTGTTTCCTGTGTCTCTCCACTGCCTTGTCAATTAATGGCAAAAATGCCCCAAAAATATCTTTTAAAACAAAACATTACACCATTAGATCACCTTGAGTTATTTGACAGATGTGTCCTCTTGACTAAATGTCACAATGTCCTCCAGAGCAAACCACACAGCTGACCACATGGTGTATCTGTCAGTGTTAGGAGATGGTTTCTCTCAGCAGTCGCTGTGAAGGAACAATCAGAGACTTCTCTCCACACAGTAATGCGACTGCCCCCTGACCTACTCTTGGCCAACATTTGAAATGAATGGACTGTGGCTGAGTGTGAGTGGAGCACTTGCGCAACAAGAATGAAAAACAACTATTTCTCCCTCTGTCGACACCTTGTGTTCACTCACTGCCAAGTGCAGGGGATTCTTGAAGGGTGGAAATTAACCGCTGAGATAAATAATCCTTTGAAGACTTAGATAACAGCACATCTCAACAATATAAGTTTCATCTTGTACTGATAGCACCAGACAATGTGTGTCTTTACGGCATCAAAGTGAGACTAATAGCAGTTTCTCCTGACACAAGCGCAGACCTGGAGAGAGGGGGCACGGCCACAGTGGCAGCAGCAGCAGCAAGACACTTTTCTGTCTGCACACAGCTACAGGCAGCAGCTCCGGTGTGGTGTTTAACAGACAGTGTGGTGAAGCGGACATTGATCCCGTCTGCAGTGCTGCTGCTGGAGCTGACTACTATCATTCTCTGCTGGTTAAAAAGAGAAATGCAGCCTGTAGAGAGTGGCCGGTGATGCTACAGTGTCATCAGGATGTTAACCACATAGTGAGGGAACAGAGCCACAGGGGCTGATACAAACATGGCTGTGTCATGTGTCATCCACATGAATTGGAGGGACCATACGTGCTCTAACAGATACAGAGTCATGTACTGCCTATTGTAAAAAACAAAAACAAAATAAAAATTATATTTTATAATATAAAAAACCCAATTAAAGTTGAATAAGAAAGGTGTTATTTCACCACAAATCATTAATCATATTCCAATACTTTAACTTTACATTATAAATATACTGTACATATCAGTTCTGATGATGCACTGGGCACAGTAAGCTGGAACTATAAAATATAAAAATGATTTTGTGGTTATTTTTAATTAACAGTATGTGTAATTTCATAATCGAATGATTGGATTTCATAGATAGACTTCACAATGTTGTGAAGCTCCACTATTATGCAGATGTTTTCATTCTATGTGTATGTGAGATTTATTATAAATGTGAAATACTGTACATTATTGGTCTTTTATGAAAACAGGAGGCTACCTTCTTTTCAAGCCGTATAACGTTTGTTGTCAAAGCACCATTTAAAATTTATAGACTTTATCAACTAAAATTTTTAACTTAGCCTACAGTATGCATATTTTCTTTTGACCTTTCAGTGCGTCAGGTTGTTCTTTATGGACTATGCATCAGTGCACTAAGATTACAAACCTGCACTCTACATGTTTCATGAATAATTTACAGTTTTACTTTTTTTAAAGTTATTGCCTATAAACATATACTACAACACTGTGCTTGCATGATCCAACCATCAACTTCAAATACACCTTTTTTCAGCAGTCCAACACGTGCACATTTTTCCCTCCATGTGAGGTTTTCAGTGTTTTGCACATTCAAAAACAGGAAGTGAAGATGACTTTGCTTTTGCTGAAGAAGATGAGACTGACTGATTTGTTTCAACTTCCTTTTCATTGTCTTGTTTTCTTGACCTCATGCTTCGTTAAATATTTTTGTATCTCTTACCAGTCTTATTACTTTGCTGCCAAGTTTTTGTTTTGATCCTTTGTCTGTCACTTTGCATCTTGTGCTTCCAATGTGCTGTTTAAGCTTTGAAAGGCTTTTGAAAGGCCTGCACACAACTGCAGGCTGGAAATCAAGGTCACTAATGTTTTCTTTTTTAAATTGAAATCCTCTTCAATCTTTTTCTGATTTTCTGAACAAATGACACGAGGATGTTCCAGGAAAATAAGAGGGTGTCTCAGTACAGTCAATGCAATTATACAATCCTTGTATGTTGAAGTAGTGCAGTATTTTGCAAACGGCTAATGAAAAGAAAAGGTCAGCTTAATACAAAAACAACTTTAGAGTGGTACAGTCCCTGTGCCACTGCAGAGGAAGGGAAGACTCACACTTGAATCTGTTTCTGGAAGTGCTTGTTCAGCAACCCAGAAATCAAATTACATCAGTGAGCTATACAGCACATGCATGGGCTACAGACATTTTGTTCGCTGATAAAGCAGCTGCAGTATATGTGTGTGTGAACATAAGGTACAGTGAGCGTCCTTACATCCCCCCTGACTAAGCAGTTTCAAAGACATTTCATAGATAGTCCCATAATGAATAGAGCCTTATATTAGATTTTCCTATCCCACAAGTTTTTTATTTTATTTTTTGATTCTGGAAACTTTCCCAGCTGAACCTGAGCCACAGACATCACACACCTCTTGTGATACCTCTTCTCTCTGTGGTGCATTTGCTCCACCACAACCATCTCTCTCCTCTGAAAACATTAGAAGTCCTTACTGTAGGAGCAGCCTTTTGGGGAAACACTTTGCTGAGGGTTACGTAATAAAGCTGATATTATTCTCATGAAGCTTTGTGTAGCCCAATTTAAGTCAGGAAGACTATCGATTCTGCTTTCATTCACAATTCTCTGCTTTTCTCCCTCCTGTTGTAATCAGCTGATGTCAGGTTTTCAGCGGCCAATCAGATCTCACCCCAGTCTTAACCAGCCAATCACACTGTCCCTGTCATACAATAAATCTGTTCTCCTCTCTCCTCTCCTATTCTCTGCTGTCATTTCAGTGCCTTTGCTGTAACTCCCCTACATGTCACCTCCAGTGGTGTTGTCCAGTCAGACCCAGCTCACCATCACATCCAGATCTATTATTAATTAAAATCAATCTATCTATGAGTATAACACATACAGCTTGTTGTGTTTTGTTACATTTGTACAGAGCAAGGCAGCAGTTTCCCTCTGTTTCCAG